>NW_022987787.1:150784-475429 GCF_902827165.1 Trematomus bernacchii
CTCTCTCTCTCTCTCTCTCTCTCTCTCTCTCTCTCTCTCTCTCTCTCTCTCTCTCTCGGGGACATTTCCCCCCTGTCCCAGGTGGAAATTACGCCATGCGTGTGTGCGTCAAGTGCAATAAATATATATGCAAGTTGCAAAACACACAGAGTAAAACTCTGCCCCCCATGTGTTGTATAGGCTGCATGATAGGCTGCTCAATGGGGCTGCTGTGTTGTGTAGATTCTGCCAGAAGGAAAATCAGCGGGGAGGTGCCACATTGCTTTTCTTCCAGACTGCAACGCTGGTCCCGCAAATCAAGCAAGAACGTGATTGGTCGATATTCATTGTGGGGGTGGGGGGAGGAGGGGTGTTAGATAGATATAGAGTTGTAGTAAGTAGATAGAGTTCGCTATGATTTAGGTTTTGTTTATGCATAGGGTAGATTCTTTTAATTACATTTCCTTTTTTGTTTTGTGTATTTTATACATTTTGGATTTGCTTGGTGAGCTATTTTTAGAACATGCCCCGCGGGCGACTCACGTTGCCCCTGCGGGCGACCAAGTGCCCACGGGCACCGTGTTGGCTACCCCTGATGTACAGTATGCTTTGTTCAATATAATATAATATATGCTTTGTGAGCTTTTTGTCTGTTTTAAGGGTTGCAGAGAGGGGCAGCTGTGTTGGTGAGCCTCTGTAGGGACTGTGTGTCGGCCGCTGTACAGCCTGCGTACCACACTGAGAGGCAGTGGGTCAATGTGCTCTCTGTGGCAGAGTGGTAAAAAGCCACCAGCAGCTTTTCACATAGATGGTTCTTCCTGAGGAACCACAAAAAGTGCAGTCGCTGCTGTGCCTTTCTCTTGATGTGAGTTGACCAGGAGAGGCTGTCTGATAAGAGGGTCCCCAGGAATTAAAAGCTGTGGCCTCACACGCAGTCACCATTGATGAAGATGGGAGGGGGGTAAACAAAGTGAAGTGAAGTCCCTCGGAAGTCTGCATGAAGTCTGTTGATGACTGTTGTTGGGACTGCATAAAGGTTTTTTTGTTTCTTCCCCGGTGTAAACAGTGTACTGTGGCCCTCTGGCTTTAGAGCAATGGCACAACTAATCTTGTTGATTCAATAACGCCATGACTTCTTTTGTAAATATTGTAGAAACATATTGATTATTGTGCTTTGAATTCATTTCTTTTTTCCCCATGGTCACCAAGACATGAAATAACTATTTTCTGATGTATGAGTATTATAGACTACTTTTCACTGTGGCTTTTGAATACATTTCTGAGTGATAACATTTTCGTCTTCTTTTTTCTTTTGTACTTATGGTCTCATAACTATTTGTACATCAATGTGACATCCCTGTAGCCTACATATGCTGACAGCTAAGCTTGTTATGAAAAACAACATGTATATTACTTGATTGTGCAGCACAGGGTTCATGTTTTAAAAGCATCTATACAAAAAAAGCCCAGGCGAGCCAAACATGTGGAAAGCGGGCTTAGACCTTAGAGGGTTAAGGGTTAAAAGGGATACATCAGCCATGTTGCAGGGAGAATTCTAAGGAAGCATCTATCAGACACACATTAGGATATCACATTGGGACCCTCATAAAGGGGCTCACTTTTGGTTGGGAGCCATGGACACATTAAGAATCTCCCTTTAACATTCAGTCCGGATATTAATGGACCACATAAGAAACATTATCCACTTATTGTTTAACCTGGCTAATAACACACCATGATCAAATTGATTATCCATAATATTGGTAACATTCTATGTTATTGATGCAGTTAGCCTTTTTTTCTTGTATTTAAATCCTTACTCCAAAGAGCAGTTGGCTTTAGTCCCCTATCTTTGAAAAGTCTAGCAACTTTAATTTAGATAGTAGTAAACAGATGAAATGATTCATTTTCCCCCAATAAACACACTTGGCTTTGATGAAGTCCCTGAAGAACTCTTCAATGCTCATCACGCTCATTGCTGTGATTGAATGGTAATAAGATAAACAAAACCCTGATGATATAAATCAACTCGACTCTCATCTGGACTGTAGTGATTGGACAGTAAGAGGACAATCAACCTAAAACAATGAGAGTGAGGGGGGTTGGACCTTCCCAGTGGAGACGACACCATGTGCCTTTATTACGAAGTGGGTTTAACTGCCCAGCCTTAACCATACATTTGTTTCCCCTGATATTGTACAAAAATACAGCAAACAATAACAGAATATATCTGACTATGCAAAGGTCAACGAAAATAAAGAGGGATGCGATTTGATATAATGGTTTGAATTCTATCAATGACAGAGTGGTGCACAAATGAGTCCTAAAACCCAGACAATACTTCATCTCAAAGTCAATGGTTTTTATGAACATGTTTGTGGTTAAAAAGCCTGAAGTAGGGTTGGTGGTTTTCCAGAGGTGGATAAGACCCTCTACTTAAGTAAAAGTACTAATACCACAGTCTGAACATATTCCATTCCATTTATAGCTGAAGTAAAAGTACTCATGTAAACTGCCTCTTATAATAGAGTTATTCCGTTTTTATCATTAGTAAATGACATAAAATAGTTTTTTAATGATGTTATTTTTTCAATATGGAGCATATTTTGGAAAGATCTGCTTACATTTGTAGTAAATATATATAATTTAAACACATGTATTTATATCAAAAGTAACTACAAGTGTCAAATAAATGTAGTGGAGTCAAAGTACAAGTACCTCCTTCTTTTTGTTGTTACAGTACTTGAGTAAAGATACTTAGTTACTTAACACCACTGTGGTTCATAGACAAAGGTTCATGACCTGAAATACATCAGTAGATACCTCACTGGTGAATGTTCTGTTTGGTTCCTCTCCCAAATGTAATTTTATAATGCAAAGCAATCACATTTGAAGATAGGAGATAAGATTTCTTCACATCTGACCAGAACAGCACAGACTACAGCAGGAGGGAAACAACACGCTCTGGGGTTTAATATCCTCCGTCGCTATCTTGATGTCAGACAACAACTGGAGACACGTCTTCACCGCAGAGGTCTAATAAAGGAAAATGAACCCTGTTGTTGACCCTGTGTTGTGTGTTGTGTGTGTGTGTGTGTGTGTGTGTGTGTGTGTGTGTGTGTGTGTGTGTGTGTGTGTGTGTGTGTGTGTGTGTGCGCGCCCATCCTCAGCCTCCTTCTGAGTGATAATTCTTGAATCACTGTTTCTATTCAGAGTCCTTCCCCGAGGCCCTGAGCTTCCCTCCCTGTTTCCTCTATTCCAAAAGAAAAACAGCACACATTCATCTAATAACTGGATATATTTGAACGAGCTGCATGCACTCGAGGCTATGGATATTGACATCAATTCATCAGACGTACCCATTTCTCAAACCATTAAACAAACATTCAATATCTGTCCAGAGTTCTTTGTGAAGTATTTTTGCTTTTTTGTGTGAGCAGGAAGTGGGTTTGAGCTTTTCACTAAACACAGCTTCCTGCTGCTACTGGAGACCAGTGTTTATTGCATCAACGAAAAAATGTTGATAAACAGTTTTTATTGATGCCACGCCATGTTGAAGAGATAGAACTCACTCAAGTAGAAGTACTCCGATCCTGTACTTGAGTAAAAGTAGAAGTACCAGAGTGTAGTAATACTCTGTTACAAGTAAAAGACCTGCATTGAAAATGTTACAAGTAAAAGTAGAAAAGTGTTATCATCAAAATATACTTAAAGTACCAAAAGTAAAAGTATTCATGGTGCAGATTGGTCCATTTCAGAATAATATATATGATATGTTTTATAATGATTGATCATGAAAGTGTTCTCAAAGCTGGTAAAGGTGCAGCTAGTTTGAATGACTTTGTATACTGCAGGGTAGCTTGTGAATTTACTCCAGGTGGAACTAAAGTCTGATTTAACACTTGATTAGATTTCACATCATTCATCCACATCTGTAAAGTAACTAAAGGTATTACATACATGCAGTGGAGTAAAAGTACACCATTTACCTCTGAACTGTAGTGGAGTAGAAGTAGAAAGTAGAAACACATTTAACAGTAAAGTACTTGATTATATGTATTTAGTTATTCTACACCACTGTTTGTTAGCAATAACTGCTTTTATGACATTATATTAGTTTCAGACATTCACAAGTGTGATATTTACTGAGGACATTTATGTCGTAGAACAAACATGGAGGAACAGGAGGGGCCATATGAGTATAATAAAACTGTGAAGTGTCAGTGGTTTAACCCATCTGAAGCACTATCTGAAGCAGTCACTGGCCTAAAATGATACAAGCCTCGATACGCGCTTCACCAAAAACTTCCTGGATAACTCAAACCGTGCTCCGAAGCCTCGGCTCATCACATCACTAGCTGTCACCCTGGCTTTGCCACAAGCTATTGTTGGTTGGCTTGGTTAAGGTGTGCCACCTTCATGTATGTTGAAAAATAATGAAAGAAAGTGATATATGCTTAGTATGTACATAATGTGTTTTAAAATATTTGTAATATACTATGTTGAAATGAATTATTGTATAGAAAAATAGGATACAAAAAAAAAAAAAAAAAAAGTCATGGTATAGCATAAAAATAATAAAATAAAATTAGTCATTATATATTATGTCCAAAAAATAAATAATATATGGAAAAAGACAAAATAAAAGTATGTTGAAAATATGAAAAAAGTGTGATAAAATAAGATGTGGAAAAAATACAATCTCGTACGCTGAAAAATAAAAAAAACATCAACAAGAAAACAGTAAAAATATATTTGTAATAAAAAAAAGATAATATAGTATTTAAAAGAACTCATGACAAGTATGTTGAAACATTTGCTGCTACAATGGACGCAGGTTAAAATCCAGCCTGCTGCCTTTACACGTGTCATCCCCTCTATCTCCCCCTTTAACACTGTCATTATCCTTTAAAGTCTCATCTGACCCAAAAATATCCTTTAAGAAGAAAAAGAAAATAATAGTCATTGTATGTTATGTTTGAAAATACTATGAAAAAACAAAACAAACAAAAACAAAAGTCATATAACTATAAAATGTGTTTAACAGTATGTCAAAAATATCTTAATAAAAGACAGTCAAATAATATATCGAAAATAAAAAAAGGTAAATAGTAAATAACATAGTGTCCAAACGGTCATAGTATAGTGTGTTGAAAATATAGAGAAAAAGAGGTAAAAGAATAGAATATTATGAAAATATCATGAAGGAAGTCAAAATATGAAAAAGATTATTGTATACACCAGTATGTTGAACAAATCATAGTCATAGTATAGTATTTCATATATAATTTAAAAAGAGTCACAGTGTAAAATGTCCGAACATTTATTTTAAAAGTACTAGTATAGTATGTCAAAAGTATCTTGAAAAAAGCCCAAGTATAGTATGTAGTTAAGAATTATATTATATAGTTTGTCAGCAATGTCAGTATAGGATTTCAAAAAATATGAAAGAAAGTCATAGTATAGTTTGTCTAAAAGATCTTGAAAAAGTCATGTGTTGAAATGGTTTTGAATCAACCATAACATCAGTATTTTAAAAAGTCAAATTGTATCAAGTGCATCAGACAACTCAAATTACTAGGGATGCTCCGATCGCCAATTTTGGGGCCGATCGCCGATCGCCGATCGCCAGAATCAGTATCTGCCGATACCGATCGCCGATCCGATCGAGTGGGCGGGGCCTAAATGGAAGATTTAAACATCACTTTAAATCTTCCATTTAAAGTGATGTTTAAAACTCAGTTAATGGGGCTCATTCACTGGAGCTTCCACAAACAACAATCAACTTAATTATTACATTCAAATTATGTATATTATTCAAGTTTACATTCACTTTGGATAATAACACGGGAGAAATGAGCAAGCGCTCTCTTTTCCTCTCTCTCCCTCTCTCTCTCCCTCTCTCTCTCCCCCTCTATCTCCCTCGCTCTCCCTCTCCTGACAGCCCGTCAGTATCGTCTCATGCAGCTCGCTGATCCAGTAATGTGTGAGGCCGACAGTGAAGAATAAACATATTTATAACTAGTTTAGGTTGTTCCAGAGGTAGATAAAATAGCTAAGTGTGTTAGGTCTAACTCTTGTGTGTTTCGCTCCGCTCACCGCTCCGTCACAGCGGGTGGAGCTGCAGGATTTCTGCTTCACACACACGTTGCATACCGCTATTTTACTGTCTTTTTCGGACACCTTAAAATAATGCCAGACCGGTGAAGCCATTTTGGCGAGCTTGTTTTGCCGCGCACAGAGAAAAGTGTCATGTATTTTACGTGATGCGATCGGCCCTCGCGATCGGCATGTTTAGAGAGCACCGATCGATCGGTAGAGAGTGAGTATCGGCAGATCTCGATCGGTGACCGATCGATCGGAGCATCCCTACAAATTACTCCATTTGAACCATATTATAAATAAGAAGAGAATAGTCATAGTATATAGCAGGGCTATTTAATAGTTTTTGAACGGGGGCAGTTGATGAAGTGATCCAAAATAAGGGCTCAAGAAAAATATGAAATATGAGCAATCATGTTAATAGCTACAGATAAAGTAATGTACTACAACAACATAGGTGTGCTTATATTGTATGTTGTAAAAGCATGACGCAAAAATCAGGGAACCATATGCCCAAGGCATTCCTACATTTAGATGACATGTTCAGAACTCAGTACATGTGAACCATTAACTCATTTAACCATCAAAATCAATTTAAGTGCACACACCAGTGCAAACAAAACAAAAAAAAACAGGCTTGTGTGCATTATGGTTTTGAATAAACACATCAGTATTTAAAAAAAGTCAAACTATAAAGTGCATCAGACAACTTAAATGACTCCATCTAGAACGTCACTATTTTTAACTAAAGTAATTTAACCTAAGTGAAGTGGGCACTACAGTCAGGAACTAGCTTACTTTTTAACATTCTACTCAAAGGGCCAGTATATATTACCTTCGCCAATCGCATAGCCCTGGTATATGTCAAATAGTCATTATAATATTTTCGAATGTATCAACAACAAAAAAACAAAAAGTAATAGTATGGTATATCCAGGTATCATGGCTTATTTTCTTTAAATGAAGCTCAGCGTAAGTTCAATCAGGAAGACCAAGCTCTTCATTCAGATTACACGTCACCTCACTACACTCTCCTTCCTCATTAAGTGATCGGGGCGTCTCTCCCCAGCTAACCAATCTCTCCTCTCTCCATTCTCACAAGCCTATCATAGCTCCCGCTAATCCCTTTATATCTGCTCTTCCCTCTGCCAGCTGTCATTCCAGGTGACAAAACGCAAGGTAGCAACCTTACTACTCCTCGTGAAAACACCTTAAAGAAGAATAAACTCAAGATGTCCAATTCGGACGATTCCATTCACGTACCTTTCTCGGAGGTTCTCGATCCTGGCTCCGATGTACCGCTCGAGGTAGCTTCCATTTCCTCGAGCCAACGGCGCCAGAGCGCTCGCGTGGCTTCCCACAGAGGCTCATGCACAGCCGAGGCAGACTTCCTCATCGCTCATCTCCTGCAGCAGGGCATTTCCTCAGCCCCAGGCCTCCCTCTCTCCCAGCTTCGCGAGCTTCGCGAGCTGTCGGACCAAGTCTCCGGCGCGGTTCCCCAGACCGTGCCAGCAGCTTCAGTCAGCTCTCCCGGAAGACCAGGGCGAGGACGCGGCCGCAGCCGCGGAGGTAAAAGGTCTAGGAAGTCAAGCCCTCCAGGAGCCCGGCCGCCCAACAAATCAACCCCTCCCCAGGCTCGCCAGCCCGGGAGCACCGCTAATCAGCCCCTCATGGATCATAGCTTAGCTAGCTCCCTGCAATCCCTGGCTAGCTCCATGCTACTAATCGACGCCCGTCTTCAGTCCATGGATAATATCTCTGCTGGAGCTTCAACTTCAGCTGCATGGGCAGTGCTTCCTGCCCCTGTGCCGCCGGGTTTTATGCCGGGTCAGGTCGCTCCACTTTTACAAGTAGCTCCCTCTCATTTCCTGGCTTCTGCCCTCCCAGCTCCTCCTCCAGACATTCCGGAACCTCTGCCCAGAAGCCAGCTCGCAACCTGTCGGGATCCCTCCCCTTCATCTCCTCTCTCTCTTTTAAATGAGAGCCCCTTAGCCAGGCACCTCGAGTCCGCCAGATTCTTCATGAGGAAGGGCTTAGCCACTTCCACCCTTAAAACCTACGATTTTGCTTGGAGAATGTTCGCTTTTTTCTGCTCCTCTATAGGCATTTCTCTTAGACCCGTCCTCATCTCCACAGTGTGCGCCTTCATGTGCTACTGCACCACTGACCGGCACCTCAAACCTCAATACATCCGGGGCCTCCTAGCCGGAGTCCAGTTTAATGTTCGCTGCTTCGATCCCAGCTTTCCTAGCTTATTTTCTAACCAAGCAGTTAAACTCATCCTAAAAGGCTTATATAAAACGTTCCCCCCCGCCGCAGACTGCAGACTACCTATTACGCTCTCTATCCTGCGCCTCATGCTTTCCAACCTTAGACAAGGTTTATTCTCCCCTTACATCGACGCTTTGCTCGATGCTTTATTTCTCCTAGCATTTTATGCTTTCCTCAGACCAGGCGAATTTGCCACAGCTTCCCTTACGTTCGATCCCAGTCAAGATGTCTGTCTTTCCGACTTATCTTTTCACGCCAGCCACTTTAGCTTAAGCCTTAAACACTCCAAATGCGGAGGAGCTTGCTCCGTTATCGCGGCTCGCAATGACTCCCCGTTTTGCCCTCATAAATCCATGATTAAATTCTTGCACCTCAGATCTTCCACAAATCCGTCCTCACCACTATTTCTCATTAAAGGGAATGTTCCATTAACTCAGCGCTGGTTTAAATATTACCTTAAGCAAGTTCTCATTAAATCCGGCTTATCACCTCTTTTATACTCGGGGCATTCGTTCAGGATAGGTGCAGCCACCTCTGCTGCTAATCAAGGCCTTTCTCCTTCATCCCTGCAACAACTCGGACGGTGGTCCTCTTCTGCCTTCACATCTTACATTCGCCCGGACATCAGTGCCGTGCTGGCTACCCAAAGATCCCTCAAACCCTAACTCCGATCACCGCAGTCAGCTCACAAGCTCTCGATGGATCCTGCTGAACATTGTCAGAATGCCCCTCCACGCTGAACGGGCCCCACATCCTCGCGTGCGAAGCTTCACCTCATCTCCCGCTTCTCCTGCGCCCCGCCTCTACGTAACAACAGGCGTCAAGTGCAGGCTGCAAGAGGCAGTTTGCAACAAATTCATGAGGATTTCCGACATAGGTTATTGCTATCTTTAGTTTCGGGTTCAGGGTAAGGCAAATCTAGTTAGACTTGTCGCATCACGTAAGGTAAATACATGCCCACATTCAGCGCAGCACTACTATCTTATCATGCACCATTACAACAACAACAAAGAAAAAAAAAAAAAAACCCTCTTAACCTGTTAAGCACCAAGCCTGTTTTTCATGTTTCAGGCTCGAAAATTACATGCCCAAAACAAATGACTACAACTTAACTTCTAAAAGGGTTATATGAATAATTTCTTTTATCAAAGCAAGGTTACATCTGTGAGTTGGATGTAGAAGTGTCAGAATCAATATAAATGTTTTTTATTTTAAAGAAAATTCAGATTTTACATAGTAAAAAACTGTAAATTATAGTGTCCGTCCAAAAATTATTTTTTACAGATAGTGAAAACTACCCTTGGATGATGGGTTAGTAGACTAAAAGCTTTAGGAATCCAAAGTACAACATATAATAAGTACCCTGTATCAAGATTGATGCAAAACAAGTGATATTTGACCTTTTTAGAGAGGTTTAGCCAAAACCACCCCACCTCTGAGGTGATTTGGGTGAAAATGGTTTTTTTTTCTATATCTCCCCCTTGCTCGATTTTGATGGTTGACACCTCTTTCTGACCGTTAGAGCCAATAGAATCGAAGGGGGAGGCCCACACACACACTCATTGTGAAGAGAAAAGGTGGGGGCTGCGCGCATGTAAATGTAGAGCAGAGTGGAGCTACATTCTAGCTCTGGCATTTGGAAACAAAAAAGCAGTTTTATTGCTTATGGATTATCAGAAATAATTTCAAAGAGGGCACAGATACATTGGATGAACCTATGGATTAACTGCAGCATCGTTTTTTTATCGTTTTAATGCCATTGAAGACCAGTTTTGACCAAGGTAAGCCATGTTAGCGTTTCTAGCTACTTAGCTCCACATGTTATGATGTACGCTTTCGTTTATAGCGTCGCAAATGTTTATCACTGAGTGTTGAGGTGGACACCACTAGATTCAGTGTCTCCAGGACACCAAAAACGAGTGGTTGGCTGTGCATCTAGGATAAGTAATAAGGGAGTTATTGTGAGTTTAAGTTTACATTTTTTCGCTCGTGGCTAATTCAGAGGCTGAGTGTTAGCATTGTGGGTTTTCTTTGGAAAAAAAAATTAAAAAGATCAGTTAGCTGAGTTTCTTCTCGTTACATGGATATAAAACATTCATAGTTTTATTAAATATTAAGATTCCTTAGACGTTGTTTCCTGCAAATGACGCGTTTATCCGCCCGGTACCGGGGGGGGCCGTGCGTAACAGGTTAAGGATGTGTACTGCACATGCTCCGTTTTGGGGGGGAATCTCGCAGGGAAGCGAGTCTCGAGCCCACTCTCTTCAGTAGTGACTCTTCCCTGCACGAGATCATCCGCATAGCGGCACGCTCATTTCCACCATTGCTTACACATTTATCACACTCGTTGGATCTAACACTAGTGTCCCTCATCATTCTCTCTCAGGTGATAGATGACAGTCTTAATCACCCAATCAGCATGGCGCATTAACTGCTAATTAAGCTAGACCTATATCATGGGTCACGTTTCAGTTTTTTACTAAGCGCATGTCATTTCATGCGTGCATTCTGCACTTCATTCATATTCTTGGCTCATGCTCTCATGGCTCGTGTTAAGCCAGGTTATGATATTCATGCATCACTGTACTCAAGTAACAGCTCACCTGCATTACGTGGTCTTCAACTCCCTCCTCGCCCGGACATCGGCTCGTGCTGGCAATCCAAGATCTCTCCAGCTTACCTATGGTAACTATGCATATAACTGGTGGTGGTGTCTTAATAGCATATCAGGGCTCCCGTCAAGACGGTGCAGCCACCTCTGCTGCCATCAAGGCATTTCTTCAACCCTTAACTCTGGGATTTATGCATATAACTGGTGGTGGTTTCATAGCACGTCAGCATGTACACGTGTCTCTCATCTGATTCTGGATTTTAATTTCATGTCTACTCGAGTCATGGGCTCGTATCCCCGGGGAATAATGTTCGTGTCACATGTTCGTATTTCAAGTCACGGGCCTATGTCCCCCTGCTCTGCAGGCACTGATTTCTGGTTTTATTTTTAAAAAGGTCACACAAACTCCTTTTAGAGTCACAGTATAGTGATAGTGATATATGTGTTTTTTGTGTGCGCTTGCATGTGTTTGCCAGATACAGAGTCACAGGGACTGACCATAAAACAGGAAAGGGATATAAAAGAAGGGGGAGGGTCTGGAGGGGGAGGTGTTTTGACTCTGGACCCTAGGGTGGGGGAAAGGAAGAGGAAGATGATTCATTTGATAGATCTGACTTGATTGTTGTGATGGTTGAAGGAAGAGACACGGGCGAGGAAGAAGCAGAAAAATAACTTGTTTGTAAAAAGGACAGCACGTCGTTTTTTCTCAAATGTATGTCAGTTTCAAGAAAGATGAGAGGTTTTATGCATGACGTTCAAAATATCCTGCAACCCTTCAAAAAATAAAAGAAGGTACAGGTAAAGTATGTTGAAATATTTCACAAAAAGTGAGTTGTATGTTGTAATAGTTGTATGTTGATAAAAATCTCTGTGAAGTTTTTCAAAATATAATGAACGAAGTCATAGAGGGAAAAAAATAGCACAGCATGTGGAAAATATGAAAACAGCACGTTGAAAAAAGTAATGTTATGTTAAAATAACATGAAATAATTCATAGTAAAGTATCTAAAAAAAAACATTTAAAAAAAGGCAGGTTATTAAAGTTATCGAAACTGCATTGTTTCACCGAAACAGTGTGAAAATCACAAACTTTCCATTTAGAGTTTGTTTCTCTAAGAAATTCAATTCATTACAAATTAATTCATATTTTATCAACTTGTAAAGTTTTGCATGCATTCAAGTGTGCCGCCTCTGGAGCCGAGCCTCACGACGTTTTTTGGAGTTAAGCAGGCCAGCACGGTTGCCGGACGGCGACCCATGCTGACTGCCTCCAGAGATCAGTTTGTCGCCCGACAGACCGACCGGATGCACCAGTGTGCTTACCAGGCGTCAGCGGCGGCCAACAATATTGCGTTGCTGGTGAATTCCATGGTACGTATAGCTGAGCAGTCCGACACCATGTCCTCAGGGGAGGCTGAGGAGATCGGTAAGGCGGCCAGCACTGCACTTACCCTGAGCGCCGCAGTCGCAGTTTCGCAGGCGCAGATTGCGACGTGGGCGACTCAGGTCCACCGGTACCTCTGGCTACAGCAGGGATCTATACCGGAGGGTGCAGGGAAGGAGCTGATAGAGGCTCCAATCAGTCCGGACGGACTGTTCGGACCTCAGTTCCACACCATGGTGGAGTCAAGGAAGTCTGCATCGGAGCAGGCAGACGACATACGGCGTCACGTCGGATGGCTTCAGCCGGACAGACGTCCCCAGCAACAGCAGCGACAGCAGCGCCCGCAACAGTCTCAGCAGGGGCAGCGCGGGCAACGGCGAGATCAGCAGCGGCGCCAGAATCGCCCTTCGGCGGCTGCGGGGGCACCGTCCCATGTCTCCGCTCCTCCGCCACAGAGACAGAGTCTCCAGGCGACGAGTCGGAGGGGAACGAAGAACCCCCGCTCCTGGTCTGCTCCTCCGGCTCCGAGAGAGCCTCCGAGGAAGCAGAGCCGAAAGTGACTTTTTGGGGGGGATGTGCGGGAGTACATTTTCAATAAAAATGTTGAAAATTCCAACAGTGTGTCTGTAGCAGCTGTTTCTCACATTTCCCCCACACTAGTCAAGCCGACTGTTGTTAATCTGTCGGTTAACAGACAGCAAGATTCGCTGCATAAACCAGCTGTTTGTAACCTGTCGGTTAACAGACAGCTGGGCTCGCCGTTTGAGCAGGCTGCCTCTGACCTGTCGGTTAGCAGGCGGCAGGGCTCGCTGCACAAGCCAGCTGTATATAACCAGGCGGTTATTAGACAGCGGGGCTTGACGTGTAAACCTGTTGCCTCTGGCCTGTCGGTTAGCAGGCAGCGCGGTTTTTCCTCTGTCCCAGGTGTGCCTGCTTCACACTGTCGTAATGAGCCTAGGGCTGTTATTACGCGCTGTATGAATAGCACTGCACACACCTCCGCTCATTCCTCAGGCCGGGGTGAGATGCAGTGTGTGGAGACCCCGTCGCAGCCCTTTCGGGCGGGGCCCCCCTTGGGTTGCTTCACGAGCAACAGCGGCAAGGGCTCTGGCATGGCTCGTCACCATGACTACCACAGCACAACAAGAACAGGTTTGCCCGCTCTCGGAGCATTGCTCAGAGTGGCGGCGGATGTGTTTGATGGACAGATGGATGAGCAGGCTGATCAGCAGAGGGTACTCTCTGCAATTCGCCTCCCCCCCACCGCAGTTCAATGGGATTCAGGAAACACTCCTGTTATCCCAAGAACAGTGTCTTGCGCTCCAGGAGGAGCTGCAGGAACTCCTGGTAAAAAGTGCGATTTCCAGAGTTCCTCAAGGGGAAGAAAATCGGGGGTTTTACTCCCGTTATTTTCTTATCCCAAAAAAGACCGGGGGAATGAGACCCATCCTCGATCTGTCAGCATTCAACAGGGTGATAATGAAAAGACCTTTTCATATGCTGACAATCAAACAGGTGCTGGAATACGTTCACCAGGGGGACTGGTTTACGTCAATAGACCTGAAGGATGCCTACTTCCACATAACCATAATCCCGAAACACAGGAAATTCCTGCGTTTTTCTTTCCAGGGAATTTCGTACCAGTTCAATCGACTGCCGTTCGGATACTCCCTGGCTCCTCGCACTTTTTCAAAGTGTGTGGAGACGGCTCTGGAGCCGCTTCACAGAGGAGGGATGAGGGTGTTATTTTATCTGGACGACCTGCTGTTGCTGGCTCGATCCAAGGAGGAGGCTGCTTTACAGACGGTACAGCTCGTATCTCATCTGTCAAGCCTGGGTTTCATTGTCAACTGGAAGAAGAGCTGTCCTCTTCCCTCCCAGGTTATCGTTTATCTGGGAGTGGAATTGAACTCAGCCCTCATGAGAGCGCGACTCTCACAGCAGAGAGTGGAGAAAGTGACAGCTCTCCTCCGACGCGTCACACCTCGCAGGGTGGTGACAGCCCTCTCCGTGATGCAGCTGTTGGGCATGATGTCAGCTGGTCACGTGGTGATCCCTCTGGGACTCCTTCACATGAGGAGACTCCAGAGGTGGTTTATTCGCCTGCACATCGACCCCGTGCGGCAGAAGAGACGCATGGTGTACATTCCCCTTCCGTGGGTTTGGATTTAGCCTATTGGAAAAATCTCCACGTCCTGTCAGTGGGTGTGCCCCTGGGCAGAGTGACGTCACACACCGCGGTGTTCACAGACGCATCTCTCGCAGGCTGGGGAGGAACGTGCATGTCGCAGGCAGTGGGGGGACAGTGGCCGGCTCACATGTCTCTCCACATAAACGTGCTGGAGTTAATCTCCGTATAGAGAGTATTCCAGCACTTCGCCCCGTTGCTGTTCAATCAACATGTGTTGATTCGGACAGACAACAGAGCAGCGGCGGCATACATAAATCGCCAGGGAGGCGTACGATCAGCGCAGCTGCTGAGCACAGCCAGGCGGCTGCTGTGCTGGGCGCAAACACACGTACTCTCTATCAGAGCGGTGTATATTCCCGGCGTGTTGAACAGAGGGGCGGACCACATGTCCAGAGGAGGTCCTCGCCAAGGGGACTGGAGCCTCCACCCCGAATTGGTCTCCCAGGTATGGAGCAGGTTCGGGAGAGCGGAGGTGGATCTGTTCGCTGCACGCGAGAACGCGCAGTGTGCCCTCTGGTTCTCCCTGAGAACGCAGGACCACCCCCCCTGGGCGTGGACGCGTTCGCACACAGGCCGTGGCCAAAGGTGTTGTTATACGCTTTCCCACCAGTCCCTCTGATCCCTCGGTTCCTGAACCGAGTGCAGGAGGAGAGACTGACAGCGATTTTAATAGCACTGGAACGCACGGGAGCGTCCTGGTTTCCATGCCTACAGCGGATGCTGTCAGGGAGGCCGTGGGAAATTCCGTGGCGCAGGGACGCTCTCTCCCAGGTGGAGGGAGCGATCAGCGGTCACCCAGTATTGGGCCAACGTTTGTGGGCATGGCCCCTGAATGGGAACATTTAGAGGGGTTGGGCCTCTCTAAAAATGTTATCAGTACCATTCAGGGTTCAAGGGCGGCGTCCACCAGAGCATCCTACACAGCCAAATGGGCAGCGTTCCAGCGCTGGTGTGTAGGGAAAAGCCTGGACCCCGTTACGTGCCCCCTGCCTCACGTGCTGTCGTTCCTCCAGACCTTACTAGACAGGAATTTGGCTTATAGCACGGTCAAAACGTACGCTGCTGCCATCTCATCTTGCCACGTAGGGTTTGGTGTCAGTACGGTGTTTAGTCACCCTCTGACAACACGCTTTCTACGGGGAGTACAGAGACTCAGACCGGTGTCACGCGCTTTGGCGCCTCAATGGGATTTGGCGTTGGTGTTACGCGCACTGAGTAAAGCTCCATTCGAACCTTTAAATCAGGTCCCCCTGAAGTAGCTCTGCTCTTGGCCCTAACATCAGCTAAAAGGGTGAGTGATTTGTCTGCTCTCTCTGTGGCTCCGTCATGCCTCCAGATCCAAGGAGATGGCAGCTCAGCTGTTTTGCGCCCTAACCCGGCTTTTATGCCAAAGGTTATCACAAGCTCTTTTAGATCGAGAGTGATAACTTTGGATGGTTTCTTCCCTCCTCCTCACTCATCGGAGGAAGAAGCCACATCTCATCTCCTATGTCCCGTACGTGCGCTGTCATGCTATATTGCACGCACAGCCACGTTGCGTAGGTCCCAGCGCCTGTTTGTGCATCACAGAGAGCACTCAATAGGGCAGCCTCTGTCTGCACAGCGCCTGTCACACTGGTTGTGTGAGGCTGTGTCACAGGCGTATGTCTCCTCTGGGGAGGATCCACCGGAAAACATCAAAGCGCACAGCATCAGAGGAATTTCAACCTCTACGGCTTTGCACGGAGGAATGACAGTGGAAGACATTTGAATTGCGGCATCTTGGTCTTCCCCCTGTTCTTTTATTCGTTTTTATTTGAGGGATGTCTCCCATTCCTCTCTTACTCATTCAGTACTCAGTGTCCTGTCAGATTGAGTAATGTCAGAGACTGAACGGTGTGCCCTCTCTCCTACCTGTCGGCACTGAGAGAGCTGCCCCTTTTTCCCCTCTTTTATCGTTTTAACAAGTGGGATTTTGTATCTCTACTTTTTAAATGCTATATTTCCAGGGACTGTGATGCTCTTTTACGCATGGGTTATTAATTGAGTAGATGTGTTTTTGTACTTCTGGTAACGGACGGACCAGTGGGGCGTGGACTACATCCTGCTTCGCCCTTAACCCAATAGCGATAGCCTTAGAGGGCGAAGCCTTATACGAAATAGAACTGGGGTTACGTATTGTAACCCAGCTTCTATGAGTATAGGCGCAGCCCTCTAAGGTTCGGGCCCCACTGGCTCCGCGAATAGCTCAAGAAAAGCTGTTTGTGTGGGAGCAGATTGACGGGCATACTTCCTATTTATACGGAAGTGAGACCGTAGGTGGGGCCCACGTCATAGGTGGGCGTGGATTAAGTCTGTCAGTGCTGCGCATGCGCAGTGGGATTACCCAATAGCGATAGCCTTAGAGGGCTGCGCCTATACTCATAGAAGCTGGGTTACAATACGTAACCCCAGATTCACAGCCTCAATATTGCTGCCCACATGCACACAGTCACCAGCAACAAGGATCTCACACACACACACAAACAGGAAACACAGAGCCTAAATACCCACAGACTAATCAAACCAACAAGACACAGGTGAGGGGGGAGGAGACAACACAGGGCACCAGGTGCACACAATCAGCCGTAACAGACATGGGGGAAGGGGAACACTTTTCAGAATAAAACCAGCAAACAGAGACAGACAAACTAAAACACAGACAGATGCACAAATTACATACACTTCGCCACCAACGAAGCTACACAATTCGTAACGGAGGCCGAGATCTATGGCCCCAGAGATCACCTCCGTTACATTTCCTTACCCCTCTCCCCCGGAAGTACAGTGTCTTAAAAACCTTGGCTTCCCTGCAAGGTTTCTGCTTCCCCTTGTGCAGCATGGTTTCCTCAGGGGGGGGGCGTGAAGTCAGAAGGAAGCTTCCCTTTCTTCCTTTTGGCGATCCGATTCTTCCTCTCCAGCTGAGCGGGGTCCGCCCGGAACTGCTGCCGCTGCATCAGAGTGGCTATCTGCCCCTTCATGCTGATGAGCTCCCTCTGGCGCTCCTCCTTCTCCTCCGTGCTGCGCTGCAGGTGACGCTGTAGGCTGCTGTTGACCTTCTCCAGCTTCTTAGCGGCCGCCCGCTCCAGTTCGGTCTTCATCTGGCGGTTATTCTCCTCCAGGATTTTTACCAGCTCCTCCCGCAGCGATTTTCTTCCTCCTTTCTGGCCTTCTGGGCCGTGAGCTCTGCCTGTCGCTGTCTCTGTCTCTCCAGCTCCTCCATCTTCAGCCGTTGACATCAAGAGACTTCCTGTTACCTGGCCATGGGGGCGGACCTCCTTGTGCTCAATAAACTCCAGGTCGGGCAGCTCTCCATCTTCAGCCGTTGACATCAAGAGACTTCCTGTTACCTGGCTATCCCACTTCTGACACCAATTGTGAAGCTGACAATGCAGGCCCCGCCCCCCTCACCTTGATGAGAGAGTGATAACAGGGAATGGTTAACTTTCCACTGAAATGGCCTGGGGGGCGACTAGGGAATGTAGCAATCCATTTTCAAAGTGTAGTAAATGAAAGCAGTGCTTACTGAAATCAAAAGTCTGTGTTGCAAACAGAATGGGCGTTTTTATCTTGACTGGCCTTTGATTCGGAGAAATAACTGATGCTCCGATAGAACAAGTAACCCCAGGAAGAAAATAAATATTGCTTTCCATCGCATTATTTGTGCTTCTCGAATAAAGTATTCTGATTCGGCTACATCCCCATTGGGAAAAGCACATGGTAACAGGGGGGCTTAGTTTGGTAAAAAATAAACATGCAGATCCATTTAATGCCTGGTAATTTTGCTTTAAACGTTTACATGGGACCACACAGCCTCTCTGAGGGCTGGATTTGTAATCATACAACCTGTGAGTGGTTATTTAGACTGCTCTCTGAGGAGGAGCAGAGATTAAGTTTGCATTTTGGAGAGACGGCTGCATTTACATCTTTTAAACATCTGGCTAGAACGGGTCTCAGACCTTTATGCAGGTTTTTTTTAACAATCAGATTTCAGTCTGTGCACTCACATGCACTCTGCACGCCCACACAGTCCTGAAAGGCTCCAATCAGGCACAATAATTAAAATCACCTGTGTTGGTTTACATCGGGTGTGCAGAGCCTTTAATATAAGCTTTTCACAGCCTCATTTGTAGAGTAACGTGTGTGTGTGTGTGTGCACCTGTTTGACACTTTTTCTGTGCAATCATGGCACATTATACGCTGGGAAAAATAGCTATGCAACTCATCAACATTTTTCTCAGTAAACACATTATACATGTAAATGAGACGGGAAAACATACAGAACGGCCAGTAGTCCTGAGGCCTGTACTACGAAGCTGGTTCAACCTAACCTGGATATGTATGAGTTAGCCGGTTGGCCCAATCCAAAACATACGCGCTCTGGCTAAACTGTACTACGACGCTGGTTATCAAGTGGATCGCTCAAGCCAGCCGTGTCCTATCTAGTTAGGTGCGCGTTCACATGAAAGGGGTGGTATTTGGAGCATTCGACCAATCTCAAACACGGACAAGCGTACTGACAGCGCAGCGTCATACTTCCTGAATGAAAAGTGAACTTTAATATTAGTCAAATATGAAGAAGTTAAACTTTAAACATCCATGACTTAAACACTTTATCCAGGATAAAAGCCACATAGCTGCACCTGCAAGGTGAATACAGCTGGTAACAGAAAAAGTGTTTGAATGCGTACATTAACAGGTTTATGAAATCACTGCCCCGTCCAAGACACGAGTGGATCTGACTTTAATTAGGAGAATTTGACTCGAGTGTTTCGTCAACTTAATGTGTTGCTTAAAATAATAGTTCTGCATACAGTATGTGACACTGTGAGTGTTGCACGGCCAGATACGGCTCAAGAAGCTGACTCAAATAAGGAAATATATGATACATTATGATGTGATATGATATGAATGATAATGGGACACATCGACGTCTGCACTCACAGTGCCGCAGACTGTACTTAATGTTACTCTGATCCGGTTACTTATGTTGTGGCAGATATTTAAGTAAGCTTTCTTAACGCTAATGTTATAATAGTCAGATTGCTCTGAAGATGGGAGGGGATATTCTATTAATTTTCACGTTCACACAGTCAGTTGATTTTTGCCGGCTGTCTTTCCTGCAACGGCAGTTTTTCTGTATTTCCTCTATCCTGTAATATGAATTGATCGCTTTAAACTCCGCACACGGAGCTCTGATTGGTCAGCAGGCGGTGCTTTCACTGAGTTGATCTCTTAGCCTGCCACCTAACCTGCTCCGGAGCAGGTTTGCCGCTCAGCATAAGTTACCATGGAAATCTAGCCTGCTAAAAAGAGAACCAGCGTCGTAGGACCGGAAAGCCCGAGATTTCCCTGAAGTTAGCCGGCTAAGCGAAAATCCAGCTTCGTAGTACAGGCCTCTGGGCGGCTGGCATGCATGACATTTTAATAGAGTTTTTGTACTTTTAGACATCATTTAAGTTGCAGATTTAGAGGCGACAGCGCTAAGCAAAAGCTTGTTTTTTACTCGCCAAGTAAAGATGTCTGATAGTTTTATGAGTTCAGATTTAGGCGCTGTGACACAGTTAGTGTGGGTTCCTGCTCTAGTGAGGCCGGAGCGGGATTTACATGAGCAGCTGTCCCAATGTCACGTTTTTTGTGTACTCATGTCCACTGTTGTCAATGTGCACTACGGCTGTGCGTGGAGTAGAGAGTTCGTTTTCCAATTTGGAAAGAGGCTGTGAGACCTGCAGACCGAACGCCTCCTTCATCATAAAAGCAGGATATGAAATAATAACCGAACATATGATGTGTGTGGAGTTGGGACTGTAGCAGCAGATCTGATGAAGGTCAACAGTGGCTGAACGTAAGCGACTCATCTGAGGCTGCTGGTTTATCATTGTTTCTGCCTTCACATGCTGCAGAGATTTCATGAATTGAAAAAGCTTTTAACATTATAAAGAAGCTGTAGGCAGCTAATTCTGTAAGAATGCCACACATTCAGTCCTAAATCAATGTAGAATGGTTTACTCTATCCTGCTGTGCCATTTCTGGATAAAGAAATGTATGTCAATTGACAGTTGTTATATTTAAACCAGCCACAACCGTGCTGTCATCATTGTTGAGGGCTGGGCTGGGTCAGAGTCCATCAGTCCATCCCTCTCTCACACTCCTGTGCCTCTTCCAGAAAGTACCATTGTTCATCAAAATGCCTTTCCTCCTTTTGCACCAAATCTAATTCCACGAGTGCAATACCTCTGCTTTGGTAAAAGGTAAACACCCATGCTAGAATTACGGGAGGAAGTTGGGCTCAAATTGGTAAAGTGATGAATTTGCGTTCATTCTTTTAACATGTTAAAGTTTCTAGATTAATCGCGAGCGTTAATGTGCTACCATTGAACACCCTAGCTTAAACATCTAATGGGTAGAAGCACTCCATAGTTAGGCAACATAGTAATAGCACTAGTTACTGATAGTTTTAACTCCTTCATATTACCAGCAAGTTGAAGGAACATCCCTCCACTATAAAATCAACCACACAGGAGCCCCAAGCAAGTATGGCAGTCAGAGAGTTAGCAAAGTAGCCTAAGCCTGTGTATCTGTGTGACTATTATTATTTTGTTGTTTTGTTTCCCATTGTAAAGCGTCCTTGGGTTTCTTGAAAGGCGCTATAAAAATTGAAATTATTATTATTATTAAGGGAAGAGAACCAATCAAAACAAGCATCAGAAAAACAGGGAAGCAGCAAGTTCAGCTGCTCAGAGAAAACCCATGGATGTATAAGTAGGAATGGATTTAGCGTAGGAGGCGGGGCCATGTGGATTCCTTTTGAAAGTTGCTCAATGGCGCATGAAGCCAAAATGGTCGAAAAGTACCTGTATCTGGGCGGTTCCGTTTTCCACAAGCTTCACCTCCAATACAATACGTCACAGCCGGTCTTGGCTCAGTTAAATGAACAAAAAAGACTAAGGCTGCTTCTCAGGTCGATTAAATGGAATCCTTGCGTCCCTCACTTGCGTCGTTTCCCTGCGTTTAGTCCCTCCCACCAGGGAAGCATGGAGAGACGCAAGGAAACCACGAGAAGCAGGGAAATTAGTTTTAAGAGCAATGGGACGTCCTTTCCTCCGGAGCGTCACGTGAAGTTGTTCGTCTGACAGCAGCCAGCTCTGTCCCCGTTATTTTCACAAACACCCTGTTTGTACACATTTACTGACACAAACATTTGTATCATCTGTTGTAGACCCAAATACATTAAATCAAATAAGAACTCATTCTCAAAAAAGATAAACGCCATTCTTAAAATGTATAAACGAACAATAGTTGGATTAATGTTGATGAGAGTGCACAATAGAAATAAAATAATTCAGAGAAGAAAAAGAGATATGTTATCTATCAAAACCCAGTTAGATTAACATTCATTGGATTGCACACTTTGTTTGTGTGGATATGTAGCAAATTAACATGTTAAATAGCACTTAATGACTGACTGAATGGAAATGACAATAAATGAAAATGTAAAACGAAAAAGCGATCATGAAAATGTTTCCAATAAATGAATAAAATAATTTTTGACCACTTTGTTGTTCAGATATATCACATATTTGTAACTGAATGATGCATTCATTGAAACAAAACACAGTATGAACTGAGGAGTGAGTCCCGTGAGTTTCATGTGTTTTCTTCACTCCGCTGGGAAACTGCTCTCATGTCAAGAAGCATCAGATCAGTGCATGCGCTGCATCGTCCAATCAGTGAGCGATACACAGTAAGGGGGCGGGGCGAGTGTCTGAGGATTTCACCGGAGGATGGTCTGGTGGTTCCTCGGTTATCGCTCCTCCATTATCGCTCCTCGATCCTCCGGTAGATATAAGCGCCATGGGACGCTACTCAAGATGGCACAGACAAATCAACTTCCGGTGATACCGACGACCGACGACCGAGGAAATGAAAATAACCAACCTGAGACGCAGCCTAACCCTAACGGACCGTCTACACAGCAGCGTTAAAAAAATCTTGAAACGCTTCTGCCCATTCACTTTGAATGGGGTGACGTCACTTTCCCTCACTTTTCGCCGAACTGCCTTGTGGGCAGGCGAGCGGAGATTTTCAGGATTCAAAGTTGAACAATGTTCAACTTTTGAGGCTGAGGTGGAAGCGTCAGCCAATCAAATCCCGTGTACGCAAATCTGACAGTTCAAGCTCTAGCCAATCAAACGGCGTGTATGCTGGGAGAGACATACTGCAGGTCATTTCCTCATATTCTAAAAAATGGAGGAGAAATTAGCGGTAGGGAATCACCCGGTGCTTTATGACCAGACCTACCGGGATATAAACCGGAGGAGCCAGGCATGGAGGGAGGTGGCAGAGACAGTGGTAGGTTTTCGCCTGTTTTGGGGAGTTTATATCCAGTTTACTTCGGGCTTTTTTGCTTCGTATGTCGCGGGCGGGAGATTCATGTGATTGGTTGTTCGTGCCTTGCTCGCAAAAAATCCTCAAGCTTCAGATACGCCCACCTCCAAGATTTTTTTAACGCTGCTGTGTAGACGGTCCGTAACCCTAACCCCAAAGAGGGAAGTAAATATCTGGAAACAATATGGTTGAAAATCAAACCTTTGAGTGATAATGCAATGTCCTGTTGAGAGGAAATGTCTCTGCCAATGACTTATGTCCTGCCGTTTTCAAAGGGAAGATAAATGAAGATACATTTTCTGGGATATTCAGGCTGCATTGGAAAAAAGATTATGATTTCTTTTTTTTGTAGGCGTTCATCTTTTCATATTTCCATCCCTATGCTTGTCCATCCCCCAGCAAAAGAAGACAACTGATACCCAGAGAGTCTTTCACAACAACAATGACATTGTTTTATTCAAAGTTTATCATTGTGATAAATTTGCATTTAGAAAAGTGAATATCTGAGGTCAATAACTGGTTCACTTATTCACAGATATACGTAGGAAAAAATCCCCCTTAGGTGTATTTCTTTTAGAAAAAGTTAAACTGTCTGTTCACAGGGTATATGCAGGAATCCTGAAGTCAAATTTAATACCTTTTAAGACCTTTTTTAAGAACCTTTCCATACATTTTAAGACCTCATTGCAACTTCGAGTTTTAACCGGTTACATTGGCGACACACTTTACCTCACATTTACTATACAGTATTTATTGTAAGATAGCATAACTAAACAGCTTGTAATAACTCCTTATCATAATTCAGATAGAACAAAGCACAAGAGAATGAATTGTGTGACTAACCCAATGCAAGGTTTATTAGAAAAAGAAACCATTAGAAAGTAGTATTTGATTTAGGCATTGTTCCCAAGAGATAAAACAGACAGACTACTGAAGCCTCCTCTCCACATGAACTTCAAACTCTCTGTCAAGGTCAGGTTTAATGCAGTATGCTGCTTTTTTGCTTCTGTAGACACACTTTGTGCTCTTTCATTCAAGTACAACTCCTCAGAAACCATTAGAAACCAGTATTTGACCAATAAACAAAACAATTGACAAAACTTTGAACTATGAAATATATTAAACTTTGGTGAGCTTCAGCGGGGTAATGCCATATAGGAGCTCCCTCACAAATACCCAGGGGTTAAATTGGGCCGGGCTGTCCGGGGCTAAGCCCCAGCACATAGGACGATGCTCTGCCGTCATCACCCTCGCACATTTGTCATATGTTTACAAAAAACGATATATGTTAAGACTTTTCTCGTTCTTAATATAGAGTCTAGACCAGGGGTCACCAACCTTTTTTAGGGTGAGGGCTACTTTAAAAAAATAAAACAAGTCGGGGGCTACTTTTACTTTTCTTTTCTTTTTTTGCGGTGTATATATTTAGCACATTTTAACATTATGATATGCTGACCTTTAACCTTTGTTTGCTGTTTGGGTCTGTGGGACCCGTTTGCAGTGTTTACTAAAAGAACATGTATGCAATCTAATTATTTTAACCTGCTTTATTTGGGGGTGGACGGGCCTCACCTCCTCTAGGGGGGTCGGGGGGCATGCACCCCCAGGAAGATTATTTTTTAATGTTGAAGTGAAATGCATCAATCTGGAGCACTTTGAGCACAACATGAATTGATGGATACAGCTCTCAACACTCAGATGAAAGAGAGCTGTATACTTTTCAATAATCAACACATCTTTAGAATATGATCACAACCAATAACAAATCATTTAAACTGGTTTATTCTTATCTTATGTTACCTAGTTAGCATTTTTTCTTTTTATGTATGCTTATTTTACTAATCACTCCCCTTTCAAACTGTTTTTTGATTTTTTTTTACTGTCCTATAGTACACATTGGAATGATTTCTTACTTTATCTATATTAAATAGATAAAGGTATGCTCTTCCTAGCTCTCTCTCTCTCCCTCCCCCCCAGCTCTCTCGCTCTCTCTCTCCCCCTCTCTCTCTCTCCCTCCCTAGCTCTCTCGCTCGCTCTGTCTCGCTCGCTCACAGAGGCTGTGTGCTCCTCCGTGGCGATCGACGGCTTGCGTTAAAAAAAAATAATAAACATATTTGTAAAGTGGGGGGACACAAACGGGATTTCGAAAAGTGGGGGGGACATTTCCCCCCTGTCCCAGGTGGAAATTACGCCATGCGTGTGTGTGCGTCAAGTGCAATAAAGATATGCAAGTTGCAACACACAGAGTAAAACTCTGCCCCCCATGTGTTGTATAGGCTGCATGATAGGCTGCTCAATGGGGCTGATGTGTTGTGTAGATTCTGCCAGAAGGAAAATCAGCGGGGAGGTGCCACATTGCTTTTCTTCCAGACTGCAACGCTGGTCCCGCAAATCAAGCAAGAACGTGATTGGTAGATATTAATTTTGGGGGTGGGGGGAGGAGGGGTGTTAGATAGATATAGAGTTGTAGTAAGTAGATAGAGTTCGCTATGATTTAGGTTTCGTTTATGCATAGGGTAGATTCTTTTAATTACATTTCCTTTTTTGTTTTGTGTATTTTATACATTTTGGATTTGCTTGGCGAGCTATTTTTAGAACATGCCCCGCGGGCGACTCACGTTGCCTCTGCGGGCGACCAAGTGCCCGCGGGCACCGTGTTGGCTACCCCTGGTCTAGACTATATTTAGGGTCGATATGTGTTGACTATACTTTAAAATAGCAGATCTCTGTGACCGGATATAGTTTTTTTGCTCAGTGAACGTGTGTCTCTTCCTTGGAGGAGCAGCATCGCCCGGACTGCGACGTGCAGTCAGGGGAGGCACGGATTGGCCATCGGGAGAGTCGGGACTTAAACGCCGCGGCTTTCTGGCTAGCACTTAGCATGTGGGACCGGACAGCTTTGATCCCCATCGACAGTGGCGATTCTAGAGTCTGTGGGGGCCCCTCAAACCAGCTCTCATCACCATCAGTGGTGCCCCAACACACTCTTTTTACACACACAGTCAATTAAAGGGTGTTTCGTGTTGTCGTTGCTGTGGACCTTTTTAATACCTTGGAAAATGCCGTTTAATACTTTTTAATACTTTTTAATAGCCTTAATTTTCGCTAAATTGATCAACTTTTAATACTTTTTAAGACCCCGCGGACACCCTGGTTCATCTCATACGATTTCAACACAGCGCGCTCACCAACCAGACTGCCTTTTGAAAAGGGAGAATTAAAAATTAAACAGCCAGCTGGACAAAAAACGATTGCAGTTTGTGTACTGCGTCTCTTAAAGCTCCCATGTCATGCTTTTCCGGTTATTACCCGTCCCCTTGTGTGTTATGAAGGTTTTTATGCATGTAAACGGTGTGCAGAGTCAAAACCCTCAAAGTACACCCTGTAGCGAGTAAAACTCTAACACAGAAAATACCTCCCCAAAACGCCTCGTTGGAGATACGTCACTGCCCATTTGAGTCTTCCATTTAGTTCCGGGTACGGCCTGATGTCATGCGGTACCCGGAACGAAATGGACCAATCCCGAAGAGCTATGGCCACACCCAGCGGCGCTGGCCGCACCCTCTGCCAGCCTAACATTTACTGTTGGAAGCTCTGGTTCAGTTCACAATCGATCCAGTCATGCCACTGCCAAGGACCTGTTTCCTGAAATGTGAGGAGAAATCTGAGCTGTTTGTCCTACCGACGGAATAACCACGACGAAGTCAGTGGTTGAAATTTATTTTTAACACTGTTCCTTCAGAGGTTCGAAGAACCGGCATTTCACAGACGAAAGCTTCCAAAACATTGCCCAGTTTGAGGCCGGATATGCACAGCTTGTTTGGACCGTTTGGAGCAGGGGAAGATTCGGGTACACAACCTGTAAGTTTGCATTGTTATTTGTGTATTTATCAAACAAGACTGTTTAAATGTGTAAACTGTGTTGGACTGCTAAGCCATTGACACAGTGCTAACTGTGCTAACTAAGTTGCTAGCGTTTCCATATATCAACTCTAATATCAGCAGATGGCCTTGCATACATGTATCTCATAGCAGGAGAATGTCTGCATTTACACACAAAATACCTATTGACAGTATACTCCGGGTGATTTGCCGTGCGGTCAGTCGCGAAACGTAATTACATTATAGCTGGCGTAGCGTGTATGCTACCGATCTAACCCACGGAGCTAGACCTAGGTTTGGTCGGAAAAACATTTTTGTTATGCTACGTTGCTAGCGTTTAAATTAGGGCTGTCAAGTTAACGCGTTAATAACGCGTTAACGCAAAAAAAAATTAACGCCACTAATTATTTTAACGCGATTAACGCATGTGTATTTTTTGTCCTCGGCCGCCGTAGTTTCAGAGCGCATCGAGTTTAAAATACCATCTACAAGCTGATGCTGACAGCCCCGCTCCTGCCGCCCGCTTGTGGCAGACCACACTTCCACGCTCACCGGCAGGCCCGGACTGGCCATCGGGAGGACCGGGAGGGTGTGTGTATGTGTGGCGCGAGCGAAGCACACCTTACGTGTTGTTGTTAGCATCTGGTGCTAGCTAGCTGAGCTAACGGATATAAGGAGCTGTTTCAATGAAAACAGAGGAGCGACATTTCGCCGACAACTGCGCCGAGCACTTGACTTTATGCAGGTAGCCAGACAGCACACTCAGCACGGATAGTGCGCGCAACACAGCTCATACACACAGGCATATATGCCTTGAGCTGCACATAGCTCCCACACACACACACACACACACACACACACACACACACACACACACACACACACACACACACACACACACACACACACACACACACACACACACACACACACACACACACACACACACACACACACAGTATTGTATTATTGTATGAGAGAGGTTCTAGGTTGAATTGAGGCGAATATTTGTAATGTTCAGAGGTTGTTGTGTTTAATATTCATGAGAATATTTGTCATTGTTCAAATGATAATAAACAAACATATAAAGCATAGTTGTCCACTCATATGTTGATAAGAGTATTAAAAACTTGAAAAATATCCCTCTAAGGTACATTTAGAACAGATAAAAAATGTGCGATTAATTTGCGATTAATCGCGATTAACTATGGACAATCATGCGATTAATCGCGATTAAATATTTTAATCGACTGACAGCCCTAGTTTA
Source organism: Trematomus bernacchii (assembly GCF_902827165.1). Classification (NCBI taxonomy): domain Eukaryota; kingdom Metazoa; phylum Chordata; class Actinopteri; order Perciformes; family Nototheniidae; genus Trematomus; species Trematomus bernacchii. Next base: position 178,878 of record NW_022987787.1, read on the forward strand.
AATATATCAACTACAATGTCAGCAGATGGCCTTACATGTTTGTCATGGCAGGAGAATGTCTGCAGTCACACACACGGAATACTCATACAGTATACTCCGGGTGATTTACCGTACATTGTGACAGTACATGTACATACTGCATGTATAGCTAACGAGGCTAGCTGTATGCTAGCGCAAAACAATGTATTCATGCAAGTTACAATGTATGACCGAACGTAGCAGACTACCCGTATACGATTGCAATTATAAACACGTTATTGCTAGCCTAATATGAACCACTAGCTTTTGTTCATAGTAGTTTTATTACACTCCATTATAGTTGCCGTTCCTCCAAGCTAACGTTCATATCGTGTTAGCTACCAAGGTAAACAAAGCTAGGTTAGCATATTAGCAGGCAAGCTGTTCATTAGATAGATCCACACTCCTACCACAACTACTACTAACGAATCTAAAACAACTAAGTTTCTCTAATATTTTGTGATTTGCATCTGATTTCGTCCAGCCAGATCCTGGCGGACAATACATGACGGGGACGGGACTACTACTACTGAGGCCTCGTGCTAAAAGGCACCAGCTGCGCCCAGGCAAGATGCGGGGAGGAATGGATGATATACCGTGTGTATATATGTATATTTATGTTCATTTTGTACATTTCTAAAAATAAAGTTTAATGGAAATACTTAGTAGGCCTATCCTTTCTTCCCTGAATTATTTGCTCCTATAACATATCATTCATATATAGCAAATCATGATTTGATTTCTCATCAAACAGTAGTAGTTTATTACAGGTAAAAATAACTTACTCTTTGTTATGACCGGCTCGTAGGCCACAACGGAAAGGCAAGGAGACATACACGAGTTTACAAAACCACGGCACATTTATTGTGGTAAATGCAGAGATAGGTGGTCGGGGAGAGAATCGCCGAGCCGCTGGGCCCCTGGGATTAATAGCACCGGCTACGGAGGTGTCCGTGATTGCGCTGATTAGCCTCTTCAGCTCCACCCCACCGTAAGACCTGCAACACACCTGCACAAAGGCCCTGGGGCCGTCACACTCTTCTATAACAACAGTTGTAGGTTCAGTTCGGTTAGTTAGCGTATAAAATATCAGCTGTACCGACGCCATTATTACACTGATGTTCCCCGAAAAAAGCGGGCAGAGCCTCTCTGGTGGTTGACTAATCAGAACAGAGTGGCCGAGCTGACCAATCGGAGCACACTAGGCTCACAGGGAGGGGGGGGCAAGAGCTCCAACGAGTCGTTTAGTGGAGAGAGTGAATACTGCTGAATACACATGCTTGACAGAGATGCTGTATGCGAAACCAATGTGAGTTTGGAAAATTGCACAGTATAAATCTATTTTAGTATACCTCAACAATGTAATTATGATCAGTGGAAATGGCCATGACATGGGCCCTTTAAGTTGTCAAGAAATCAATAATTACTCATGCAAGCATTTGATTAGTTTTCAGAACCATCAGTCGTGTGATTAATCTTTTCATGGAGCCTGATTCCAATGCATGAAGGATGGAGCAGACAGGGAACACTTTGTTTTTGGGAAGCGACATCAGTTTTCCTCATCAGACATTCCTGGAGCTGCAGTCGTGTCACAGATGTGTTCAGCAGAGACGGAACCAGAAAGGTGCCAAAGGTGAATATGAGGGCGGTAGATACTGAGTTTGTGTCCTAAGAAAATGTGATTAAAGTGTGAACATTTGACAATTAGGTGTGTTTTTGCAACCTTTAGTAACTTTAAAACCTCTTTTCTGAATAATCTTCTTCTCCTTGCTCCAGTTTCATCAACAGATGTGAAAAATGTGATTCAGGGCATGACAGACAAACACATCTGTTGACGTGGATAACAGTAACTGTATCCCTCTTCCTCTTGCAGCGTGATCTGGGACCTGGTCTTCACCTTCCCCTCCTCTTCCTCACTGTGAAAGACATGACCTGCAAATTCCTTGGCTGCGCCTGGATGAAAATAATAGAGCATCACTGAAGTGAAAGTCAGACTTGAAGATACGAGTTTGCTGTTTTAGCATTGAACTTCTTATTAAAACTTTAAATCAATTACCTCTTTTTTACTGCGCCTATGTTTCCAAAATTGAAGTCCTTCTACTAGTTGGTTGAAGATTCAGGTGTGTTATGCTAGTAGTCGCTAATAAAACCTCAAACATCTAGCTTGCAGCATAGACAAGGAACAAGTAGAATAGCAATATCACAACTAATGTTTGTCAACTACCTTTTTTGAACGACTTTCGACAACAGAACAACAAGACTGCACTGATGTCATTAAACGCTAACATGCGATATTGTTGACAAAAATCACATTACAGAATTCTTTCTACTTCCATTATCTTCCACCTTCTCTTCCCAGAGGTGTTTAACAACATTATGTCCTGTGACTTGCGCCTTCAAGTCACATGACGTTACGTCTGTACCCTTTTTTTAAAACTAACCCTAACCATGTATTTTCTTAACTAGTCGTTTCACAAAGTTAAACACTTTGCGTTTTACCACGTGTGATATGATGTTGGTTTTAAATATATTGATACAAAACACTGATGCAGAAACATTAAGTTCCAAAAACAAATTCTGCCCATTGGGTTCAAATGTATGACTAAAAGGTTTTGAGCTGCCATTGACCACAATTGAAATTAAAAATGTTGAGTTGTAATTCACTAAATCTTACAGCCAAAATGAAAACCATTTGTTCTTAAACAGTATGATTAAGAATAAATGTAAAATAGCTTCCAAAATGAACGCTGCTACAGAAGTTTGGTGAGCTCACTTCATCCTAACTCATCCTGACTCAAGATGAAAAACAAATGTCTCTGATTGCTCACAGCTCTTAATGCTTTCCAATCTTTTTCCCTCTTAGTCTTCTGATGACACGTGTAAAAGTTAGTTCAAGCATAACCTGACCCTTTGATTTTGTTCCCATATTGTGTAAAGAAAGTACAAACGATCAGGTTTATTGAGTAATGTGCCTTTGTTTAGTTAAAAAGCCTCTCAAGGGGTCAGTATGAAAGTTATAGAACTTTAATCAAATGTTATGACAAGGAGTAAAACAATGTCACTTATAATAAGAGTTCATCCATACAGCGGTTATGTTTCATGGCCAGGTCAGAAGCTTTTGTTTTACTCATTTTATGTCATAACTTATAACTTAAAGCTTGTAGTTATCTGTCATGGCAGAACAGTTTGAGTTTTACAGTATTTTCATATAAGCGAATCTTATAACATGCAGTAAAGACTTAGACACAACTGCTCTGAAAGTTTGAAATGACAACAAATCAAACATTATTACACTTTTTCAATATACATATCATACCTGGATTCTACTCACAGCATCACAGACTAACTTAAAGGTAGGGTAGGTAAGTTTGAGAAACCGGCTCGAGATCGCTAGAATTTGAAAATACACAACCGGAAAAAATCTGCCACTTCCTTACAGAGCCCCTCCTCCAACACACACGAACGCGCACATGACCAATGAGGGCACGAGATAAGTTTGTGCACAGATGGAAGGCTGACAGGCAGGTAGGCCATCCAGTTATTTTAGCTGGGCCGGCTAAAATGATTGGTCGTACTTTTTACAGTACTACAGCTTCCACAGATGATATTTTTTAATGGATTTTTTGTCAAAGCACTTCAGATATTCATTGCTATCGGGATGTTAAGAGCATTCCATGGAATATAACAAAAAGTGTATCTCCAGCCGGTTTCTCAAACTTACCTACCCCACCTTTAAGTAACAGATGTATTTATAATATTAAAATAGCGAGCCTAAAAACAAAAGGCTTTCTGTGTATCGAAGAATCATGATTAAAAGAATATGTGTTTCCAAGACCGAATAGTGTATTAGACACAACAACGTGCAAAATGATAATGGTTACAGGGTGCATTTCTTGCAAAATGTTTTTTTACTTTGTCTCGGCATCCTCTTTTTTAAAATGCTGCTGAGTGGATATTTTATGTGGGGCAAGACACAATGTCCCATTCACTGCAGCAGTCTCTTTGAGGCACAGCTTTTTAATATCCCCCCCTCACACTCCCCAAACTGTAAAACTTGAGTCGGAGACAATTCCCAATGGGCAGTTCTTTCAGCAGGAGTGTGTGTGTGTTGGCCGGACTGTCGGGGCGTTGGGTTTGCGTTTGCTGCCAAGGGCTTCAGGAGAACTGAAAACAACTGTGGATCTGAGGGGGAGGAAGAAGAGTTGAATGTTGGCTAAACCAAAACAGTGTTTCTGATCCCCTCATTGTCATCTCTTCACTGACTTTAAAGAAAAAACTGTACTCAAAAAACCTTAACCAATTAGAAACCATATCCTGTATGTATGCTCAGTGTTAGCAGACTCATTATTAACAGTGTGCAGTCAGCAGTAGTTTTTAAAAAGGAAACCTGACAATGTACCAATATGTAAACTATTGTTTTATAAAGCAAAGTAATGTCCTTGACATAAATCTTTTCCTGTGAAAATATTTGGTCGAGAAAGTTTCTTAAAATCCCTATCACTAACCTAGTGAACACATACGTTATCCTCTAGAATGGTGCAGTGATGATGTATTTTTTACCCCCGACCCGAAGGTTAGCATTGCAGGGCTCCCTCGAAGAACAAGATCTGAGTACTTCTCCCACCTCTGGCTAAAGGTGGACTTACTTGTGTTTTTCTTTCAAATCACATGTGTAAAGCTTTACTTTATCTGTTTGACTGCAGAATTAGCAAATAAAAGCTTTCTTTTAAAGGAAACATAGCGTTTAACTGTATAATACTTAGGGGCAAATAAGGGGAAGAGCCCACATATCCTGTAACTAAATTATAATTTCATGAAAGGGGGGTTAACAAGGTTAATAAGTGCAGCATATTTAAACCTTTTTTTCATTGTACCTCCACGTAATACTAGAGACCATGACTAATATAATTCCAATATACCGAGTACACAGTATACCAGAAGCACAAGCACTAGGTCAAAAAGCTGAAACACTTACAATGTATCCACTTTGACATTTTTGTTCAGTGACTATCTGTGGAGCAGCCAGACAGCCTCATTGAGTTTGTAAGTTTAGAGAGCGTGGGAGAGCTGCTTTATTAAAAGCTGTCTGGTGATGTCAGGCACAAGGCAGAAGCAACAGTTAGTCTCCGACCCCATCAGAGACTAGATAAAAAGTACAACAAGTCTTTAATTAATTTTCTCCCAATAATAAACAAGCTGAGGGACAAGTGGGACGATTTGATCTTTCCTTTGTAAGCCTCCAGCAGGCTGTGTTGTTAGACATAGTGTGCTCTGAGTATTCCAAAGACCCAGCTGCGGAAGCTATACTGCAGTGTGGTGCTGTCCTTCTAAAAACTGCACTGTCATCTGCTTCTAGTCCGCCTCTGAGCTTCCAGTTCTTTCTGGTGTTCGTGAAAGATAATCTTAAGGAAGTTTTGAGGCCACACTTCAAATGATTACTGTGCTATTGACCTTATCTTGGGTACTTTTTGTCCTGGAGGTTGACTCTTTTCCTAATCTGCTCCTGGGGCCAAGGCTATAAGAGGTACATTCATGACTCCTTGGCTCCAGGAGTCCTTTGGCTTTCATCATCTGCTGTTAGAGCGGGGCTTTTCTTTGATTGTTAGAAGTCAGTGTGCCCTTGCATCGACAACAGGGGAATTAACAACATCACGTTCAAGAACCATGAATGTATAAAGAGAACTGGATACAGCGTTGGAGACAGGACCCCGTTCATTCCTATGAAAGACCCTTATTCAAAAATGTTGCTGACTTCCAGACCAGGGAACTGGAAGTTTTAAAAACAAACTCATTTCCGGGTTTTAGGACTTGTTCCTGCACCACTCTATAGGGTCTAATACTTTCTTTGTCAGTCAAGTCTCGGCACGCCTCTCCAGTGAATACTATCACTAAGCCTTGGCCAGTGAATCTCTGCTGAGTGTTCAGTCTGTTTGAAAGTTGCTCAGTGGTGCATGAAGCCAAAAAGATCTGCCTCTCGAGAGCAAAGGTACCATATCTGGGCCCATATATTCCTGAAGCCATGAATGGATTTGCCTCTAGAGCATTTTACAACTTTTAGACACTAATGATTTAAATAAGGGCTATAAAAGTGTTCCCAATGTATGTCAATGGGAAAAAGTATTTTGGGCCCAATGACATCACTGACTGACACAGAAGTTTTAGTACCGCCCTTTGGCCACAACGAAAATGTGCTTCAACGTCCGGCAAACTTCCTTGGGGCTTGTCAAGAAAATTGGTCCTATTCCCCTACCTCTGTTGATGAACCTTTTTTGCAAATTTGGTCTCACTAATTCCCCTGCAGTCTTTTCGGGGTTAGCGTCAGGGGCGAATTATTTGATTGACTTCAAAATGGTCGTATTGCTTCCTCTAAGAAACAAAACTCTGTTCCACTGTGTACGAACGGCTGGAATGCGGCAAAAACAACTTAACTTCACATGACGGCAGCACTGATCAAGTCTGTTCAAAGTTTTTTTTCCGTTGACCACAGCCAGTGTTTATTTCCTGTCTGTCTTCTTCTGTTGATTTCTCTGACTTCCATCGCTCTGTCTTTTTACCTCTTTCCTTCTCGCCCTTAATACACCTAAGCAACAGTCATTATTTTGCCTAGCAGCGGTGTGTTATTGAGTATTAATGACCTCTAAAACGTCCAAATTGACCAATCACTATTGAGTATACAACTAAGCCATTTCATAAAGTTACTTTTATTGTTCTCCAGTTCTGAAACTCCTGAAGCCTATAAAGCATTCCCCTCTCAGACATCCATAATAATATGAAAGAAGTGTGTGGGGGGGGGGGGGGGGGGTTGTTGATCAGAGTTTGAAAGCTAGAATAGCTTAATGACTTTGCAGAAAGTCATGTTGTGTAAAAAAACACTTTTCCATTTAGTATAAACCAAGGGTGTCCAAACTTTTTTCACCGAGGGCTGCATACAGAAAATTATAAGAAGGGATGGGCCACTCACTACAGGTTTATTACCTCATAAATTCTGTTATAAGTTGAAAAAGTCAATCCAATGTAGGTCAATTATTATTGATACTTGAAAATTCTTTAAGAAAAAAACAGCCTCTATCACAGCTCTCCAGAGGGTTTCATTTGTTGTGTTGGCAGCTCTTTCCTTAACACGGGAGCCTCAGATTGCTGATAAGAGGAACTATAGAGGGTATATTTCAAGGTTATTATGGAAATAAGTTATTGGGCTTTTTTTTATCAACTTAGATTTGTTTGAACATGTTTTCAACTTTAATTGACTGAATTTATTTGAAAATTGGGCCTATTAACACTGCTGTGTAATATATTTGAACATATATATTTAAGAAGTACAATATAGACAAGCAGAAGTTTATTATACTTAAGTCATTATACTTTTTTAATTTGCTGAGTAAGGGCCGATTAAAAATGGTCCGCAGGCCGCATTTTGCCCCCGGGCCGTAGTTTGGACACTCCTGGTATAAACTGTCATGATCTTAGTTTTTGTGTTTAATGTTTCCCGTTTGAAATGTATTTAGTCTTTGTGTCTTCTCTGGTTTTACTTCCTGTCTTTTAGTTGTCCTGCCTGTATGATTGTATACTTGTGTTTTGTCTGCCCTCCCCAGCTGTGTTTGTGACTTACGTGATACTGTTTCTCGGTCACGATCTGTTTCCCTGAACGGCTGAATGTTGTGTCAAGGTAAATGTTGAGGAAGCAAGGTATTGTGGGACAGGATTTTCTCCTTTCCTTTCATAAAGGAAGGTCCAGTGTTTCCTGAACTAAAGGAGGTTATGAATTATATATAAATTAATATGAATTCAACCCAGGTTTCCTGTCTGTTTCTGAATTTCACACCCCTGGTTTCTGCTACCTGTGTTCTTCTGGTCATCTCTGTGTTTTCTTAGACTTTGATTTGTATTGCCTTCCCGATCCCTCTGTGTTTTTGTATTTTTATCAGTTTTAGTTGAATAAAGCTTGTTTTTTGTTTTTGTCTCCCTCATTTTTCTGGGTTTGGGTCCAACCTGTTGCTTAAGCCGTAACATAAACACTAATTTTTTACTATATGGCTCTTCATTCTGCCTTATAACGTTTCTTCTTTGGACTCTTGATGGTATGATCCGTGCCGTGAAGAATGCAGAGACATTTTAAAGATTGCTATTTGTTACCTGACAGTCCAAGCATCTACATCTTATTTCCAGCATACAGAGTGTCATGATTTGAGTTTTGTTTGTTAAGTTTTGGGTTTATTTTGAAATTCTGTTCTCCCTGTGTCTGGTCTTCTTCCCTGTGTTTGCCCTCCTGTGTCTGATTGTGCCTCATTGTGTTCACCTGTTGCCCCTGTGTTTCTGCCTCCCCTGCCCAGCTGTGTCTTGTCCTGTGATTACCCTTCTGTGTATTTAGTCTTGTCTTCCCCTGTGCTCCATGTTGGTTAGTTGTATTTTATCACTCTCCATGTTAGTCACTTACCTCATGCTACCTGTTTTTGATTCACGGTTTTTGTCTTGTTTTTTCATGCCAACAGCTGTGTTTAAATAAAGCTCGCTTTTGTTTTGAAACCCGCTTCCCTTTTTAACTGCATTTGAGTCCTAATATTCCCGGATCCTGACACAGAGTCAGTCAACCCTTTCAGCCCTGCACAATGTTTTTCTGAACCTACGGTTGACTTATGGTAATTTATGCGCTTACGATAGATTGGAATGAATCCAACAAAGGCGCGCTCAACTCTGAGAATTCACAGGCTTTCATAAAACCCGATGGCTGACGGGAAGTAGATTTATGGTGCTCTGTGAACAAGATAGTAGGTCAGGCTTAAATGACAGCCATCTGGGGTAGAGCGAGTATGGAGCCAATTCTCTTCTGGAGGTAATTGAATCCTGAACATTGTGCTTTTCTGTGCCTGAGAGGTGATAATGGTGTCAACACTTTCTCTTGGAGTAATCATGGTGTTGGCATAAAGGTGACTTTAACACACTGCAGTTATATGTGCATTTTTCTTGTATGGAATATCATTTCCACCAGAAATCACACCATGCCTATCCCCTTCACTGTTGCAGCGGACTGATTCCCAGCATGCATTGAGTGTTAGAAGGGTACAGCTTGGTCAGGTCAGCTGTATTTGAAAGGGTTGACAAATTCACAAGTACAATCACACTGTGTGACTATGTGTCTGTCACAGGGGACAAGTATTATAACAAAAGAAAGACAGAGAGCCCCTTGTGGAGTAAGAACCTTTTATTCCATGGCAACAGTTACACCACTTTCTGTAGCACTGCTTCTGTCTGTGCACCTATAAAACAGAGCTTTTCAATAATGAGCAGTCTTAATAACAAGCACAAACATACCAATAGATGCCCGCCTTTAAAGGACCCATTAATGAACACCGGGTATGCTTTTCTTATCATTTATATCAGCTATAATAACATTGTAACTGTCAATGTCATCAGAGGTAGTAGAAATACTCAGATCTTGTATTTGAGTAAAAGTAGAATGACCAGAGTGTATGAATATTGTTACAAGTAAAGTCCTGCATCCAAAATGTTCCTCAAGTTAAAGTACAAAAGTAGGTAAGTTTGAGAAACCGGCTCGAGATACACTTTTTGTTATATTCCATGGAATGCTCTTAACATCCCGATAGCAATGAATATCTTAAGTGCTTTGACAAAAAATCCATAACAAAATGTCATCTGTGGAAGCCGTAGTACTGTAAAAAGCACGACCAATCATTTTAGCCGGCCCGGCTAAAATGACTGGATGATCATGAAAGTGTTCTCAAAGCTGGTAAAGGTGCAGCTAGTTTGTATACTGCAGGGTAGCTTGTGAATTTACTCCAGGTGGAACTAAAGTCTGATTTAAGAGTGGAGGAGTGAAAGTACATGATTTACCTCTGAATTGTAGTGGGGTAGAAGTACAAAGTAGCATAAAATGTAAATACAAAACTGCTAGGTATGACCCTGAATCACAAAATTATCTTAATCCAAACAAATTGATAATATTGTCAAATCGCCAATTTTGCCACTAGATATCACCAGACAGGATTTAAATGCATTGGTTCAAACACAACATGCAATAGAAGGAGCTAATGCTGGTGCTAATGGGGATCCTAATAAAAAAATAAGAATAATTTCATAATTCTTAGAAATAACTCCAGGTTAAAACAAAAGTCACCAGAACATTATAAGGGGTATAAATCCCACTAAAAACAGTGCTGATAATTCAGGTATCGATCAGCCCACCACTTGACACGCGGTCAGGCGTTGAGGTGACACACATTGAAGGACCTCTGACTGTGTAGAGATCCTTGTAGAATGAAACTTCTAGGTGTTGCTTGTTATTCTCTTCAGCTGAGTCCGAAGATGTGAAAGGGGAATTGTGAGGTTTAGGGAAAAGACAACCGTGCTGTTGAGTGAATCCTGCTGCTCTTACACTGCAGAGGATGAACGATTTATTGTTTTTTCAGCAACTTTGTTCACATATAACTTGATGAAATGCATCAAAAGTGTACATTTAAACAGCCACATGTTTTTTTGCTACAATCTAACGGCCATGGGGGTTATTGATGGCAAAAAGGTGTGTCACTTTAAATGTAGCTGCCAAAAAGAAATTAGGGAATTTGGGAAGGGCTTTATTAATTTCCCTTTGTCAAGGATGGTCCAGTGTTAAAGGAGATAATTCAAGAAGTATGGAATTCAGCATTATGGAGATTTCTAACAGCTCTAGTTATGGCAGCCACTAACCCTAACCCTAACCCTACATCTTCCTGGTCATCTATCTCAGTCAGGAACCATCCTAAGCAAAAAAAAAACTCTCGACCTGAACCATGGGCATGCCAGAGTATTTGCAACCGGCACAACAGCTGCCTTTATATATTTATATATATATATATATCATTTTACTTTGTATTCCTGTTTTATGTAGTCCTGCGTTGGTATTAAGTGTTCTTTTGAATCACAACGCTGTGTGTAACTCTGGTTATTACCTGGGAAGGAGGGGATGGTATTTTTCTTTTTTTTATTAATGTATTTTAATACATTTGTCAATTGTCTATAGGCTCGTCTCAATACCCCTCCTCGACTCCTCTCTTCCCCTCCTCCGGGACTTGACCCGGAAATCGATCAAGACACGCCATGTTGAAGGACGTCCCAATAGCTGAAATGCACACGGAGGAGTCGAGGAGGGGTGCGGGAGGAGACGAAAGGGAGGATACACGAGAGCAGACTACGCGGAAGTGTTTTCACTACTCGCGTATAAAAGCCCCGCCCCCACCTTCACAGCTGGTCGATTTCAAGAGAGGAAAACGGAGAACTGGTAGAATGAGTGGAAAAGCGTCACATAAATGTATAAGTGCTCACAGCTCCGTGGGAATTATTATGTGCAATTCATTTCTTAAGGTTATACTAACAATTGAAGTCATGTTTAATGATCTTGAACGTCACTAAAACATAGCTATTAAGAAAGCTATTTCATAAATGGCTAGATCTTGATAAATAACAATTATTTGTTTTGTTTTGTGTTAAAATATTGAGTAGTTAAATGATTTAAAATGCACAGTCCTGAATGTGGGTTTGTGGTGAATGTGGGGATCTACAGGACACACATGTTCAGAGTAAAGGCTTTCACATTATAATTATAATTTTATTGAAATGTACATTTTACACCAAAACGGAACAAAAGCAGGACCAACCATCATACAGTGAATTCCTTGACTAAAAAGAGACAGATTCATCATTTAAATACATATTTAACAACAAATGGGCCGGTTCTAAAGGTTATTCAGTTAAGCCCGATGAGACGGGATACAGCTGTGCACATGTCATCATTAAAAGACGTCGTTTAAGAGTGACGTTTGAGTGAACGAGAACATCCCAATGAATACCTGAGGACTCCTCTGTCCTCGCGTCACCTCCTCGTGTCTCTCGCTCGCATCTTACGGAGGCGGAGCTAAGACGCAAGGAAGGGACGCGAGTGAGGGAAAGGAGGAGTCGAGGAGGGGTATTGAGACGAGGCTTATGTGTTTGGTTTATGAAGCACTTTGAAGTGTATGAAAAGTGCTATATAAATAGAGTTTGATTTGATACTCTATTGTAAATATATTTAACAATCCTGACTCAAATATGTAAATATGTTCTTTTAATTCATTTCTTGTTTTAACAGTTACTTGGATAATTGTAATTGTATCTTTAATGTTATTATCCTTGTGTGAATCTGTACCGTCCTGCTTTCAGATCTCACCCTGTTGCTGCTTTAAATGAATAAAGGATTAATAAAGGTCCATCTTATCTTATAGTGTTTATAATAAACAATCCACCACACCCCTCGGATTTATGATCATATGGGATTCAGCATAACTTGGTTAGAGCGTTGTAGAAACATTTGATGCATCTGGTTTCGACTGCACTCATTTGTTCTCTGAACAGAACATTGAGAGAAAAATACGAGAGATTTAAGAGAACGTCGCGGCATGAAGCCCATTGATTGGTGATATGAAGGGCATCAGAAGACACATGCAGGGGTTGTTTTGAAAAGCAGAAATGACGTATGTGGGGGTTTGGAGAAGATGGATAAAAAAGAAATGAAGAAAGGAGGATGTGTTGTCAGCAGATGGATAAAGGATCCAACTGCAAGGCTTGTCAGTGCATTTCTTCTCAAAGACCACTAATTAAAAAAACATGCAGAATGACTGAGTCTCTACAAAGCTTGAAGCTGTGTTTGTGTGTAGAGAGACACATGATATCTATCCTGGTTTTCTGTGTGTGTGTCCATGAACACACATCCTGAGGTTTTATTGTGTCAGTCTCAGTGGAAATAAAGAAGAAGCCAGTGCTTTTTGAACAAGACCCAAAACATTATCTGTACAATATGTGTACATTGTTACGAACTCAGACACTTAGGATGTAGGACCCAATTGCACGACCCGGGAGACAGAGGTAAAGTATTAGTAAGATACTTTATTTTCCAAAATACAGCAATGAACAACAAAAAAGGTAACTATCAAATCTCTAACCGAGATGACAAAAATAGAGGAACAAAATGAAAGCGCTCACGTAGTGAGGAATCAAACTTTACAAGAGTACAAAGAGCATAGACCTGACCATAGCAAGAGACAATACGAACTGACAAAGAATACTTGGGAGACAGGGGAATATAAGCACAGGGTAACTAGACACAGGTGGGACCAATCAGGGGCGGGGCTGACATTGATGAGCACAGGAGACACAGGTGAAAATAATCAGGAAGCCTGGAATGAGAGAAAGCAAACGTAAATAACATGCATCTCTCTAGCATTTCTGTCGGTGCACAACAGTACCCCCCCCCTCTAGGGCCAACTCCTGATGGCCCAGGCTGATTGTAAAAATCGTGGATAAGCGTCTTGTCTACGATAAATGACGCAGCTACCCAGCTTCTAGCCTCAGGACCGTAACCCTTCCAGTCTACCAGGAATTGCTTCCCCCTCCCCCTATTACGGACCTCCAGTAGCTTACGGACCTTGTAAACCTCACCCCCTTCAAAGAACTCGGGCGGTGGAGGGGGCTTGGAGGCGGGAACAAGTGTGCTCTCGTACACCGGCTTGATTTTACTGACGTGAAACGTCGGATGTACTCTCATAGTTCTGGGGAGTTGCAAGCGTACAGACACCGGGTTGATGACTCTGGACACCGGGAAAGGACCCACAAATCTCGGAGCCAGTTTCTTTGAGGCGACATGGAGTGGTAAGTCCTTAGTGGAAAGCCAAACATTTTGGCCTGGTCTGTAGGAGGGAGCGACCCTGCGATGGACGTCTGCAACAGCCTTCATCCGAGCTGAACTTCGGAGAAGAGCCTGGCGAGCACCAGCCCAAACTCGTCGACAACGTCTGATCATGGCATGAGCCGATGGAACCCTCACCTCTTCCTCGTTGTTAGGGAAAAATGGAGGCTGGAAACCATTGACACAATGGAATGGAGAGAGACCTGTGGCTGCCGTAGGAAGAGTATTGTGGGCAAACTCGACCCATGTGAGGTGGTCACTCCAGGTAGTCTGGTTCCGGGAGACGAGACAACGTAGCGTAGTCTCTAGTTCCTGGTTCAGACGCTCCGACTGTCCATTTGACTGAGGATGATATCCTGATGACAAGCTGACGGTGGCACCTATGAGTTGACAAAACTCCTTCCAGAAAACGGAAATGAATTGTGGACCCCTGTCGGAAACAATGTCATCAGGGAATCCATGGATCCTGAATATGTGATTCATCATGACCTCTGCGGTGACTTTGGCAGAGGGAAGCTTGGTCAATGGGATGAAGTGAGCCATCTTTGAAAATCGATCCACCACTGTTAGGACCGTAGTCTTGCCTCTGGATGAAGGAAATCCTGTCACAAAATCCATTGAAATGTGTGACCAAGGACGTTGGGGAATCGGCAGGGGCTGGAGCAAGCCCATCTTGACTTGTGATGAGGTCTTATTACACGCACACACCGGACAAGCCGCTACGTACTCTGCCACATCTTTCTTCATGGCTGGCCACCAGAAACGTTGTTGTATCCTGAACATTGTCCTTGTTACCCCCGGATGGCACGAAAGCACAGATGAGTGAGCCCAGTGGATGACCTTGGAGTGAAGAGCCTCAGGAACAAACAGCAGATTGTTGGGACACTCGCTAGGTGCTGGATTCTTGACATTCGCCTTTTTTACGTCCGACTCCACTTGCCAGGAAAAGGCTCCGATCACACGGTTAAGTGGAAGGATGGTCTTGGGCTCTACCGCAAGTGGTTCCGGATCATAAAGACGAGACAAAGCATCGGGTTTTTGATTCTGAGACCCGGGACGAAAAGAGAGGGTGAAATTGAACCTACTAAAGAATAGTGTCCACCTGGCCTGACGGGAGTTGAGACGCTTAGCCTTTCTTATATATATTCCAGATTCTTGTGATCTGTCCAGACTAAAAACGGCTGCTCTGCACCCTCTAACCAGTGTCTCCATTCCTCGAGGGCAGCTTTGACAGCTAACAGTTCCTTGTTCCCCACGTCGTAATTCCGCTCTGCCGTTGTCAGTTTCCGCGACAGGTAAGCACATGGATGCATCTTGTTGTCTTCTGCAGAACGTTGAGACAGTACTCCTCCAATTCCCTCATTGGAAGCATCAACCTCGACCATAAACTGGCGCTGGGGATCTGGAATGGTGAGTATGGGGGCTGATGTGAATCTCTCTCTGAGACGTTGGAAAGCGAAGTCCGCCTGGGGAGTCCACTTGAAAGGAACCTTAGGAGAAGTCAGAACATGTAGAGGGGCAGCAACAGAACTGAAATTCCTAATAAACTTCCTATAGAAGTTAGCAAACCCTAGAAACTGTTGGACCTTCTTCCTGGAGTCTGGTGTAGGCCACTGGGATACTGCACTGATTTTAGCCGGATCCATTTGCATATGATTAGGTGAGATTATGTATCCTAAGAAGGATACCTCTTTTGTGTGGAACTCACACTTCTCTGCCTTGACATATAACTGATTCTCTAGCAGTTTCTGCAAAACCTGACAGACATGGTTAACATGAGACTTAGTGTCTGGGGAGAAAATCAGAATATCATCCAGATACACAAACACTGAAATATTCAAAAATTCCCGTAAAACCTCATTCACAAGAGCTTGAAACACAGCCGGTGCATTGCATAGTCCAAAGGGCATTACTAGATACTCATAGTGACCACTCTGAGTGTTGAATCCTGTCTTCCACTCATCCCCTTTTCTTATTCTAACCAAGTGATATGCATTTCTTAAATCTAACTTGGTGAATATTTTGGCAGTTTGAAGTAGTTCAAAGGCAGATGTCATGAGTGGCAGAGGATAGCGGTTCTTCACCGTAATGTCATTTAGTGGACTGTAGTCTATGCAAGGTCTCAGAGACCCGTCTTTCTTTCCCACAAAGAAAAATCCCGCTCCGGCTGGAGAAGATGAAGGACGGATAATTCCTGATTTGAGTGAAGAGGAAATGTATTCGTCCATTGCTGCTCTCTCAGGTCTCGAAATCGAATAAAGTTTCCCCTTGGGAATGGGGGCTCCCGGTAAGAGATCAATGGGACAGTCAAAATCTCGGTGAGGAGGTAGCGACATGGCTTTGGATTTGTTAAAGGCTTCCTTTAAATCATGGTAACAGGAAGGTACCTTCTGTAGATCAGGATAGTCGGGGTGATCTATAATGATTTTACGAGAGTCTGTTGGTGCATTAACAGGTTGTGAAAGTTTACACCTGCCCATACAATCCTCTCCCCATTCCTTAATTTTCCCTGAACGCCAGTCAATGTGAGGATTGTGGATCTTTAGCCATGGAAACCCCAAAAATAATCGGGTGCTGAGCCGACTCAAAAATATGGAATTGCATGCTCTCGGTATGGTCCTTATTCACAGTAATCTGAATGGGCTCAGTGCAATGGGTGACTGTGAACAACAAGCGGCCGTCTAAGGCACTGGCATTAATAGGATGAGATAGCGGAACAGTCTTTATTTCTAGCTGATTTACTACGCCCCAGTCCATAAGACTTTCGTCAGCCCCTGAGTCTATTAACACACCCTGGTCAATGGTTTGATTGTTAATACAAATGTTTACCTGCGTAACAGGTCGAGGAGGAAAGTCTGCGGGAAACTTGCTCACCAGCGCCCTCCTTTTGACTGGTGAGCACGATCTTTTCCCGGGCATGAAGCGAGTTGATGATCCGACTGGCCGCAGTAGAAACAACAACCCTCCCGTAGACGGCGCTGCCTCTCCTCCAGAGAAAGCCTGGTTCTTCCCAGCTGCATGGATTCCCCGGAGTCATTCGGAAGTGTAATCCTCTGACGGTGTGGTAACATGGGCTGGACATCCTCGGCTGGCGGCGCGACCCACCAAGATGCATTCTGGGAGCTGGGAATAACGTCTCGGTTGCGTCGACGCTCCCTCTCTCTTTCCCGAAGACGGTTATCGATCCGGATGGCCACGGCGATGAGAGATTCCAGATCCCGGGGTGTCTCCAGTGGAGCCAGCTGGTCTTTTATCGGTTCCGAAAGTCCCGTCATGAAGGCGTCACGAAGAGCCGGAACATTCCATCCGCTGTCCGCTGCTGCTGTGCGAAACTCGATGGCGTAATCAACCACCTGGCGGTTGAGCTGGCGTATATGAAAAAGTTTTCTGCTGGCCTCTGTAGCAGGCGATGAGTGGTCAAAAATACGACTCATAGTCTCTATGAAATCGGTCAATGAGTAACATAGTTCAGTTTCTCTTGACCATTCTGCAGTAGCCCAGGCTGCAGCTCTTCCCGTTAAATGAGACACAATAAACGCCACTTTACCATGGTCCGATGAAAAGGCTCCTGGGTTGTGTTGAAAATGCAGATCGCACTGTACCAAAAAGGCTCTGCAATTAGAAGAATCTCCGGAAAATCTCTCCGGAAGAGCCAGCCGTAAAGGGGAAGAAACAGCCTGACTTGGGAAATCAGCTGGAGCATTGACAGGCAACCTCTCAGTTGTGGATGACGTCACCGGAGGAGCAGTCTGTTGGTGAGTGAAAAAAATGATTCATTTGGACAGCCAGTTGTTGCATCTGTGTGGATAATGCTTCCTGAATCCCGGCCTGGCGTCCTCTTAGTTCTTGCATTTCCTGGTTGACTAGGCCCAGCTGTTCCTCGTGATGAAAGATCTTCACGCCCTGTGCTGACAGCGCTGCGTGAAGCGTTCTTGGGTCGGCTGGGTCCATAATGGTCAGTTCGTTCTGTTACGAACTCAGACACTTGGGATGTAGGACCCAATTGCACGACCCGGGAGACAGAGGTAAAGTATTAGTAAGATACTTTATTTTCCAAAATACAGCAATGAACAACAAAAAAGGTAACTATCAAATCTCTAACCGAGATGACAAAAATAGAGGAACAAAATGAAAGCGCTCACGTAGTGAGGAATCAAACTTTACAAGAGTACAAAGAGCATAGACCTGACCATAGCAAGAGACAATACGAACTGACAAAGAACACTTGGGAGACAGGGGAATATAAGCACAGGGTAACTAGACACAGGTGGGACCAATCAGGGGCGGGGCTGACATTGATGAGCACAGGAGACACAGGTGAAAATAATCAGGAAGCCTGGAATGAGAGAAAGCAAACGTAAATAACATGCATCTCTCTAGCATTTCTGTCGGTGCACAACATACATGTATTCTCCCATGAGGCCTGAGTATAAAAAAGAGTCTCATTCCAAAGTTATATACACACAAATTGTACTGCCAGTGTTTTGTTCTTTGTTTTTCGTTAGCAAAGCCATCCAAGTAGGACTGGGAATAGAATAAAGATTTCCACAAATACCAATGTTTTTTTGTCTTTCAATTTCCACATGGTGTCCTCTTTAAACCTTGAATCTGTTTACCTGATTTAGTCTGCTGCTGTCTGAACACAGTGCAGATGCACTATTCATTGTGGATCCATCCACCGCTGAAAATAGTCCCCTTACATGCATTACATGTACAGCTCTTTGTGTCTGGTTGGTTAAAAATGACAATGACCTGCTGTTTTAGCAAAATACTGAACATTTAAAAAAATAAAAAAACGATATGTTTTTTTTTTTTAAATAAGATGGGATATTAAGATAAATGAGATCTTGACACTAGCTGGGGAAACCTATTTTGAACTATATTTACCAGGATCAGGAAATGCTTAAAAGTGTTCTATTTCTGATGTTAGTTGGTGATTTTTAAATAATTTTATGTTTCTAGAAAAAGTAATGTTTATTTATTGAAACAAAATTATCCGTCCTTTGCAGCAGCTTAAAAACCTTGTGAGATGTACAAAAATCACTGAGAAACAACTCAAAATAAGATGTTTTCAAGAGTCTTGGACTTAACAAGATACTTCATTACATTACATTGCATTTAGCTGACGCTTTTATCCAAAGCAACTTACAATAAGTGCATTCGACCAAGAAGATACAAACTTGAAGAAAACAGAATCATATAAGTACATCAGGTTTCATAGAGCTAAAACATTTCAAGGGCTACTCAACTGGCTTTAGATAAGCCAGTCCTTTGTTAGTATATAAGTGCTTTGTTAGTAATTCTATCGCTCGAAGTGGAGTCGAAAGAGATGAGTTTTTAGTCTGCGCCGGAAGATGTGCACGCTATCTGCTGTCCTGATGTCAATGGGGAGCTCATTCATATGCAGTGTCTCAAAACCAGAGCCATCTCACTGCATTGCTACTTCTTATGTTATTATGTCTTATATCCAGTGTAAAGACATATTCTGACTAGATGCCAGAGAAATATACTTGGCAAGATTTCGAGTTACAGTGAGTCCAAGTGTGTAACGTATAGCTCTGAATCTACATTCCACCAGAGGAGAGTTATTACCCCCCCCTCCCCTTCCTCTGTCAGAGCCTAGACAGCAATACCAACACTAATGATCCACGCAAGTGAAAGTGAGTATGAACTGAGAAGAGCAATATGGCTGCTTATATGAAACATGGACAATCTAACATTTCCATGACAACCAGGGAAACACCATCTGCCGGTGGAAACCATGTGACATGATGAAAGGCTCCAGAGCAACTCTTAGACCTTGAGGGGAAATTGCTTTGCCAATATAGCTGATTATGATTTTCCAGGAAATGGGGTTTGGAGATTGAAATTGCTAATTTGCAGGCTTTATGCACCGTTTTTAAGTGAGTCTGTTCGTAAAAGCTGTGAATACGCTTGACTAGAGACCGATTATATATTTCAATCAGAGAAGGCACCTCAGAAGTGTTGAGCAGTTCCAGTGAATTTGAACCTTGCATATTTTTTCTGCTTGATGGCTACACCTTTAATACTGACAGAAAATAAATGATTTATGTTTTGAATGATATCATTGGTCAGGTTTAACAGTTGATCCAGTCCAGACTCCCCTAAAGTCAAGTTGAGTAATTTAATTTGCATTAAATCTGCATTTGAAGTAGCTCTTCTAGCAGCGTTGGTGAATGGCAAAGGGATTTTCATCCATGGGCGTCATGAGGTTGACATTTGAAGTAATAGCAAAAAATCCCAAAAGCATTTGAATTGGTTGATGGGGTGTTTGTTTTGATGGCGATCCTCCAATTTTTCATTCCACACCATTATCAAATCAAAATGTTATTTTGTTCAAAGTTAATGACCAAATACCTGCAAAAATACAGTAATTCCATCGCTCTCAGCTGCATGACATTAGCAAATATGAGCGTTGTTACTGCGAGCATGTTAGCATGTCGATGTTAGCATGTCAAGTAAAGTCTCACAGAGCATGACTATACACTTGTTTTTCTTGTTTTTTCTGTATCCAAAAACAAAGAAAACAATGTCACATGTCGACATTGTGGATGCCACCTCTAACATTAATAAATCAGAATTCCCTTAGAGAGAAGGAAAGCTTGGAATGCCAGTAACATTCCCAGCCCCTTAAAACATCTCAAAAGTAGTACTCCTGGAAACAGTTTCATGTTAAACAGAATCATAATCAGGCTTCAGATATGACTTGTGTTTGATGTGGGTGGCAGCTAAAGTTAGAAATGTGTTTGAGCCTAAGTTGAAATCATGTGGGCTGTTCTCACACTGTGGAGACACGGAGAGGCTGAGAGCTTTCGTTGTTCCCTGGAGACGGCGGAGAAAAACAACGGGTTATTTTTACCTGTGGTTAGTTTGATTGATGATCAAAATACCTTGAAAAAGTTAGAAGGACCTAAACATGTGGTTGAGCCTCAGTAGGTGACAAAGAGGCTGCAGATATAGTCTGGTGCTATTTGGAAGTTGCTTCACATCGTGTTGTTACCAGCGAAGTAACGTAGTGAAGTACATTTACCCGTACTTAAGTACTATTTTACGGTACTTGATACTTCTAAACCACTACATTTTGTTAGCGAATATTGTACTTTGTTACTCCACTACGTTTATTGGACAACATTATTTACTAGTTACTTTACATATTTAGATCATTAGCTAATACAAAACAAAAAATCTACTAGATAATTATAGGTTCAATATCCAGCAGCCGTTTAGAAAGTACTTGAAATTTGCTTCCATTTTACCAGCTGTGATAAATACATTTATGCATCAATAGTCATACAAATATATTCATCTGAAATGGGCTTTTACACATGAGAAGTACTTTTGGAACTTCTACTTTTGGTACTTTAAGTATATTTTGATTACTTTTACTTCAGTAACATTTTGAATGCAGGACTTATACTTGTATTCCTAACTGTGGAAGTTCTATTTTTACTTTATCAGATTTTTTATTTTATACCTGAACTGAAGGACTCAACTAGCCGCGTTCACACCGGAGTACTTTTCGCGTTTAGTTCCGTTAGTACCCCTTATGTCGCGTTCACACCAAAAAGAGCATTTAATCTCGGGAACTTTTACCCCCATTTTTAGTGCCTGCTGAGAGATGGTACTTTCCTGGGGGAAAAAAGTGCCCCAGTTCTGATTGGCTGGGCGAATTGCAAACCACGCCCCGTAAAACTCTGAAATGTTTTGTAGAGCCTCCATTTTATTATCCTCGCATTAGCATTATTAGCATTAGCATTCGCCCAGCGCACAAACGCAGAGAGACTAACTCATGGCAACACAAAATTAAACATGGGAGCGGTGGAGATGAGGAGGTGTCGGTGTTCTGGCAATTTACTCGGAAGGCTTCAGTAGAAGCTGCTGGGAGTCCCAGCAGCTTCTACTGAAGCCAGTGAAGTTGTTTGCGGCCTGCCAGTAAACCCAAAGCAGAAGAAGACGAAGTGACGTCAGCGGCTCATTTGCGTAACCTTCCCTCAGGGAACTTATTCCGGTGTGAACGCGATCTGTATCCCCAAGTGCCCTGGGGTAATAAGTGCCGGGGCACTAAGTGCCGGCACTAAGTACGGCAAAGTACTTGGTGTGAACGCGGCTAATCTGGAACCATGGAGAGGAAAAGTATGTCCAGCTTGAAATAAATCTGCTGACTCTCAGAGACAGTCTATTGTTTGTTCAAGTGGAGTCGTTTGTAATCTTTGGAATTCTGATTATCTCTGCAGGGAAAAATACAATTCAACATTGTCCATTGTAACTATCTATAATCTATAATAAAGAAAATAGAGTGAACACCACACAAAGACCTGTCTTTGTTATGAGACCAAATGAGCCTTTGTTACTGCAACATAGCTTACTGTAACATGGCCTGTAAGTAAACAGTATACAGTAATTATATAAAGTGTATCTTAGAAACTAATCCTATCAGGCGGTCACATTATCAGAACAGGTATTGTGGCAAAATATTCATTATTTCCCTTTTTTTTTGTGCTAATGAATTACATTTAAAATACAAGTGTAGGGAGATGGACAGAGTCTGAAACCATTATTGTATACAATGGTATATGTATTATTGGCTTGACTAGTTACACCTTTATTATCATGTGTGTTTTATTAGCATGATATTAATATTTCAATTTGAAAATGTCTTGCCTCTTGTCAATTCCAGTTCACGAATAGTCAAATATTAAAAGAAAACTGCAAAAGAAACAGTAAAATGTACAACAGTAGATCACTAAATAGCCTAAGTATAAGTATATACTTTAAGCTGCTGTTCATCGATGCAGAAGAAGGAGTTCACTAAACGTGACTAAACAGCAGGTCCCTCCCTCAGTGAAGCTGCTCGTCTCTGCAGTCTGCTGACATCCCAGTGTGAGCTTCACTTCAGCAGGGCACTCTCTTTTACTCTGTAGACTCTGAACCACAAAAGGATCATTACTGGCGTTTTAATACAACATGGGGGGTTTGAGATCTCAGTGTCCCTCCTGTAGTGCTCGGGTCAAATCTGACCAATTTACTTCTTTCATCAATCATAAATATCGTGTTTTACATTTGAGTGCTTCAAGGCCTTATGATATCCTCCACAGTAGGCATTTGAACCTATAAGGTTGCTTTTCACCACTTTCATTGAATTGTTGAGTTGTGTAGTCACCTGTTTCCGGTAATGGTGTTCCCAGTCAAAAATGACCTCCATAGGAAATGAATGGGTAAACCTAGTTTATGTACATCCATCAGAGAGTTTACAACAACAATAAACAACCGTGTTCATTTTGGAAGACATTTTCAGTGTCTATTCTTTGCATATTCACTGCAGTTATACATGTCAACCTGTGTGAGACATTGTTTACAGATTAAAAGGGTGTTAAATGCAATTTGGGGATGATTAATGGTTTTTCTGTTAATGTAAGAGCAGTTAAAACAGACCAGTAAAGTTCGCCCCCGGGAACACCAAAGTAAGGGGGGAGAAACGAACACGACAGCGTTAACACTTTCTGGATGAAACTGGATATTTCTGCTACATTTGTTCTAACAGTTACAGGACAAAAATAATAATCCTGGCACACTCATCTGCTTGTCAGGGAGGTGGTGATCATCTCTGTCGGTGTTGAAGGAGCTGACAGGCTGAAGAACAATGTTTCTGCTCCCTCTGAGGCTCAGAAGTAGGTCATCCTCAGAGTCTGGTTCTACAGCTCATCTTCCAGCCTCCATGACTTGCTGATAAGTGTGTGAGTGCAGAGATTTGCTGGGACATTTCCCCCGCATCGCTTCACCCGTCAAGTGTGATTTTGTGAGTCAAGCCAAGTCAAATCATCGGTCAATATATGATTCTCCACATGCAGGTAAATCACTGACTCATTATTTTATCCCTGAGTACTCTGCATACTGGTACTCATGGATAGAGACACACACATGGGATTAGCAGACCAGTAGGCATATGGCTTTTTACTTTGTAGCAGCCAAAATCATAAACAGAAAATTTGAATATGCTTAATTGCCATTTGCGATGATCCAATATCATGCAACAAAAGTACAAAAAAAACAGGTTTTCATATTCCTTTCCTATGGCTTTCTTTAGTCACCCTGGTAAAACATCACATGTTAGAAATGTACACTGCCCTTCTAAAAAAGAAAGTCACCACCTGGATTTAACTAAGCCAATCTGTAAGAGCCTTCCATTGGATAATTACCGCAGTGATTAATATGTTTCAGCTGGAACAGGATATTTAACCCCAGCTGATGTGGTGCGTCGCTTCCCATTTCTTAAACAACCATGTTGGAAGACATATCCTGTGGTCGTGGAAAGGATGTTCATCAGATTCAGAAGGGTCAAATGATTGGCCTGCATCAAGCAAAGAAAACAACTAAGAAGATTACTGAAACTACTAAAATCAGGTTAAGAACTGTCCGACGCATTATTAAAACCAAATCAATGAATCCAGATTTACTCTGTTCCAGAGTGATGGGCGCATCAGGGTAAGAAGAGAGGCGGATGAAGTGATGTACCCATCATGCCTAGTGCCTACCGTACAGGCCTGTGGGGGCAGTGTTATGATCTGGGGCAGCTGCAGTTGTTCAGGTCTAGGTTCACCTACGTTCCCAAAGAATGATGTCAGCTGACTTCCTGAATGACCAGGTCTAACATCAATGGAGTGTTTATTCCCTGATGGCACGGACATATTCCAAGATGACAATGCCAGAATTAATCGGGCTAACATAGTGAATGAGTGGTTCAGAGAGCATCCCTTCCACACATGGATTGGTCCCCACAGAGTCCAAACCTTAGCCCCATCGAGAATCTTTGGGATGTGCTGGAAAAGACTTTGCCCAGCGTTGGACTCTCCCATCATCAATACAAGATCTTGGCAGAAAATGAATGCAACTCAGGACCTATTAATTCTATTTGTATTTTCACAAATAGAATTAAGGTTTCACAAATCTCAAACTGTGTTATAAAGAATGTTTAGCCTCTGTGGGATAATCCAGTCCAGATTTGATGAGTCTAGGTCTAGTGGTTTTCGATCAGGACCTGGTCTAATGTGGTCAGGATGCAAAAAAAGCACTGAAATCTTCCTTTTTTGTATTTTCACAAATAGAATTAAGGTTTCACAAATCTCAAACTGTGTTATAAAGAATCTTTAGACTCTCTGGGATAATCCAGTCCAAATAAATCGGCTATGCAGCGATTTAAGAGGTTCAAACACGGAGGATTGTTCGTTCAGCGCTGTAAATTAAATTTCCCTTAACTTTCCCCTTAACTGCCGAATAGGAAGCTCTGAATCGGAAGCCAACTTCAGCGTCATGTTTAAACTGCCGTTGCAGGAAAGACGGTCGGCAAAAATCACAGACTGTGTGAACGTGAAAATTAATAGAATATCCCCTCCCATCTTCAGAGCAATCTGACTATTACCCTTATAGATGTCATTCTAACAAATGCAGCTCATAAGTATGTGTCTGTTGGTGTTTTTCCTAATGATATCAGTGACCATTGCACTATCGCTTGCGTTAGGAGCACTAAGTTGCCCAAAGCCAAGGGCCTTATTGTGCTCAGGCGCTGCTTCAAACACTTCTCTGAGCAGGCTTTCCTACACGATCTGGCGGAGGTTAAATGGCACTTCACAGCGTTAATTCCATCTGTTGATGTTGCCGTCCAATTTTTTATTGATCACTTTTTATCGATTATTAATAGACATGCCCCCCTTAGAAAATTCAGAGTTAAGAATAGGAACACTCCATGGTTTACTAGAGAACTATCTGATCTCATTCATGATCGAAATAAGCAATGGTCCTTAGCTAGAAAGTCTAACACTAGTGATGACTGGCTTCTTTTTCGTGTCCTCAGAAATAAATGTTCTGCCCTTATTAAAAAAGCTAAAGCTGATTACTATCTGAGCTTAACCACTGATTGTTTTAATGACCATTCCAAATTCTGGAAAACAATTAAATCACTTCAGAACAAGAAGGTTTCTAGTTTCCCACAAAAACTGAAGGTCAGTGATTCTTTTATTTCAGATTCAGATGGTATGTCTAATGCCTTTAATGCTCACTTCAAAAAGGCTGGTCACATTTTTGATGAGCAAAGTCATGACTCTCTAAATGGTCGTACTCACAGCCATAGTCAAGAGATGAACTCCCCTGTTTTTGATTTAGCTTATTTCTCGGTCTCTGAAGTCTTACAGGGTTTGCACTCGATTGATCCTAAAAAGTCTGCCGGGCCTGACGGCCTTGACCCGTTCTTTTTAAAAATTGCAGCTCAGATGATAGCACAACCAGTAACTGATATTTTTAATCTCTCCCTGTCCACTCACACACTGCCAGCTGTGTGGAAGCAAGCTCTGGTATCGCCCCTCTTGAAAGCTGGTGATCCCACGGAGTTGAATAACTATCGTCCTATCTCAAATCTTTCTGTGTTATCAAAGATTCTTGAGTCCCTTGTTTCTACTCAGCTAAAACTTTTTTTAAATTCACACAACACCTTAACCCTATGCAATCTGGATTCAGATCAAAGCACAGTACTGTGACTGCCAGTCTGAAAGTCTTAGACGATATTAAGGCTGCTTTGGATAAGAAATCAGTTTGTGTTGCATTGTTTATTGACCTAGCCAAAGCATTTGATCACCACATTATGTCTAATGTTATGTTGGTGTCTCGTTTCGGTCACAATGCCATTTGCTGGTTTCAGAGTTATCTAACCGACCGCACCCAATGCGTCAGGTTGGGTAGTACTGTCTCTGACCCCGTCACCTTGGAGAAGGGAGTTCCACAGGGCTCTATCTTGGGGCCCTTGCTCTTTTCATTATATGTAAACACTATTTGTAATCAGATGCAATTTTCTACCTATCATATGTATGCTGATGACACTATTGTATACTCGTGTGCTCCTTCTCTGGATATGGCCGTTTCCAATTTAAAATCAGATTTTATCACGCTGCAGCATGCGCTTCTTGATTCTAAACTGCTATTGAACAGTAAGAAAACCAAAGCAATGCTTTTTGCTCCCAAGTCAGCGTCCTCCTCTTGCCTCTCCATTGACACCCTTGATGGCGTTTCTGTTGAATTTGTTGATACCTACAAATATCTGGGCTTTTGGTTGGACAGTAATCTGAACTTTAAACACCATATTGAAGTTTTAACAAAGAAATTGAAATTCACTCTTGGCTTCCTTTTCAGATTTAAATGTTGTTTTTCAATTTCATCCTGTAAAAGGTTGGTCTCTGGCTTATTCCTGTCCCAGCTGGACTACGGTGATACCATTTATAGATTTGCCTGTCCCACTGTTTTGGCCAAACTTGACCCACTTTACCATGCTGCACTGCGTTATATATCAAATGCACCCTATAGGACTCATCATTGCACATTGTATAGCCTAACTGGATGGTCCTCACTTACTATGCGTAGGATGCAGCACTGGTTTTTATTAATGTATAAAGCCATTTTAGGTAAGCTTCCACTCTACATATGTGTCAGATTTGCTCCAGTTTGTGACTCTTACAAACTCAGATCCAGTGCCTGGATACGGTTCCAGGTTCCTACTGTACGGACTGAGGCTGGAAAAAGGAGTCTTTCTTATTATGGTCCTTGGTCTTGGAATGACCTTCAATCACGCCTCAAACTGAGGGCACTTGTCTCTATAGCATGTTTTAAATTGAAGTTGTCTGAAGTCCTCACCACCAGCTGCTCTTGCAGTAACAAGTAGTGTACTTTTTTTATTGTCCTAATGTGCACAATGTAGTGACTGCTTTTTCGTCTTTTGTTTTCTTTATGTTCTCTGTATTTTATATGTTTGTGTTATGTGTTATGTGTAACGTTGCTGCCTTCTTGGCCAGGTCAGCATTGAAAATGAGATTTTATCTCAATGTTTTTTATCTGGTTAAATAAAGGTTAAATAAAAAATAAAAATAACATTAGCGTTAAGAAAGCTTACTTAAATATCTGCCACAACACAAGTAACCAGATCATAGTAACATTACGTACAGTCCGCGGCACTGTGAGTGCAGACGTCGATGTGTCCCATTATCATTCATATCACATCATAATGTATCATATATTTCCTTATCTGAGTCAGCTTCTTGAGCCGTATCTGGCCGTGCAACACTCACAGTGTCACATACTGTATGCAGAAGTATTATTTTAAGCAACACATTAAGTTGACGAAACACTCGAGTCAAATGTAATTAAAGTCAGATCGTTTCTTGGACGGGGCAGTGATATCATAAACCTGTTAATGTACGCATTCAAACGCTTTTTCTTTTACCAGCTGTATTCGCCTTGCAGGTGCAGCTATGTGGCTTTTATCCTGGATAAAGTGTTTAAGTCATGGATGTTTAAAGTTTAACTTCTTCATATTTGACTAATATTAAAGTTCACTTTTCATTAAAGAAGTATGACGCTGCGCTGTCAGTACGCTTGTCCATGTTTGTGATTGGTTGAATGCTCCAAATACCACCCCTTTCATGTGAACGTGCACCTAACTAGATAGGACACGGCTGGCTTGAGCGACCCACTTGATAACCAGCGTCGTAGGACCGCTTAGCGAGAGCGCGTATGTTGTGGATTAGGCCAACCGGCTAACTCAAACATATCCAGGTTAGGTTGAACCGGCTTCGTAGTACAGGCCTCTGGTGGTGATGTTGACAGTCTTGGACAATGTGTGGACAGATATCAAACTAATGAAGCACAGATTGAACTATCTTTTTTCACTTGTCGAGTAAAAGACAACTGCTAGTTTTGCTTAAATAAATGATACATTTGGTATTAAGTGTACCTTTGTGTGCTAACACTATGACTTCAAGGTAAATGTATTTTTATAAACATAAAAACTCCATAATCTCCACAATAATATACACCTTACTCTGCTATCATGCTACAAAATGCCACACATCGCAAAGGAGCAGATTCTGAAAAGCTCACGTCAATGTACAAAGTACATTTTGAATCATATTGTGGCCTTGATCGCATGATCATATTTGAATAATTCTTTTATCTCCATTTGAGGTTTTGTTGTAATTATCAAATACTGTCAAACTGTTAGTCGTCAATACAAAAATGCAATTATACACTCTTTGCTTCAAGATGCTTTTAGAAGAATTTAAAATCAACTTTATTTCTGTCAAACTTTAAGCCTGTCTTTGGGTTCCTCACTTCACTTGCTACAGACTTTCCCACATCTCATTGACATTCAGAAGGTGGAGTGTAGCAGGAGAACCATGGCCAGATGAACCTGCTAGGAGCCCCTGGCATCATTGAGCTGCAGGCGCCCCCCCTCAACATCCATCCGACTCCACTCACTCTCCATGAAGGATGGGAAATAAAGTCAAAATTAGCACAAACTATCTGACATGGTGTGCCCCCACAACGGCCTTTGCCCTGGAGCGGTTGTACACTGTGCCTTGTTGGTTATCCAGCCTTGAGGTGAAAACCAATAATAAACATGTCACAACGTAAAATTAGTAGTCTTGAGTCATTATGTGGCTAATAAGCCTTGGTTGCTAGAAACAGGTTGTTCTGTATAAAGTTCTAAAATACACCTGAGACATCCCTAAAGCTCATTAATGAATGCATTGAATCTCATTTATTTAATGTGTAGACAACCAGAAAGGACTATTCGTGATCAACAGGGTATCATCTGCCCTGCAGGGTCTGCAAAGTCAGAGGCAGCGTGATAAAGTCAATGAGCACAGCTTAAGAGTAAACAAAGGCAAAACTTGAAAGCTCACCAACCTTAAAGCTCCCATGTCATGCTTTTCCGGTTATTACCCGTCCCCTTGTGTGTTATGAAGGTTTTTCTGCATGTAAACGGTCTGCAGAGTCAAAACCCTCAAAGTACACCCTGTAGCGAGTAAAACTCTAACACAGAAAATACCTGTCTATGCTGCCCCAAAACGCCTCGTTGGAGATTTCTCTTTTTCCATTTGTTTCTTCCGGGAACCAAAATGGACCAATCCGCGGAGCTCCTCACACACCAGGATCCCTTGGCATCACTAACGCAGTGGGGGGACCTTTAGCGTACATTTTCAACTAACAGGGAGTCCCATTGACTTGCATAGAGCTCCCTGGTTGGCAGTGTTGGGCAAGTTACTTCCAAAATGTAATATATTACATATGACTTATTACTGTCTTTTTAAAGTAATAAGTTACATTACAATATTACTGTCTCTGAAATGTAATGAGTTAAGCTACTTTTATATTACTTTTGAGTTACTTTACCAAAATAACCTCAAAAGAATGGCTAGGTATTTGAAATGCTAAAATGTAGTTTAGTGCAGCTCATTATACATCCAGTGAAGGGCAATGTGGTATAGCATAACAACTGTGTAGGCCATTAAGGCTACTAGCAACTTTTATTACACGGCTTAGTTGAACACTGGATTCTGATTGTAAATTCTTAACATGTGACACGTTGTTAATACAGCAGTACAGACCGCTGTCAAGGACTGTAATGAAGGTTGCTAAGGAGGATCAAGAAAGAGAAAGGAAAAGAGGTTAAAAGAGCTGGACGTCAGATAAATCACCAGAAGAAGGCAGAGAGGAAGTAAACAATAACAGGACACGGAATGGGCTCTGTAGTTTGTTTAGTATATGGCCATGTACAGGCCCGGTTCCAAAACAAAATGACTTGGGGTGCATCTGAGATTACAGGGGGCGCAGCAGTAGTAGGTTTACGTGAGCAATAGTGGCCGGCAACAGCAATGAAAAATAGCATTGATGTTATGGTCCCCAATGAACAGATTATGGCATTTGTTATGTTTTGAAACCAAGCAAGTGAGAACATTTCAAGTGTGTTAAAAGTGCAATCCTGAAATATTTAATATAGTCCATGGCAAGGAAAAGCACAAAAGCTTCAAAACTGTACTGATAAAACAAATG
This sequence comes from Trematomus bernacchii, assembly GCF_902827165.1. Taxonomy (NCBI): domain Eukaryota; kingdom Metazoa; phylum Chordata; class Actinopteri; order Perciformes; family Nototheniidae; genus Trematomus; species Trematomus bernacchii. Next base: position 209,500 of record NW_022987787.1, read on the forward strand.
AGAACATATTGTAAATCAAGGCAAATATTATTTGAACCAGCTCATGGTTTGAAATGTCAAACATTGAAAGGCAAAAGTATTATTAAAACCATGTACTACATCATCACCTTGGTCCCATCATATACTCTGGGAAGAGAATATTTACTGTGCTTGAAAACTGGTATCACATCATCATGTGAGGTTGACTTTGTGACCTGGAGAACATTTCAGCTGCAACATTAGCTTGTTGATAAGCTTGGGATATGAGATCCTTTTGTAGCCATTCGTGCTGAAGGCATCTGTGCTATTGTATGCATTATTTGATCCAACATTTCTACAGGCATAGCAGAATATGGCACTATTTTCACATGAATATTCTAGCCATTGTCTATTTTTATACCACGAGCTGCAAAATGACCGCCTTACCCCACTGTACAGGCGGGTACTTGTTTAGATATACCTGGGAAGGCTCTGTTTTGCCGTGGTATCCTGGCACCTGCGGGCCGCAGAGGGGCGGCGTAGTTTCGGGCGACGAAGACTGCTGCTCCGGGGGCGAGGGCGGCGAGTCAGGCGGGAGTGCTAGTGTCCACAACGGAGGGTAACGTGATGTCCCCATCTGACCTGTTGCTATTGTCTGCAGTAGATGCAGTGTTGCTGGCGTTTAGTGATGGTTGCTTTAACCATTTTCGTATTTCCACAGATGTGTGTCACTGCTGTGGAAGCACTTTGGAAATGATGCACGCACAGCGGAGCAGGTCACGCGCACCTGACACAATTTGTTGTTTGTATTTTTCGCTCCGTTCTCTTTTTTGAATAGAGGGTGCATAACATTCAAGTGGGGGTGCAATGCATGCCTATGCACCCCCGAAGATCCCGACGCGAAGCCTGAAGGGTAAACACCAGGTTTACTAATCTACCCGCACAATTTTTCCCTGGTGTCGGAATGTCTCGCTATGTTAGTACATTCTTAAAAAACAAAACACCATTTAATTTTGGGTTAAAATGTGTTGTAACTGCGTTACTGAGCATTGTAACGGGTAGTATATTACCCACATTTCATTAGTAATGCGCCACACTTATTGTTTTTACTTTGGCTGTGAGTGTTTGTGTGTGCTCAGGATGAGTTTCGCGCTGTCTCGCTGTATCGCCGACCCGGAAACCACACCAGTAAGCCAGCTCACTGAGCAGCGAGCCTCGCAACGTCCCGACCAATCAGAGCACACTGGGCTCACAGGGAGGGGGGGGCAGGAGCTCCAACAAGCCCTTTAGGACAGAGAGTGAATACACATACTATACAGAGATGCTGTATGAGAAACCAATGTGAGTTTGGAAAATTGCACAATATAAATCTATTTTAGTATACCTCAACAATGGGGTTATGACCAGTAGAAATGGCCATGACATGGGACCTTTAATGGTGAGGTTTTCTTCAATGACTAATTATACAAATAAGGTAAGACCCTGTTCTTTTGTGATTAAATGCCTCTACAGTTTAAGAGTAATTAAAGACCTATAGCAAGCCAGCTAATAGTTCCTGTTCTCGCGGAGTTACTCGCAACTGTACCGTGTTGCTAACGGAGCTAACAGCCAACCAGCTTTTGTTAGCTGAAGTTTTTAGTTGCCGTTACTTAAGCAACAGGTAAAGCTTTGAGCGAGGAATTGAAAACCAGAAAAAGTATTGGCTACGAAACACAATCCAGTTTCACCAAAATAAATGTAGTGCCCCAAAGTCTTTAGCACTCCTCAAGTGTGATTGTATGACTGTTCATTGCTATGAGAGTTGCTCAGAGTTGCATGAAGCCAAAAATGGAGCAACTGTAAATTCAAGAAGTACCCAGATCATCCAGGGCCATGGACCCATAGAGCATGCCCACTTCAGTTTTTCTTAATCTGCTGGGTCTGAACTCAGTCAGGCTAATGGAGGGAAAAAAAAATTCTTATTTAGGTTTTTAGCTAATTTTACAACTTTTAAACCCTAATGATTAAAATAAGGGATATGAACGTGTACAGATGTCTGTGTTTCCCTGTTTTATTTTGAAGAGTTCACCCCCTGTGTTATGTCTGTTTTGACTTCCTGTCTCAGTTTTCCCTCCTGTTTTGATTACCTGATATTTTTCACCATGGTGCCTTTGCCTTCCCTCCCCAGCTGTGTCTTGTCCTTGTGATAGTCTTGCATGTTTTGAAGTTCAGATTTTCTGTTGGTGTTTGTTGGATCTTAGATTTGTACACATGGGAAACTTCCGGTCTGTTTGCTGTATATCTTTTGAACCTTGAATTATGGAAATGTTCTGTTAAAACCGATGTCCATCCTTCCCTTCGGACCAACCTACTCTACCCGCTAAAACAGAAATGTAATACACCGTTTGGCCACTATGAAAACTTGCTTCAACGGCCGGCGTTCTATATGGGGGCTTGGTTGGGATTAACGTTCTCATTGTTCTCACTGTTACATATCAGTGAAGCATCAACATTGTTAAGCTTTATGGAAAATACGTTACATAATGTTTTCATTCAAGAGCCACAGTCAGGCTATCTGTGTCCTCTTGCTTCTGGTCTTTATGCTAAGCTAGGCCAACCACCAATCTATTGTGACAGTTATGAGGTTGTTTGCCTACGCTGTCAATCATATCTAGTGAAACCACATCCAGCACTAAGATAAACTAACCTTTAAATAAATACATGTTCTGGACTTTAACATTTGTTGCTCATTTAGTCACAAAATTGTAATGTTATGAAGAAATACTTAAAAGCATGGTGATTCAAATGGAATGTCTTAAGTGAACTGACCCTTCAACAAATGTTAGCAACTGACTCATTTGGTTGTGGGTGTTCAACCATTCATCTGTCTCACGCCCCACATGCTCTTAATGTCACGGTCACATGAACTCACTTTAAGATCAGTCATTTGTTGGCTTTTTTAGCAACAGCCTCTTACTCTTGCTCTGAGGTCCTGTCCAGTGTAATGATCATTTAGCACTGACCCAGGACCTGAACCTGAGCTGACCCAGAAAAAGTGAGCAGCAAGACGTGGATAGGGTCAAGTTACTCTGAACTCGAACTAATTTAGAATAAGTGTCACGAAGAGTCCAACACATTTACTGTGCGCCGTTTATAAGGTTTTTGCCACACGAAAGCAAGCATGAGATAAAATAATGGTGTGTGTCAGTCCGTGTAGAGCTCTCTGAGGGGGTGAAGCTACAATCAATCCTTGGTCAAATGACAACAGAGACGGGGAAAGGAGAGATTGAAACCAGATGTTTACCTCCAGAACTACCCACTACCCCCTTCCCTCAGACGGCTTTGTTCCCAACCGGAGAAGACAGGAGATACAGCAGAGAGAGAGAGAGAGAGAGAGGGGGGGGGGGGGGGGGGATCAACTCTGTCTAGTGCAGCTTTCTCTTTCTGGCCTCATTTGCAAATCAAATGGAAATGACAGCAGCAAGTGAAACCTCCTGTGCTGCTAAAATGTTTTTACAGTCTCCTGAAACGGAATTCCTTTCCCGATAAAACCAGCAATAAAAAGCAATGGAAATGGATTGGTTGAATGGTTGGCCCAACTTTAAAATATTGCAAACTCAAGAGTGGATTTGTACTTTTCTGGAATACCAGACCTTCAAACACAATTACTTTTATTTGTTCAAAGATTCATTCTAACCTATGCGACCCCTTGTGTTGTTTGTTTAATTACTTTGTAAGATGCTTAGTTGGAACTAAAGGTTTGATAGCATTGCTTTGAATCTTTACCTAAAATAACAAATGATAAGGGGCAATGTTATTACACTACAAGAACTCGAAATCTTGCCAAGTATATTTGTCTAATTTATATTCAGAATATGTCTTTACACTGGATATAAGACATAATAACTTAAGAAGTAACAATGCAGTGATATAGGGTCTTGTTTTAGACAATGCATCTGATTAAGTCAAAGACTCTTGAAAACATCTGAGTTGTATATCATATGAAACATGTTTTCTTTTTAAATTTTTATTGGAAAATCCCCAACTAACATCAGAAAACAGAGGACTTTTGAGCATTTCTGGCTTCTGATTCTTGTAAATATAGTTCAATAAGTTTTCCCAGGTAATGACAAGATGTGATGTATCTAAATATCCCATCTTATTTCAAGAAATCTTACCAAGCAAATGTTCACTTGTTCTGTTCGCAGATTTTTGTCCTTATCACATGAAGAAACACGTTGTTTTCATAATTGTTTTGTTTGCTTTCGGAGCATTATTTTTTCCAGTGTAAGCTCTCTGCAAACTATAAATCTTTATTATTACATAAAAAATGTTTGTGTGAATCAGATACGCATTTAAGTTTGTAATCATCTCTTAAATAGATATTTACTGTACAAAAAAAGGCTTTTTTGGGGGTAATTAATTTAAATTATAGTTATGTGATGTGATAATGTGTTTTTTATATAGACATACACCAATATACATAACAATGGCCAATATAAAGTACCTGCCAGCAAAATCTGATACTTAAAATACAATGATGATGGAAACAGATTATATGAGTTCTTGTCAAATAATACTCTCAATTTACCCCTAACACCATTATCTACAAGGTGCTCCATTGCAGAAAATTACCCAAAAAATCCACCGCATTTTAACTCTGTTTAAAGACACTGAAGTCCTGCCTGTGCCATACATTGTCAAAAACAATTCAACTTAATAAACTGTGCAGTACACATAAACTGTACAGAACACATACATTTGAAATATTAATTTGCATACTAAGTTACCATTTCAAAGTGCTGTGATGGTGATATTAAAAGAGAATTGTCAGTATTTCATATGTTTACTCAGATTTGGAGTTAACCTAAAGGGCTTTCTAATGGTGTGGCTGTAAAAGCCTAAACATTTACCTTATCCATTAATTATCTACAATTAAAAATACTTAATTATGTCATTTTTAATAGGTAACCTAATGGAAATGTAAGAGCTTTTGTTAATAAGAACAGTAAAATGTCTCCCCTGTATGTTGTGACAGTGACAACAATAATGGGTGACAGTCGGGAACAGTCACTGCGTTTGTCATCTGTTCCCTGAGTCATTGCATCTTAAATGCTGGTGAATAGGTTTTAGCTGTTATTTTCTTGACATATGTTTTTCCCCTTCTGTTTATTTCTTTGTACAAATTGAACATATTTGTCTCTGCCTCTTCAATTGATTGAATAACATTGATGTGTATTTTCCTGGAGCCTGCCTCAGGGAACTCATGCTTTTGTCGTTTGTTCTTTTGGTAGACAGTCAAGTACTGCAGAGTTGTGATCAGGGCATAAAGAAAAGCTTGTACAGAACATATTGAGTCAATAGGTTGCCATTCATCCTGCCTCAAAGTGTGGATAGAGATAACAAAAGGCTATACAAAGGGGTTATTTGTCTTGGAAATTGGTCTTGTTTAAATAAGCTCATCTTGGAATTACATTGTTAAGAGCTTTTATCTTTATCAGACTCTGGCCTGCTTACCACCCCCCGCACCAAACTGCGAACCTTCGGGGACAGAGCCTTCAGTGTGGCAGCCCCCACCCTCTGGAACGCTCTCCCTGCGGAGATTCGCAACATCCCCACACTCAACGCCTTCAAAAGGGCCCTCAAGTCCCATCTGTTTGCCAAGGCTTTCGGCCCCTAATCGATCTGTTGTTTTGTCTGTCTGACTTTTGTTTTGTTATGTTTGTTATATCTCTCACAGGCTCCGCCCTCTACTGGACTCTATGGGTACTACCTTATCATGCAAGCATTCACCTACTGAGATTTCTATAGACGTAGCCGGCCCCGGGGCGGGCCTACCTGAATGCGTGCGCATCTCACTTCCCTATAAAAGGAGGCCTCGCCTCCTGACCACCATCCTTTACTCTTCAGCGAGCGGAGGTGGTAACCTAGCACTGAGTCCGAGACGTACAAGTGGGAGAAAGGAAGTAGAGAAAGAGAGAGATATTGTTGTGAAAATGGAGCCACTCCTGGAGCATCGCAGTTGCCCGTCGTGCCCTGGACTGATTGCGGGAGCAGACCCGCATCGCCAATGTTTCCAGTGCCTGGGACAGGATCACGCTGAGCAGGGAGCAGGCCAGACACCGGCCTGTGTTTCCTGCTGTTCGATCCCGATGCTAAACCGCCGGCATCGTGCGGAGTACTTCTCAAGGAAGTTCGGCCCGCAGGTGCACGGAGAGGAAGAGGATGTGGACCTCGAGGTGGTGGAAATGGACGACCTGGAGGACGTGCCGTTTGAGTTCGTCCTTCCGAGGGACCGAGTGGTCGACTTCGCGGAGGATGACGACATCTCCTTGTCCGACACCCCCGGGTCCGACAGCCAGGAGGGCCCAGCACTCAGGTCTGCGCGACTGGACTTCCCAGCGGTGATGACCCAGGCAGCGGAGCGTGTAGGCTTACCGCTCCCCCCACCGCTGCCACCGAGGCCTGTAAGCCGCCTTAGGCAGGGGTTTTACGGCCCGGTGCTTCCGGCGCAGCCGGCTTTCGTCTCGCCCCCGTTGCCAGACATCTGGCAGTGTGTGGAGGCGACATGGCGGCGTCCATTGAGGACGAAGGCCGCCATAGCATCCATGTCGGGCATTATCAAGGTGCAGGGCCGATCAGACACGGTGTGTTCTGGCGTGCCCCCCCTCGACGAGAGCCTGGTGGCCCATCTGTTGCCGCGATCAGCTGGTTGGGCGGAGGGGAAGAAACCTCTGCCCCCGCTGCCGCGGGACCGGGAAGCCTTAGAATATTTGGATAAAATGTTCAGGCTCGGTTCACAGATGGCGGCTGCGGCTAATAATCTGGGTGTGTTGGGCGTCTCCTTGATTACTCCTCGAGCAGACGCCCCCGCTCTCCCGTCTCAGGACGGGGAGGATTATCCGGACCGCTGCATAGGTCAGATGAATAATCTGATCCATGGAGTGGCCACCGCCGGTACGAAGGTCCCGTGCCGGTAGCACCCTCCGCTTCTTCAACCAGCCCCGTGGGGCCAGCGTACCGGCACTCACGGGAGCGGGCTGCCCGGCCACGGCAGTCTCAGCAGCAGCAAAGAACCGCCGGGTGGGGAGCTCCGCCAAAACGCAGCTGACTGGCGGAGGGAGGAAGCGTCTCAACGGGTCTCTCCACCCAGGACGCTAGGGTGAATCCCACCTCCTCCCTGTTCAATGCCCAGGTCCCTTTTATTAGGAAAACTAATAAAGAAAAAGGTGATCTGTATCCAAGTCTGAGTGTCATTTGTTTTCACAATCCTGCACTCACACACATTGTTGACTGTACATATTCCCCACTCGCTACCCCGGTTATTTCTCCTGTAAAGGAGATAGCTAGTGGGCATGCGCAGATGAGAGAGATAAACCGCAGGAAGTGCTATAGTAGCGCTATGCGGGTACAGGGGCTTGCTAGTCGGCGCATTATGGTTAGGGAACACACTACGCCTAGAATAAAGGCTCCAATTAATACAGTTTACCGTAGTGGTAAGAGCTGCATTATGGCGGAGCTCGCGCTCTCTCAAGAGCCCATGGTGTGTTCAGGGACCTCAGGTGAACACATTACGTCAACAAAAACTCCGGTTAATGCTGGTTACCATGGTAATGAGAACAGCGTTAGGGTGGAGCGCGCGCTCACTCAAGAGCGCGCGACGGTGTGTTCAGGGACCTCAATAAAAAATCGGCCCTTTCTGTGTCGACCCTCCATGGGCAAATCTTCCTTTCACGGGGGATTTTGCGGCGGAACAGGTCACCAGAGAGTATCACAGCTTTATAGCTGCGGCCCCACAGCTAAGGGCTTGTCCATTAACTCAATATTATGGGGAATGGAAACTCAGCTGTGTACTGTCAGAGTGGATGGACAGGACGCTGAAACGGGGTTATTCACTCCAGTTTTGCAGCATCCCACCTCCATTCAGAGGCATGCAAGAGGTAATTCTGTCATCCCAGGAGGAGATGGGTTTCCTCTCAGCAGAGATTCAGGCTCTGGTGCAGAAACAGGCAGTGTCTGTGGTGCATCCTCAGCAAAAGGAAAAGGGTTTTTATTCCATGTACTTCCTGGTTTTCAAGAAGACAGGGGAATTCAGACCTATTCTAGATTTGCGCAGCCTGAATCTTCACATTTGCCGCAGGAAATTTCGCATGTTAACTATCAAACAGTTAATGGGGCTAGTGCAGCCGGGCGATTGGTTCACCACCATCGACCTGAAAGACGCATACTTTCATGTGGAGATTGTGCCAGAGCACAGGAAGTATCTGCGTTTTGCCTTTCAAGGGATAGCCTACGAGTACAACAGACTCCCGTTCGGCTATTCCCTATCCCCACGCACATTCAGCAAATGTGTGGCCACAGCGCTTCAACCGCTGCGCGCCCAGGGCATGAGAGTTTTCTTTTACATAGACGACCTCAGTCATGGCTGGGTCCCGGGAACAGGCAATGTTTTGCACAGCACAATTGATCACACACCTAACCAAATTAGGCTTTGCGATCAATTGGGGAAAGAGCACCCGCATACCTCACCAACAGGCGTTGTATTTGGGAGTGGTGCTCGATGCAGACGCGCTACGTGCCACCCTGTCAGAAAGCAGGCGTACGTCCCTTCTCAGGGCGGTGTACAGGCTGCGACAGGGGGCAACAGTGACAGCTTTAACTGTCATGCAGACTCTGGGTCTCATGGCGGCTGCTCACGTTGTGGTCCCATTGGGGTTACTGCATATGCGCCGCCTGCAGAGGTGGTTTTCCAGTCTGCGTTTGGATCCCAAGAGGCACAAACGGCGGCTGGTGACCATCCCCCCCTCAGTGGAGGGCAACCTCCGGTTCTGGGGGTCTCCCGGGCACCTCCGGAGGGGGTCTCCACTGGGGCGGGTAACCTCCTACATCACAGTGTTCACGGACGCATCCAGAACAGGATGGGGAGGGACCTGCCTGAAGAGGGCTATAGGTGGGCGCTGGTCTCTAACAGAAACACGACACAGCAACCTCCTAGAGCTACGGGCGGTAGTGTTAGTCCTCCATGCCCCTAATTCAAGGGAGACATGTATTGGTCAGGAGCGACAACAGCACCACAGTGGCTTATATCAACAGGCAGGGCGGAGTCCGCTCCGCCGCCTTGTTGGCCACAGCGGAGAGGCTGTGGTTATGGGCATCAGAGGTGGTATTATCTCTGAGAGCCCTCCATATCCCGGGACTGGAGAACAGGGGGGCCGACCTCATGTCGAGGGGCGGCCCCCTGCCAGGCGAATGGACGCTTCACCCGGAGGTGGTGAAGCAGATCTGGGCCCAGTTCGGGAGAGCGGAAGTGGATCTGTTCGCCAGCCGGCGCAACAGCCACTGTGCCCTGTGGTTTTTCCATGGCCCTGAGCGACGACCCGCCTTTGGGGGTGGACGCGTTTGCACACGAGCCATGGCCAAGGAAGCTGCTATACGCCTTTCCACCGCTGCGTCTCATTCTCCCTCTCCTGGGGAGAGTGAGGCGAGAACGTCTGGGAGTCATTCTGGTGGCACCGGATCGCGTCGGGGCTCCGTGGTACTCAGAAATGACACAGATGAAGGTGGGCCAGCCCTGGGCGATCCCCCAGTTCTCGGGGGCGATGTCTCAAGAGGCAGGTGCAATCGGGGCGTTACCCACTCTGGGCCGTCCTCTTCAGGCTTGGCTCCTGAGAGGGACAGGCTGAGACAGGGTGGATTGTCTGACAGCGTTATTCAGTCTATCCAGGCAGCTAGAGCAGAATCCACCACAGCCTGTTACAGGCCAAAGTGGCTGAGATTCCAGCATTGGTGTAAGGAGCGGGGAATAGAGCCCCTATCTTGTGAGTTGGGCTCTATTTTATCCTTCTTACAGTTACTGGTGGACAGAGGGCTTGCTCATTCCACAGTGAAGGTGTATGCAGCAGCCATCTCGTCCTGTCATGAGGGGTTCAACGGCAGGTCAGCCTTCTCTCATCCACTGATGTTGCGGTTTTTACAGGGGGTCAGGAGGCTGCGCCCGGTGGTGCACGCCTCCGCCCCACAGTGGGACCTGCCGCTGGTGCTCGAGGCCTTGGTCACGGGGCCATTTGAGCCTCTTGAGCTCTCCTCCCTGAAAGCACTGTCGTGGAAGACAGCGTTGCTACTTGCCTTAACGTCAGCCAAAAGAGTGTCCGAGTTAACCGCTCTGTCGGTGCACCCGAGCTGTTTATTGATTCGGGGTGACCAGAGTGGGGCGACACTCAGACCGAACCCCTCCTTTGTGCCCAAGAGCCTAAGGAGTGTGTTCAGGTCGAGGGCTATTCAGTTGGGGGGTTTTAGTCTTCCACCCCATGGGGGGGCTACAGAAGCTAAATTACACCTCCTCTGCCCGGTGCGTGCATTAGCATATTATGTAGAGCACACAGCTACCCTGAGACGCACTGAACAGTTGTTTGTGTGCTGCGGGGGCGGGGTGACTGGAAAAGCTCTGTCCAAGAAACGCCTGGCAGGCTGGCTTTGTGAAACCATTGCACACGCCTACAAGCAGGCAGGGAGAGCCTGTCCCATGGGGGTCCGTGCGCACTCCACACGAGCTGTGGCTGCATCAACAGCCTTATTCAGTGGTGTGAGTGTGGAGGATATATGCACGGCGGCGTCTTGGTCAACGCCAGGCCCCTTCATAAAGTTTTATCTCTTGGATATGTCTGGCTCTTTCTCATCGTCTGTGCTTGCTGTGGCAACACAGGACTGGTGAGGAGGGGGGGGGTTGTTATATAAACACAGGCGGAGCCCTCTACCTTGGGGGCACTGTCTGTCCTATACCGCTCGCTGAAGAGTGGTGTAGGATGGTGGTCAGGAGGCGAGGCCTCCTTTTATACGGAAGTGAGATGCGCGCGCATTCAGGTAGGCCCGCCCCGGGGCCGGCTACGTCTATAGAAATCTCAGTAGGTGAATGCTTGCATGATAAGGTAGTACCCATAGAGTCCAGTAGAGGGCTCCGCCTGTGTTTATATAACAAGGGTTACAATACGTAACCCAACGTTTTTGCCCTATTATTGTAAAGCGACCTTGGGTCCCTTGAAAGGCGCTATATAAATGCAAGCTATTATTATTATTATTATCGGCAACAGAGGTGCACTCTTTGGTGAGCCAGAACACATGCCCTCCAAAATCTTCTGTCAATAGAAAAGGAGAAAAGTCATCAATACTTAAGTGAGGTTAGGCTTTATTGCAACAATTACCAAGTAATGATTAATGGTAAAAGACAACAATAAAGGGTCTTGTCTTCAGCATAAGCTTCAGTAGTGTACTGAAGCAGACCAGGATGAGCTAACATTAGCATCTATCAACCAAAGCTGTTAAGAATTCTTCATTCTGCAGAAGTCCAACAGAGAATAGAATAGAATAGAACCAGAAACCCTACAGCTCCCAGTCCAAGCCCCCTCAGACTATTGGTAAAGATGAGGAACTATTTGAGAGGAAAAAGCAGTTGGCCCTATCAAAGAAATCCACAGACATCAGAAAAACATTCGAAAGAGGCTGTGTGATTCACAAAGGGTGATGTAGTCAAGCACCTGCGGCCGACAAACTGCACCTCAGACAGCATTCCCTCTCGTCTTCTTAGAGATGTTTTTGAATCAGTTGGAGCAAGTGTTGTATTGCTTGTAAACACCTCTCTTGGCTCAGGATGTGTCCCAGCTGCCTTCAAACATGCCGTGGTGCAGCCACTACTTAAAAAGAAAAATCTCGATCCCTCCATTCTCGCAAATCTTAGGCCCATCTCACAGCTACCTTTTTTATCTAAAGCCCTGGAGCGAGTAGTCTATGTCCAGCTACAGTCGTCCTTAACCACGCATGGCATCCACGACAAGTTTCAGTCTGGCTTCAAACCCATGCACAGCACTGAAACAGCCCTTTTAAGAGTTTTTAATTATCTGCTCCTAGCCGCCGACTCAGGTAGCCCAGCTGTCCTGGTGCTGTTAGACCTGACAGCTGCCTTTGACACTGTGGACCATAGCATCCTGTTGTCACGGCTTGAACAGTCCGCAGGCATCACAGGCTCTGCCCTTGCATGGTTCAGGTCCTACCTGACAGACCGTAGCTTCTCAGTGCAGCTAGGTGCCTTCTCCTCTGCCAAAGCCCCTCTTACTTGTGGGGTTCCCCAAGGCTCGATCCTGGGCCCCATCCTTTTTTGCTGACGATGTACAGATCTCTCTGCCTCTCAATCCAAATGTCAACTCACTACAGCAGTTGATGGACTGCTTAACAGAGATAAAATCCTGGCTGAGCAAAAACTTTCTCAACCTCAACGAGAGCAAGACTGAGGTCATCTTTTTTGGACCCCAACCTCCAGCCTCCCCGGTTGATATTCTGGGCTCCCTCAATAAAAACATCCTCCCGTCGGTCATGAATCTTGGAGTGACCTTCAATAGCGTTTTTAAATTTGATAAGCAGGTCAGCACCGTAGTCAAGACCTGCTTTTTTAAAATACGACTATTGGCTAAGACCAAGTTGTTTTTATCTTTTAATGACTTAGAAAGGGTTATTAACGCCTTTGTGACCTCAAGACTGGATTACTGCAACGCTCTGTACGTGGGTATGGACCAGGCCTCAATTAGACGCCTGCAGCTAGTTCAGAACGCAGCTGCACGTCTTCTCACTGGCCATAAAAAGCGTGACCACATCACCCCAATTCTGGCCTCACTGCACTGGCTTTCAGTTCGGTTCAGAATTGATTTTAAAATCCTTTTATTTGTTTTCAAAGCCCTAAATGGGCTGGCTCCGGCCTATATAGCAGAACTCCTCCAGCGCTACACACCAGCCAGAGCTTTAAGGTCTGCTGACCAGCTGCTGCTGGTAGTGCCCAAGACCAGGCTCAAAACCCGAGGGCACAGAGCCTTCGCAGCAGCGGGCCCTAGGCTCTGGAACACTTTGCCCCTCCATGTGAGGTTGGCCCAGACATCAGGGGTTTTTAAATCAACACTTAAAACTCATTTCTTCTCTCTGGCCTTCTAGCCTTCTCTTATCAAGCTCCACTTTTGTGGAATCAGCTTCCAGTTTGTGTTCGGGCGGCCGACAGCCTATCCGTTTTAAGATTACGCATACGACCTTCCTTTTTGATAAAGCTTATAGCTGATATAATAATCTAATAAGAGTGCATTGACGTAGATACGCTGTGCCTCTTCACCTATTTTTTGGTTCTTGCTCTTTCACTTAAATCCTAAAAACTTGGATCTTATATTTAAAACTAACGTTATTATTTCTACTCATTCTTCTAAATCTTTTCTCTCTCTACTTCTCATACTCTCTACTACTGTAATCGATTATTTCTATCCTCTCTTTATCCAAAACCTTTTCCCTCTCTGACCTCTCGAGGTTTTATTAGAGGGAAACAGGTTTGCAGAGTGGCTTAGGCAGGCCGGGGAGTGTTACGATTCGTAGACACAGCGTACCTCCCTATCTCTCATCAATTCCAACTAAGGCTCCAGTGGGGACCTTGCTCCCTGCGTGTGCCTCTCCACCTCTGTTTCTTACTCTCTTACTTGCTACCCTTTTCCCTCAACCTATCCTAAGGGAGTGCTTGTTCTTCCTTCTGTCTGTCTGTGTATTCTCTTGTTCCGATTAACCCAGCCAAATGTTTCTTCTTTTGTGTCTATATCTACGCCGGGATCCGGAGTCGAGGCTGATCCTCTTGCTGTGGTCCCGTGTCCTGGATCCTCTATCCTGAGTTCTGGATTAAGTCGTGGACTTCGAGTCGTGGCTGAACCTGTCACTGTGGTCCTGCCTGGCTCTCGTCATGCTGCTTCCCTGAAGGCTCCCACAGGATTGTTGTTGACATCTTCGTGGATTCATCTTCTTATTATAGTCACATGCATTTCCAAACATTTGGTCTACCTACGCTGTAAAATGTATTATCTCTTCGATTTACACACGGCATCTATTGCACGTCTGTCCGTCCTGGGAGAGGGATCCCTCCTCTGTTGCTCTCCCCGAGGTTTCTCCCATTTTTCCCTTTAAACTGTGGGTTTTTCTCCAGAAGTATTTCCTTGCACGATGTGAGGGTCTAAGGACAGAGGGTGTCGTATTGTCATACTGATATTCTGCACAAACTGTGCTGTTGTATTTGCTGTAAAATGTCTTTACTGTAGGGTATTTTATTATTTGTACAGCACTTTGGCTCGACCAAAAATCATTTAAAAATGTGCTATATAAATAAAACTTGATTTGATTTGATTTGATTTGATAACATCAAAATAAGAAAATAGAAGGGGGCTAAACCTTTCAAATATACAAGGGGAAAAGGCTTGGAACAACTACCTTAGGGTACCCTTCCATTGGAGAAAACATGAAAGCTCACCTATTATGCTATATTTGAACAATATATTATAGGGCCATATCTATACAAAACATGTCTCTGAAGTGTTTTGCTCAAAATACCAAACATATCACCCATTGCAGCATGCCTCATACCCCTCTATTTCAGCCATGTTACTAAAGTGCTAATTCTGGGTCTGGCCCTTTAATGGCGCATTTCCACTACAGCGCGGAGCTCGCTTTAAGCTGCTCCGACCGTCCACACTCACAACAACGGCCTATACAGACATAAATAAACCAGCGACTGTATTCCCCATGACACAGACAGTCTGTGGTTTGTACTTGTTTAACTTTTGTCTAGTTTCTGAACAGATATGAGGAGCTGTGAGCTCTGAGGGCTAACAGCTAACGGCTGTGTTGTTTTTCTGGGGTTCTCATTGAAGATGACGTCACGGCTCCGCCTACACTGCGTTACTATAGATACTACCCCAGTTCCTAAACTGTAATGGGAATGCGCCATAAAGTGAGCCATTCCTAACAAGGCCTAACGAGGCCTAGCCATACCGAGCGAGGCCGTGTAGTGGAAATGCGCCATAAATGTAACTGAGCTGCTGCTGGCCACGCCCCTTTGGAGCTGCTGCTGGCCACACCCCTTTGAAGCATCCACATGCAAGCAGTGAGCTCTGTGAAGAGAAGGCTGTCTACCAGCAGAAACTCAGCTAAATGCTGCCGTGATTAAACGCCATATTATGTTCCAAACCACATCAAGCATTATTTCTGAAACAGTATGGAGCTCAAACGCTTTCTCTCTCGCGGGTTTACCACAAGGACAGTACCTTTTATATCCAGCTTCTTTACACATACTCTCTCCAGTACAGCGTTAGCTCTTAGTGTTAGCGATGCTTGCTAATGTAAACACAGTGCATATTACTTCCAAAACACGTCGCATATTGTTTCTGATAGCGGCGTTTCTGATAGGGCCGTGGGTGTAAAGCCAGCCCACATTTGAGTAATGTCGTCATGACCGCAGCAAATCTGGATCAGCTCCGTTGAACCCCCGTTTTTAGAGATTTGGGTAACGAGGAAAAGACACTCTGACACTTTGTGAGTTCCCTGACACACCGGGGACACATATTTATGTATAAAATACATCAAAAAGCATTATGCATAATAGTTGACCTTTAAGGCAGTATGCTATTCATTCTGCTGTTAATGGTAATTCCCTCTAGCTCCCACGCTCCTTAATATTAGAGAAACTTGATTTCTGTCTGATGAGGGCATGACAGAACAAACTCAAGCTTAATTAGAATGGTAAATCCGAGGCAATGTCATCTTTGTCAAAGATAAGTGAGCGATGTGCTGCAGTCACAGCATGTTTTCTCTGAGTGAGCTGTACACAGCGAGTTCAAGGCTGTGTTCCGAGACACTGATTCAATAGCAGACCATTAGCCTGGCTCAGTGCCTCCAGAATCACTGGAGATAATTGCATTGCGTTGTTTAGCACACGTAAAGGTTGTGTTGTTGTTGTTTATTTGGTGTTAGATGCAGACAGCTCACATCACACTATGTAGCACACGTAACAACCACAGAAAACAGTGAACAAACTGTAATTATCACACTTCTCAAACAAGCATCCTGCTGAAAAAGATCACTAATTAAATCCAGAGAACTGTGTCAGCTTTGAATCAACCACAGCAAGAATTCCACAGTGTGGAACTTCAAATTCACAAAGATTAATTTGTAAGGTCTGTGTCAGAGAGGAGCTGATTTAAATGTTTGTTTTCGAACAGACTTAAAGTGTGAAAGCAGAGGCATGATTGGCTGATGGAGATAATAATCAGCTGATTAGAAGCAGCTGAAGACAGAATTGATAATGAATGCAGCATCAAATCAGTCCTCCTGTTTGCACTCACCTCCTTGTGTGGAAATCTAGAAGACAAAAACAACATACATTTCATTTTGTCCAAAACTCATATATTATATGATATTTCTCCGTCAGACATTAATGCTTAATGTCATACATTCAAAGCAGTCTAAGTGCCCATAGGACTGATGGAGAGACCATTAAATACTTAGTCATGACAAAGACATTTTTCGACTGAGCTGTTTCACAAGCGTTCGCTTCATGTCGCATTAAGCTGAAGGCTTTTAGACTAATTTGACAAATGATCCGGCCAAGAAATAAAAACGTGTTCATCTTCTTCTTCCTCCGCCTCACTCACATTTGACATCTTGACAGGTAGTTATAACTCTGTTGCAGCATTACATTGCAGCCTGTTCTGCAGCAGCCTGGCAAATAAATAACTGTTTTTCATTAGTCAGCCAGACACAAAAACAGGGGAAGATAGAAAAAAAAACACAGGATTTTATACTTTAAATCATGTGTGGGAATATGAATGTGTTTAAGAAGTTCATTAAGTAACTTATAATGACATTAATGTATGACAAAACATCTCTGGCTGAACAATTGTAATAGGTTAGCACAATGTTTTGATTATTACCAAAACACTTTTTTTCATGTTTATAGTCCTAATGACATTTTTTAATTAAAAAATTGTAACTTGATTAATGAACTATCACATTGTAAGGGGATGAATGCCACTACCTCTCAATGAAATAAAGTGATGTGGAAATCTGATTTGTCGAATAAAGACGTGTAATTGTTACCCCAACCCTTGTTAATAAGGGTTGTTTTTTAAATTATAATAGATGTTTTTTGGTGAAAACCTAAACTCTTTGTAATTTTGACATTAATCACGTCACGTTTTCTGAGGTACAATAACATAGAACTGTGATGCAGCAATTTACGAAAATATGAACAGTAAGGCCATTCAGTTGTGTATGTACAGTATATATATATATATATATATAGACAGATATTTTTTGCCGATGTTGCCATTTGATCTGCCAAAGACATAACATTTAAATAATCATTTCATCGGGTGTCATGGATGCTACTTGTCAATCAATATTTCTGTATTTAGACACAAACTTATGAAAAGAAACAAATACTTTTTCATTGAAATCATCTGCAAAACAAGTCATCTCAGAGAGTCCGACACAAAGATGAGGTCCTCACTTCCACCATCTCACCAGCTCCATCAAAATGAGAATTAGTTTCCACTCGTTAACTCTGAGAGCGTTTGAATGTCCCTTTACACAGTCACAAACACTTGCTTACTCCGGATGGAATCCCAATATAAGGACAAATTGATGAGTCTCTGAGGAATACAGTGTGTTTCCCAGTGCTCTCTGTGAATACAGTTCCATTATTAGTGCATTTTGTATTTCTTACTTGTCCTCTACTGAGTTATTAGAGGACAGGGAAGACATAAAAAACACATCAGCAAGGCTATTAAATCAGCAGCAATTAAAACAAATGTCCCAGCGGGCTCTTAAGCTGCCAAGAGAAACAGACAGGAAGTACCAAGGGTGGAAGTAACAAATTACCTTAACTCGCAATACTGCAACTAAATTGTCTTGATTTTTGTATTTATACTTTTAAATATAAGTAATTACATGTATTATTACTTTGGTATATTTTGTAGCTACTGTTGAATCTGACACATACATGATAAAGTCATTTTCCCCCAGAAAAACATCTGTAAGCTACTTTGGAGCAACAAGTAGAGTACTTATTGTGAGTTATTGCATGAGTTCAAACATGCATGCATTATGAGGGGTAAAACATTTATTTTTAAATACCTGAATAGCCTAATTGCAAGAATGGTATATTGTCAAAACCCCTAATCAGGACATATTATGCTCATTTTCAGGTTCATATCAGTATTTTGTCTCTACTGGGACATGTCTCCATGCTTTAATGTTCAAAAAGAACACAGGGATTTGATCCTTTGCAGGCCATTTACATGCACTAAAACCTATAGAACACACTACAGGAGAGGGAAAAGCATAACAGAGCCTCTTTAAATTGGGCTGCTTAACCACTAACAATGCTTGAAATATAAAACCAACACATGTAGCAAAAGTGTATAATACTGTGAGAGAAGTCTGCTATTTCACTATCAGAGACTTTTGGATCGTGGTATTGGGTTTTTGTCAGCTTATTTTGTGAAGAACACATCTCATTGGTGTGTATCCCCGAAAAGCTGCACGCTCCTCTGTTGTTGCCTGACTGGGTTTTGGTTTCACATAAAAAGACAATCATTTATGATAAGCTGCAGTCTATTGGCTTTCATAGGAAATACAAAAGGCAGACTTTCCAGCTGCAGGAGGGATCCTCTTACAGTTTCATGCAACATCTGCCAACTGGGCTGAAACATTATTGTGGCATGAGACGCACACATGTAGCTGGATGTGTTCTCGCTTAATGTTGACGCTAATTAACCACACAACACTTTGTAAAACAGAGAACCATAAAAAAAATCCAACATGCATTCTGAGTTTAACTGACTGTTTCAGAGAGCTATAAATGATTTTATTATGAGAAGAAAGTCTAACAGGGAAAATGGTGGAAACCTACAGAGAAGACTCATTATAATTCAGTGTTTTTAAATGTATGTTCAGACAGAAATGCACTGAGACATTGTAAAAAGCTTCCATTTCTTTGTATCAATGCTTTCTTGACGAATTCAGCTTGCCTTATAGGCTGTATTTAAGGGCTGACAAGAAATTCAAAATATATAATTGTGATAGATTCATCCAAATTAGTCACGTTTATCAATATTTGATGTGGAAAAGCCCTTAAATTACGATATTTCAATAAAAATAATTTTGCTACTACGGCACAAGGCACCAGCATTGCATATACATATTGGAAGTTTATTTAATAAGTTAGAAAGTCAATACATTTTCGTGTACGAAGCCTGATCAAAATCTACTATTACTGTATGTGACCATAACAGTCTTTTGAACAAACTAACCCTTCTGCATCCTTACATAATCCATTATCCTATTCGACTGTTGCTTCTCCATAAACATCATTTTTGCCAATAAGCATTTCAAACCTTCTAATATAATATTATTATTGTATGTATTAATATACAATGGAAACCGCCCACACAGTTTAACACAGGTGAAATCAGACTAGGCACACACCTTTTTCCCCATTCACAAACATCAGATAGGGTAGCTATGTTTGCCTTCATGTTAATTTTACAGTGACATTTCACATTCTTCATGTTTGGAAAGATGCTTCTGATTTGTCTGATTTTCAGAAAGTCAAGTAAGATAATACACATTGTTCATGGCCACAACAGTTACTGTCTTTACAACAACAACAACAACAACAACTAGTAACATCTGGCTTCAAAATGTGAAACGAGCTCCCCATTGAAGAGCTCGACAGCAGAAAGTCTTCACATCTGCCGTTGCAAAACCATCGGAAAAAAGATTCTCACTTTTATTGTAAATTGCTTTTATGTGAAAGTTGAATGAAATATAATGTATTGTTATATAAAGTACTTGACAAATAGCCAGTGAAATTGCAGCGGGGCAACAGGCAATCATTTCCACTTGGCATCAAAAGTGTAACATCTTCTTTAATTGCTAGAGGTTCAGGGCATGCATTTTGAAGTTTTCCCACAATCCCAACACTATCTCCAGAGCCAATCACATCTATTCACCATATATGCCGCAAGCAGGTTGCTGCTTTCTAGTGTTTTTACGTGTGTCTGGAAACTTTATGATCTCAACTACAATTTCAACATTCCTTTTTAATAACCTACTTGTGGGACAGATGTTGCATATTGTTTACAGCCATGTCAAGGTTAGTACAGATTATGTTTGCATATAGTTAAACAGGCTATCACAATATAAATTGTTGACTTTTTAAGGCCCTGTTGTGGCTGTAGATTTGTGTTCTGGGCTTTGCAGAGCTGCAGTGGCAGTGTATTCTCCAAGGATGCTTCATCATTTCAGGGCCAGAGGTACTTCCTGTTCTGTTCCTTTGTCATTTTGTTCCACATTCTAATTTACTGTGTTGACATGAGTCATGTTTCAGTCCTCTCTGCTGATGCTTTAAGGTTTGTGTGGAATATTTGCAGAGAAACATATTGTTTGTCATTATTTCTGTTGCAATGCATCGAAGGATAAAATGTTCATGTATTACCTTTGGTTTAGTGTTGAAAAAGCATTTCAAATTCTGATCTTGAGAAATAAGCACAACATCTTGAATGACCTTGTGTCCCAGACACAGAGGACTTAATGGCTCATATTGTGGGTACTTTTTTAGGTAGGTATCTTTTTTCCGTGTGACACTATAGAGAGCCAAAGTCATGATGTTCCATCTGTTCCCCAAGTCATTCCTGAAGTGACTGTGAAATTACTGTTTTCCATCACACTTAAACTCACCACTTTTGTGATCATCAAACATTGAAACCCCCCCACACCTTCATAAGGTCTTAATTGGGATCTGCGTCCAGAAAGTAGCCTTAGTTAATCTGGAAACCTTATCCAGATAACCCTGTTTAAAATGTAACCCAAATTATTCGGATTACCAAATTTGACCCCAACTTTCTGACCTAAACTATATTTATTGCACTGAATGGAGACTTTGGGACATCAGCAACCATAACGTCTCTCTTAGTCACTTGTTAGCAACTGCTGTTTTTATGATGCATAAAATCTACAGAAATTCACAAGTGGTGTAGCAGCTCTCTGTAACACCAATTAACACTGTACTAATTCAGAAATCATCAAAACCAAGCCGAGATGTTATATTACAGTAAAGAAAACTCTGAGTTTTTCAATCATATATTCATTACAACCCCACACGTGTTTGAAGGTGTGTGCCATTATCCCTATTTGTAGTTGAGACTACGAAGAGTAGTCTTGTAGAGAATTAGGAACTCAGTGGGGTACAGCCAGGAGAAGGCTAAAACAGCAGGATTGTCAGCCAGCGTGGCTTTCTGGACATTAATAGTTTTTGTTTGCTCGTTGTACAGGTGTAATACGATACAAATACAATCAGAACAATGTTTGGTATGACTTTTTTTAAGGTTAGTATGCATTTAATCCATGCATATTCCCAAATGAATTCATAATGCCCTTTTATTGGCACTCAATTGGCCCACTGAGGGATATAGCTTCGCCACTACCAGTAGAAGGTTACCTTTTTGGTCCAAGTTGATTTCAGTTTTTAATAATTCATTTTCTATCCCCTTAAGGACAATGAAGTCAAAACTATAAATGCTGCATTAACCAAAAACAATGATTCGAATGATCCTGCTTTGCAAAAATAACATGACTGGAGAAGTTGATCATTTCATTCAATATTTTGACATTGGCTTGGGCTGCCATATTCAGCCTCAAAGATATGGAAGAACCATGCTTGAAATTAATTGGACACATGAATGATTTCCAACCTCGAAGGTAAGCGCGTGGCGGCCATCACGGAACCCCTTCCAAACCCTAACCCTTCCTCAACCATTAAGTGTTTTCGTTTTTTAACCCCATACCTTAAACATGTTTCATTAGCCATTCTAGTTTCCATGTCTAGATGTTGTGAAGAGAACAAATACAGTATGAAATGTTTGAGCAGGGTCTTCAAAAACAATGCAACTTTGCTGAAATAGAGTATTTTTAGGGTTAGGGTTTGATATTTATTTTGTATATTTAAATTCGGTGCAAATACTTGTCTTTATTCTTTTTTACTGTAAAATATATATTTGTATACATTTTATTTTATAATCATCATATTTTTGACCTTTTCCTTCAACTTATTTTCTTGTTGTTTATGTTCCCAACAGTTCCTTGAATGTGTAAATGTACCTGGCAATAAACTTGATTCTGATTCTGATTTTCAGAATACCCACTATTTCCTGGCGTTAGAGTTTAGCACCCATTGTCCATAAGTGTGAAAGATACTGTGAAAACTGCTGACGAGTCCAAGTTGTACCTTGCCAACACCCAGTACATGCTGGAATCCGGTCTTTTTCAATCATTAAGAGGATAGAAAGAACCACGAAGTGGATGTATTTCCAGCCCACACATTATTGCAGAAGACAGCCTCATGGATACGGTGACACTGTGTACCTATAAAGAGCATCATTTCTCCACCTCCCACAGGTTAAAGTGCTGACACAATTGAAACCTTTCTGGGCAAATATGCAGGTTTTTTATGACCTTCAGAAAAAACCTGGCTCTATTTTCTCTATGTCTAGATGGCTTTTATTGAAGCCTGACATCCTGTTGCATAAAAGACAGGGACATCATACATTTTCTTTTCATCCATTGTGTTTTATAAATAGTTATGAATTACCCACATATACGCACACATATACACTTCTTTGTATCCATCCTTGAGACAAACGCTAAGAATCTTTTCAGACGCCTAACGTTCTGAAAGGATGGCCGGCTCATCAACAATACATTGGGCAGGACTAGAGTCATGTGACACCCTACCATCTCGCTGATGCCGTGTGATCGATTCGAATCATGGATTTCAGCATTTTGAATCCTCTTATAATACTGTTTTTTTTGGAATTGGTAGGTTATACACTTTCAGCTCACATAAATCCATGTTGGCCAACCTGTACAATGTGCAATGTTTTGTCATTTGTATTCACATAGTTCATCTGTTAGGGTTAGAATAATTGTGTACTTCCACAATACAGATCATAAGTGCAGGATGCTGAACACTGTGCTTTTTTGTATCTTTTTTTAATAGGCAATTAGACCATCTCAATTTTAAACGGAAAGAAAAGGTCATTTCAGTGGGGTCATGACTCCTGTGTCTCTCGGGAAAGGAAATGAACACAAAGGTTTTCTGTTCAGTTGTTTGGCATAGAAAATATATTTTACGTTTAAGCCTTATGTCCTTGCATCATTACATGTGTGTTACAATGCAGCAATGCTTGAGCCCCAAATTGGAATATAATTACGTTGAGTACATTGAATCAACTAAAATAATAATCAAATCTCATTTCTAGCCTGTTATATTTTGTGTTTATCCACATAATGTATTTGGTTACACAACTGCTAACCCTTACAAAACACAGATGAGTCAGTGAAGTAATTAAAAAGGCTGTTACTGTCTAGTGGTAATTACATCAATGCTGTGGGCCACTGGGGGTTAGTGTACCTTATATCTCAAAATCCTATTATTGTCACTCACTTATTTTGTTTCACATTGTTTCTGTCCAACAATGTGACTCTCCAGTAGCCATCACCAGTTGTGAGAATCTCTGAGTTCATAGAAATATTGATTGATCACATTCAATCATTACTGAACACTCTGAGCAATGGGGTTAACAATGATACGCTGCAATAATTATTTTACAGACTCTGTTTGCCCCAGGCTTAACCTCTCATGCTATTTATGTCCCTACCTTGTTGGTGATGTTGGTGTTTGCAGCCTCAGGCACTTACTAATTTTCAGAGTTACTGTCATCATAATCCCTCATCATTCCACTTTAAAAACAGCGTTGCTATGCATTGTACATGCTGAAAGGTACGCCTCAGTTCTGCGTTTCCCATCAGCCACATAATCACATTTTCCATCAATTCACCAGGTACCAGTCTGTATGATTCAGCCGCTCATCCATCTCTACCGCCTTATCATCCCTGCAGTATAGTACATTTACAATCATACCCTGGCAGATTATACATGATGCTTTGTGCTGTTGCTTTCCAGTCTTTGAACCCTTCAACCAGACAAATGAATCAGCACCCGTCTGCCTTCCTGCATCCTTTTCCCTGTTACCCGTGGATTCTCATTTACTTCCTTTTGGACTTTTTCATTTCAACAACAAATCCCTGAACTGTTCCTGTGTGGTCCGTTGCGTTTTGGTCCTACTACTGGCTGCCTTATCCTGTGTCAGTACGGTCTGGCAAAAAATGGAGCAGATGAAGGCTTTTTCATTGTTGAACTAAATGAGGTGACTCCTACCATTCAGTCCTTTGAGCCAAAAGGCCTCGAGCATTGAGCAGAAGGATATAGCTCTGGCATTGGCCCTCTAGCAAGTGTCCCCTTAGCCTTTGCTTGTGATGTTGCTGCCTGGGTGTTTCAGATATCTTTTCTTCAGCCTGCACCCCAGCCTGGTGGCCCCCATGCTGCACCCCAGCCTGGTGGCCCCCATGCTGCACCCCAGCCTTGCCAAAGTATTGTTAGCCGGCCGCCTGTAATCCCATATCCTCTGTCTCAAGAACCCTGTGGGCTTTAAATTGACCTATGAGAGCAGCATCAGTAAACTGATCCCAGGGCTGTGTGTGTATTATTACATTTCAATTACTAAGTCAAATTTTTAGCAACACATTTAGAACAAAAATGACATATTTTAACATAAAAGGTGTTAAATTAGGATAGAGCCCTGAAGCAGCAATGCATGAAGTCTAATGATGTACGTGTCCCTTTGGAAACAGAGCTCCAACCTCAAACTTAATTTCTCAGTCTCTACGGTTCCTTTGACTGCAGTTTCATACACGATCCATTATCATAAAGCAGCACATGGCTTCTCCCAGCCTCGGACTGATGTTAGATCTTTAAATATTTCTGCATCCTGCTTCTTAATGGATACGTCAAAAACAGGAACTGGGCTTGAAAATACAGTCTTGTTTCTTATTTCTATGTGTCTCCTGCGAAGTACATTTTCATATTAAGTCATTGATTTGATCTGTCTGCCATGGACATGTCAATACTGTACCTGTTAGAGCCTAGAGCACTGGATTGAGAACTTAATAGCTGTCAAAATACGGCTTCATTTGAACTGTTGCTGCAAGCCTCACTAAAGCCAAATATTCTCTCATATCTGTTATCTGCTGGTGAGGAGATGAATCATTTAGGGTATTCTGATACATTAAAGCCTGCTCCTGTTGACAAGGTTAATCCAACATAAACCCTATTGCATCGTCAAATAACTGTGCATGGTTATGACAGCCATTGCCGCCCTCCCTCTTTTCTCTTCTGTTTTGACATTGAAAATAATAGAGGCTGCATGACTCTTCCTACTGTGACTTTCAGCAGTGTGGCCTTGATGTTTTTACAATGAAACTTCAGTATGTGTACAGGTGAGTAATTGGAGCTATTCAAGTTATGTATGCACAAATATGCTGCCAAAATCATACATTGCTTACATGTTTTGATATTCATAAAAGTCCATAAGGTTGTAAACTCTATATTTTGGGACTCTGTAAAAGAAGACGTTGATATTGTGACAACGCCTACTGGTTTGCAGACTATGTAATTGAAGAATCGCATTTTGGCCATCCACATCTTGGGTTTAGATGTCACAATCTTGTTTTTTGGAAGTACAACCAAGCTAAATAGGACATTTCATGGTTACCAAAATGTTTAAATGTACCCTTATGAGCCTTGACACAAGGAAATGTGTCAGTATTAGTCATGTTTAATGGAATGTATATCAGTGTATTATAGTTGTTACTTTATCTATTTAAACCAGAACGTTTCTCGATTCTTTGTAAAGTATGAAAGGGGTCTTTGTACCTTTAAGTCCATGCTGAAGTTCACTGATGTTAGGAATAGGTCTGTCTCTCGTGGTCAGCATCCTCTGGTCTGTCTGCATCACCTGGAAACTTTAACCTGTTAAGCCCGAGAGACCCCGGTACCGGGGCACTGCCGCAACATCTTGCAGGAAACAGTGTCTGAGGGCATGTTCATTTAATAAACTATGAAAGTTTTATATCCATGTAACGGGAAGAAACTCATCTAACTGATCATTTTTATTTATTTTTCAAAAGAAAACCCACAATGCTAACACTGAGCCTCTGAATTAGCAACGAGCGAAAAAATGCTAACAGATTACTGCACCGAAAATCACTCACAAAACCTTATTATTTATCTCTTCTCCACATCCATGACATCGATTCACATCGTGGGGTGACACAGAATCGATGGGTACCCTCATTATCACTGAATTATACGAATTTGCGATGTTATAAACAAAAACAGACATCAAAACAGGTGACGCTAGGTAGCTAAAATGCTAACATTTTTACCTTGGCTCTGTAGTCTCTCCAAAGTGGTCTTCAATGGCATTAAAACGATAAAAACGCTGCTGAAGTTAATCCATAGGTTAATCCAATGTGTCTGTGTCCCTTTGAAATGATTTCTGATAATCCATAAGCATTAAAAAACGTTTCCAGATGTCAAAGCTAGAGATAGGTTCACTCTGATGGAAAATTACATGCGCGAAGCCCCCACCTTTTCTCTTCACAATGAGTGTGTGTGGGGGACTCCCCCTTCGATTCTATTGGCTCTAACGGTCAGAAAGATGGGTTGTCAACCATCAAAATCGACCAAGGGGGGCCAAGAGATATGGAAATATCCACCCAAATGACCCAGAAGTGTGTTTCTTTTTGCTAAATCTCTCTAAAAAGGTCCAAATGTCACTTGTTTGCATCACTCTTGATACAGGGTACTTATTATATGTTGTACTTTGGATTCCTAAAGCTTTTAGTCTACTAACCCATCATCCAAGGGTAGTTTTCACTATAGTACAAAATAATATTTGGACGGACACTATAATTTACAGTTTTTTACTATGTAAAATCTGAATTTTCTTTAAAATAAAAAACATCTATATTGATTCTGACTTTTCTACATCCAACTCACAGGTTTATCATTACTTTGAGAAAAAAGATTATTAATTTAACCCTTTTAGAAGGGAAGATATGGTCATTTGTTCTAGGAATGTCATTTTCGAGCCTGAGACCTGAAAAACAGGCTCAGGGCTTAACAGGTTAAAAGTTGGTTTGAGTTCTGTCTAAACACAAATATTTTCTTGCTCCCAAGCTCAATGGTTATTATCCTTCTAGCAACTGTGCACATAATTAAGTGTCTCCTGTTACGATGCACTGTAGACATGACATTTGGGCTGTCACGGCAATGAAAAGGTTTTCAATCCACCCAGGGGAGCGGATATAAGGCTGACAACAGAAGCATCTGGATACAAATACAAATACAGATCGACCATTCAAATGCAATAGAAATGCTGAGTCGGAGGCGAAGGCGGTTAAGAAGCCTTAACAAAAGGATTGGACGACGAAAGCACACGCTATGGACATGTTTCGCCGTTGGACAGCCGAGGATGATGGCCGTTATCACGCCCAAAGAAACAGCAATGGTACGTCATTAAATCACATTAATACTATCTAATGTAGGATTTATGGAGTTATGTAGGGCTAATTTGTGTCTTTGTATGTGTTCCAGATATGCGAATACTACAGAACTCTGGGTGAACAATAGAACGTCGGCCTGGTGGGAGTGGATCAAAGATTTCCGAATGTCCAAGGGCTCTTTTCAACTCCTCTGTATTCGCCTGGAAGCAACGTTGTGGAGAGGCATCTGAACAGCATGGAAATTGTAAATTGACAATAAAGCTGATATTTTGTACAGTGCATTTGGTTCTCTCTTTTATTTACCAATCAACAGACACAATTACAATAGTGCAGACACACCTTAGTGCAAAGATTAAATGTCAGTATCAAAACAGTACTCATACTGTATATTTGTATATTAATGAGTATATTATGTTAAATGTGTGTTAAAGACAATGGGATGAGGTTGAAAGCTCTTTAAAAACGTTTGTATACATACATGTTAACATACATGTTAAGCATGCACACCTGAAGAACTACGTTACACACACACACACACAGGTTAGTCTGTGTACCGCTGCACTGCTGCTGGTTTAAACAAAGACAGTCATGATGCTAGTGCCGTGCATGTAGGTTCTCTTTTATTTATCAGCAGCAGATCAATAAGTGTCAGTAGTATCAAAACAATATAATAACAGTGGCAATATATATATATATATAATACCAATAGGTAGGCTCAGCAGCAGACACACCTTAGTGCAAAGTTAGGTGTCAGTATTAATAACAGTGGCATATATATATAATCACAATAATACAAAATTAACTGTCCCAGGTGTAGGCAATTTGGGGTGAAGTGTCTTGCCCAGGGACACAACGACATCCTGACTGCAGTGGGGTTTGAACCTGTGCTCCCCTGATCCGAACACCAACGCACCAGACCACTGCACCACACGCCTCCCAACAAGTCATTGTACAGTTTATCAACGACAAGTTTTCTTAATTTTTGTATTGAAGGCCTGTTGGATTTAATCAGCTCGCTTAGCACTGCCAGAAGCCCAGCCTGAAAGGTATTTTGTTGCTCCACCTCGATTCCTGGGCCTTGTGTGAATGCAGCAGCCGTTCGTCGTGCATCTCCTTGGCACGCAGGTCCTCATTCTCTTTGCTGACCATGGCACGGCGGTCCATCGCCATGATGGTGTCAAGGAAGCTGTCATCGCGTGCCCACTTTCCTAAGGTGAAATATGCAAGATACAAGATCAGTTTAATCGCAACAACGAGGCAAAATGTTGATTAATAGTCCAGTTTACTCTGAGATAGAAGAACAAACCGTTTTCATGTAATCCTTTTATTTATACATCACATATACTGAGGTAGCTGGGCCAATCAAGCTTGGACTGAAATATCGAAATTACATCTCTCTTTGATATTGACTACAATTATTGCTACAATGCATCAATTCATTATCAAGCAAATGACTTGTGCATGAACTCTAAGCAGCGGTGATGCAATACATATTTCGATTTACTTTTACTTATTAATAGTTATATCACCTTCTTCTTCTTTCAAGGCCAGAGTAGTTACAGTGTAAGTGGATTGACATCTAACATAACATGGCTGAGTACAATTATAACAATCAATAAAAAAAAGGAAAAATAAATAGAATTTCAATTACATTTCTACTTAAATGTGCAAAAATATTAGAACATCAGTCTTTGTGGCATGCAGGTAATCAACTGTTTAAGCTTTTACCATTAACATGTAGAATGAATGTTGCAAATTACTTGAAATTATAGCAACTAATGTATTGTTAGAGGTAGCATTATGTCCAGCTAGCATGCTAATTGCTAACGTTATATTATCGTTTTATCCCGGAGGGGAAAACTAGTTTCTAATCCTGAGAGAAACACCTCGCCTGAAACACACGATTAGTGCCATGAGTTAGTGAAGCAAATTACAGAACATTGCACACTTATTCACAAGTCAAAACGTGTTCATAGCGGGCATGGATGAGAATAGCTAGCTAGCTAGATGTTGTTATCCAGCTTGGACCTAACGTTAGCAAGTTCTAGCATGGCTAGCTCGATCTACTGAGCAAATAAAAGTACATATAAGACCAGTATTGTGCAGATTAAAACAGTGCAGTGCATGTATTTTATTTTACCTTGGTAGTCGTCCCGACATGACTTTGCCAGGTCTGCTAACTTTGCAGAGCCACAGAAACTGCATTCAGTAGAAGCTTCTGAATGCGGCGCTTCGCGTCCTCCGAGTAAATCGGCAGAAGCGCAGACACATCCTCATCACTCCACCGCTCCAATTGATTTATTTAGTGTTGCTATAATAACTGCTTTCACAAAAGGAATCTCTTCGGGTGTGCTGTCCGAAGTGAGCAAATACAATGGCCGCTTACAACAAAAAATTCAGAGTCAAACGGGCGTGGTTTGCATTCCGCACAGCCAATCAGACGTACGAACTACTTTCTCCCACAACAGTCCCTGCTCTCTAGCAGGGACTGAAAAGCGGGTCGGACGAACTAAATTGAGCTACTTTAGTTCCTGGGGCTTTTTGGTGTGAACGCAAATATATCGTAGTTCTGATGAACTATTGTGGGAAAAGTACACCAAAGTACTCCGGTGTGAACGCACCTATTGCTGCCTTGGAGAGTAAAAGCGTTGAGTGGTCGGAAGACTGGAAAGGCGCCATACAAATGCAAGTCCATTAACGATAATGTGTGATAATTCGACACGACCAATTAATTGCCCCTGCTAGCCTGTCTGGTCTGATGTTGCCTCTTGTGTTATTCAACCCCTGTAACCTCTCATCTTTCAATACAATTTGTAAATGACAGCTACGTTAGTTATTATTCATGGTTAGTGGCAGACTTAGGAGTGGGCTAAAATTGTGCAGAGTATCGCCAGGTCTCACTCTCGCCAAGGACCCCTGTTGTACACGGAAGTTAGCATGATATATTGTTAAACCTTATTGCCATGGACACTTTAAAACTGTGTTAGTAATGCCCCCCTGTTGCAAGTTTCTGGAGGAGTGTTGCCTCAGAGCTTATGATGTTAGTGTAGTCGTGTGTGCTTGCAACCATATCAACTCTGCTACTGAATGACATTTCTTCCCTTCAGATTCCTAAATATTAAAAACGCATAGTTCTTGCTGGTCTAACGGCCGCTAGGAAAATGGGTGTGGTACGCTGGAAGTCTCCACGCAATTTGTCCATTAAACAATGGGTTTAATTTTTCTTGATGTTGTCCATTTGGAACTGTCAACAGCCCGTATCAATGGGGCAAAAGATAACGTGAGTGTGTGGCTTACAGCGGCATGAAAAGTCGACTGTGATTCTTTTTATTTCCCGTTTGGTCCAGTCCACAGCGGTCCTTGGGAGGGTATTTTTTAGTTTTATTTTGTATTTCAATTGTTTTGTCTTATGATGTTTTGTAAGGGAACTGTATGTATGTTCCTTCACCATGTTGCTGTGTGTTTCTGCCTGTGATATATAAAAAATAAACAAACTGTGTTAGTTTGTATAAATGCTCATAAGAACTTTTTGTTATCTCCTCTGTCTCATAGCTCATGTGTGTGCTATTTTTAGCTCAGATGAGCAGCGTGCCATTTAAGCTAGCTGCACTAAGCGTGAGGACTGCCATGCCTTAAAGTTTCTTCAAGTTGGTAAGCGGACAAAGGTATGTGGCACTTTGTGTTAGTTATAAAGAAACTCTTGTGAACTTGTGTACATACCGTGTTGTTTAATGTCACTTGTTTTCATGCACTAGAACATTTTATTCTAATTGAAGCTAATGCTATGCTAAATGTAGCATTGGATTGTTAATCATTGTCGTTGTGGAGGTCCTGCATTGTTTTTGTGTGTTTAAGCAGTACTTTATAACAGGTAAGACGTGTAAATGAACGTGTTACACTGTTTACTATGAGTACTTGCTTATAATATTTGGTAATAAGAAATAAGCAATTGTCTTCGTTTTTATTTTAGTTTTCAAGATGCTTAAAGTAATGTTACTGTTCATCTAAACGCCAGAAGAATACAAATAATTGCATCCGTAGAGACTCTGCAGCTACACAATGTTCTTTTTGGATCACAGTTTTGTGATTGATGATCTTTGATTAGATCATTGGGAACTTTGATGGTGTTATTTATACAACCCCGCAGTAATGAACCTGAGTTTATCTTTGTACTTGATTCATCCTTTGCCACTGTATTTTCATATAGTATTTTTACCTACTTTCTTCATCATTGGGTAATAATACAATATGATAGATACCTATAAGATGTTTGACAATTCTAAATGTCTTTTTTTGTTAACACTTGGAAGGCTTAGTTCAAAGGAACTAACAAAGGACCGTTTTCTGAACTGATTCCTCAGGCCTATCAGCAGGATGCATAGCTGCGGGAAGTCATTTTGCTCAGGGGGTGCTGCCAAAAGTGGGGAGGGGGGCCGCCCGGGGGCGTTAAAAAAAAAAAGAAAAAGCGGTGCCGGCCCGGGCCCGGCCGTCAGCGATACGAGCCGCATAAATTGTTGGTTTTAACTGTTAGGCTTAGTAAACCATTATAGACCTTGGTTACATCACTTAGCAACAGCTGCACATGCCCACATGCATGGGTCTTACAAACCTACATAACATTACAAATAGTCAGACGAAAATATTATTTACAATATTAATAAAACTATGAATTCAATTTTAACTGATTGACAAGGCAAAACACTGCACAGCGGCAGCAGCATTAAAGGAAAATATCGTCTTACCTTGTGTTGGGGCTTCACAAAACTCCAAATGTAGCCTTCCTCTCTGGGGTGGCACTAATGAAGACCCTCATTAGAGCAGATACATCCACATTGTCCAAAATGTTACTATGGACATGCATCAAAGTCAGATGTGTCAGTCTCTTCTGCGTCATATTACTCCGTAACCATGTTTTCAGACGGCGTAGGGTGGAGAAAGGGGTCTCTATTTACACCACTTTTCCCGACGTTTCCTGGGTTGAAAAGCCAGGTGCTGCATGCTGCTCTCTGGGTACACTCTGTCTCTATTGACACCACTTTTCCCAACGTTTCAAACACTTATTCCTGGGTTGAAAAGTCAGCTGCTGCCTCCTGCTCTCTGGGTACACTCTGTCTCTATTTACACACATGATATGGTCACTTTCCTCAACATAATAGAGCCACTTCCATCTGTCAAACCAACTTCCATTAAATGACCGACAGAAGGTTTCTTTGCCAAACTTTCTACCGGGAAAATTGAAGTCAGTTGGCTGGTGTGGCTTCTCCATTGATTCCAAATTAGCGACGCTAGCTTCTTCTCCTTCCACATTTTCTCGATCGCTGGTGGTAATGGGAGAAGTTCTCCCAGTTCCTGACTCCGGTGGCTCACAAGTAGACGGAGGAGTTGTAGAGGTGGTGGGCTGAGGAGTGGTCCACTCTTTTTATTGGAAAAAAAATCCAAAATCCTTTTTTGTGCCATTCTAGAAAGTCACTGGCCGTTTCTCAATCGCGAGGATATTGGCTTCCAAGCCAATATTTCAAGGATGCTACGTCATCGAGTGCCGCCGAAGGACTGTTCCAATCTCCAGCATACTTGGAATTCCACAGAGGCCGCGTCCTTGGTTTGGGGGAAATTTCGAGGCTGCACATGGGTAGACTTCGCGTCCTTAAAATCATGGACCAATTTCCCCAAATCTGTGGCGGAAGATGTAAGGCGGGGCCTCTCATATGACGCACACCTGCACACTTGCTAGCCTGTTCCACTCTTCGTTTTCCGAATGCCAGGAAGTATTCTTGCCTTGCTTCTGAAGCAAGATGCTCGGCTCGGCTGTGCTACCAAGTCTCTGTGTTCCCTCCTGCCTGATTGCCCGATTGTGTTCACCTGGTGCCCCTGTGTTTTCTCCTCCCTCCTCACCTGTGTCTTGTTTGTGTGATTGGTCTTGTGTGTATTTTAGTTCTGGTTTTTCTGTCTGTCATTGTTGGTTCATTGTTTGTATTTGACTGTGTGTCACAGGGTAGTGTTCTGTGTTCTACTTTGTACCTTGGATTAAAGGAATATTCTTGGAAATCTGCATTTGGGTCCTGCCTGCTTACTCAACCCTGACAGAATGAACCAACCAGAAATGGGCCCAGCAGATCCATTTGAGGTGGATTTACAACATTTTACCTTTTCTTTGGCTTGCTGCTATGGTAGGTGGAGGGGAGCGTCCAGTGTTCAGCAGAGAGAGGCTGCTCTGGCAGAGGCTCACCAGGTGGCAACAGTGGATCCATCTTTAGTTAAGTTCTTACCTGACTGGATTTTGGATTTCCTTTCGACGTGTGATTCCCGGCTTGCTAGCCCCAGGCATGCTAGCCCCCTGCCTCCCAACTCCCAACCTGACACCATACATCTCGGTGTGTTCCGTCTGGAGTCAACCCCTGCTTCTTCCCCATTTCCTGCTCCTGTCCAGGAGCCGTTCTCGGGCACTCGTCTGGCTTTTGGAGGTCCACGGAGCCTCCAAAAGGCTCCTAAGAGAAGGAGTCGCAAGTCCAGGCTAGCAGCCCGACCCCCAGAAGCCATGCTTTGGGCTCCAGTACAGGCCCCAGCAGCCATGGTTCCGTCTCCAGAACCGGCCCACACAGCCATGGTTCCAGCCCCAGTTCTGGCCCCAACAGCCATGGTTCCGGCTCCAGAACCGGCCCATACAGCCATGATTCCAGCCCCAGTTCTGACCCCAGGCCGTGTTTCCAGCCCCAGTTCTGGCCCCAACAGCCATGGTTCCGGCTCCAGAACCGGCCCATACAGCCATGGTTCCAGCCCCAGTTCTGGCCCCAGCAGCCATGGTTCCGCCCTCTGTTCCGTTCCAGCACGCTATTTCTCATGAACATGAGCAGGCGTGGCGAGACTTTGAGGAAAGCCAGCAGTCCTTGGCTCTATACTTCTCAAACCTCGCTGCTCAGGTCTCAACTTTGACGTCTTCTGCTGCATTTCCTGCCTCCTCCAATCCACCTGTGGATTCCACTCCAGCCCCTCGTGTCCTGTCGGTGGTCCGGCCGACTCCAGCACCTCGTCTCCTGTTGGCTCTCCGGCCGACGCCAGCCCCCCGTATCCTGTTGGCTCTACGGCCGACGCCTACCCCATGTCCTGTCCCGTTGGGGGTCCCGCCGACTACTCTTCTGCCGGGGGTCTTGCCAACTCCATGTCCTGTCCCATTGGGGGTCCCGCCGACTACTCTTCTGCCGGGGGTCCTGCCAACCCTATGTCCTGTGCCGTTGGAGGTCCCGCCGACTACTCTTCTGCCGGGGGTCTTGCCAATCCTATGTCCTGTTCCGTTGGGGGTCCCGCCGACTACTCTCCTGCCGGGGGTCTTGCCAACTCCATGTCCTGTCCCATTGGGGGTCCCGCCGACTACTCTTCTGCCGGGGGTCCTGCCAACCCTATGTCCTGTGCCGTTGGAGGTCCCGCCGACTACTCTCCTGCCGGGGGTCTTGCCAACTCCATGTCCTGTCCCGTTGGGGGTCCCGCCGACTGCTCTTCTGCCGGGGGTCCTGCCGGCCCTGTGTCCGGTGCCGTTGGAGGTCCCGCCGACTACTCTTCTGCCGGGGGTCTTGCCAACCCTATGTCCAGTGCTGTTGGAGGTCCCGCCAACTACTCTCCTGCCGGGGGTCTTGCCAACTCCGTGTCCTGTCCCATTGGGGGTCCCGCCGACTACTCTTCTGCCGGGGGTCTTGCCAATCCTATGTCCTGTCCCGTTGGGGGTCCCGCCGACAACTCTCCTGCCGGGGGTCTTGCCAACTCCATGTCCTGTTCCGTTGGGGGTCCCGCCGACTACTCTTCTGCCGGGGGTCTTGCCAATCCTCTGTCCTGTCCCGTTGGGGGTCCCGCCGACAACTCTCCTGCCGGGGGTCTTGCCAACTCCATGTCCTGTCCCGTTGGGGGTCCCGCCGACAACTCTCCTGCCGAGGGTCCTGCCAACTCCACGTCCAGTATCGTTGGAGGTCCTGCCGATAACTGCTCCGCCGGGTTTCCTGCCAACACCAGATCCTGTCCTGTTAGGGGTCCCGCCGACACCGGTTCCACTGGGGGTCCTGCCAACTCTGTGTCCTGTTCCGTTGGGGGTCCAGTCGACACCAGCCCTTGCTCCATCCGGGGTCCCATTGACACCAGTCCATGTCATGTCCAGGATCCCGTCTGCGCCTGTTCCGTCAGCTCCGGTTCCTGTCTGGCCGACAACGGGTCCTGCCCGGCCTCCTGAGCTGTCCCGTCAGCGCCTTCCTGCCCGGTCTCCGGAGCTGTCCCGTCGGCGCCTTTCTGCTCGTCCTCCGGAGCTGTCCCGTCTTGACCTTCGAGCCCGGCTCCCTGAGTGCCACGGTCTTCGCCCTCAAGCCCGGTCTCCTGAGTTCCCCAGCCGTGGTCTTCGCCCTCGAGCCCGGCTTCCTGACTCTTCCAACCACTGCCTTCGCTCTCATGCCCGGGTCCCTGAGTTCGCCCGTTGTGGCCTTCGCCCCTTTTTGGACTCTGCCTTGCCCCCGGGCCGTCCGCCCGGGACCCCTTCCGGGCCCGTCCTCCGGACCCCCTCCACCCACCCTGTTGGTCCTGGTTGTGCGTCCCTCCTCCAGACCCCCTCCACCCACCCTGCTGGAATGTTTTGGACTTTTTGGGACTTTTTGGGACGTCTGGGATCCGTCCCTTGAGGGGGGGGTACTGTCACGATCTGTCTGTGTTGTGTTTTGTCTTGTCTTTTTCTGTCTTTGGTTTCCTGTTTTGTTTTGAAAAGTGTTCACCCCCGTCTTGCCTGTTGCTTCCTGTCTCTGTGTTCCCTCCTGCCTGATTGCCCGATTGTGTTCACCTGGTGCCCCTGTGTTTTCTCCTCCCTCCTCACCTGTGTCTTGTTTGTGTGATTGGTCTTGTGTGTATTTTAGTTCTGGTTTTTCTGTCTGTCATTGTTGGTTCATTGTTTGTATTTGACTGTGTGTCACAGGGTAGTGTTCTGTGTTCTACTTTGTACCTTGGATTAAAGGAATATTCTTGGAAATCTGCATTTGGGTCCTGCCTGCTTACTCAACCCTGACAATTATAAACCCTTTATGAATCCTTTATAAGGGTAGTCTTATTGTAAAGTGGTACCAATAAATCTGCCTTCAGAATCAACAGTGCGGGCCTTGTAGCTTAAAATAAATGGCAATGAAACTGTTGCATTGACCAATCAGATTTCATGTTGGCGATACCTGGGTCATCTAGCAGGTGTAGATGAGGTCTGCATTTTCACATCCTTTCATTGGATTGACAGCGCTTGCGAACACTAGTGTGTGTGTGTGTGTGTGTGTAGCAGTAGCTACATCATCTGTAGTGTCCTTTGCAACCTGCACAAGGTCAAATATTAGCATTTTGGATTTTAAAGCTGTTTTTTCAAACCACAATGTCTGACAGAGGAGGAGAAATGGATTTGGTGAAGCTAGCAAGCCTGTCGCAGCCGGGGAAAGGGTTTGTCCGCCACTTCCAATTCACTAACTACAGCGGTACCTCTCAGCCTCTGAGGAGCACTGCACACTGTATCGCTGGGAACGCCTGATATTCACATCCACTTACAGGGTTTGCAAACTTGAGTTGTCTAACCAAGGCAGCGACAAGACACCAAAGAACTGTCGGAAACTTACGGTGCTTTTGAAAACTTTTGGGGAAGCCCGAGTGTACAGCTTAACGAAGAAGTGCACAGGGAAACAGAGCTCCATTATGGTTTTTGCCAGAAATACAACTGGACAGACTGGACTTTAGCGTTAGCCTCCATGGGGATAGAACAGGACTTATTATTGGAACAACAAGTCCTCCAACTCATACGACCAAATCGGTCGATTGTTCAAGCCCTTATTACGACCAAATATGTTGTTTGTTCAAGCGCATATTACGACCTATAATCACGTTTAAAGGTTTTCGACCTCTAGCGCTCCCGTTGATTGCAAACGTTACAGAGGGTCGTTTATTCACAAATAACCCTCTCTGTAAAATCCTAAATTGTAGGATAGTTTGGCCATTAAAATGCTTTTTGATTAGATTTCTAGCGAGAAGTGTATATTGTACTTTTAGAATCCACGTCCAGTCGATATGTAGGATCTATAGTTTGATAGATATTACGAAGATGATTTGAGGTAAGCGGCAGCTTCCATGTAAAGTTACAGGGTGAAAACAGTATTTCCGGTCTTGACGTTTTCATAATAAAACTAATGATCAAATGATTTAACAGTGATATCTGCAGTACTCATCCGCTAAAAAACATCAGTTTATCCTTGTTAATTATACGACATTAATTGGTTTAAATTGTGTGCAATGCTTTTGTGTTTTTCCCATAGGTTTTTCTCTTTCGATTCTGAGAGACACATTTCTTTTTTCAGAGGTTTTGATAGGCTAAAACATCAAACTACCCATAATCCTGGATGTTTTAGCCGCAATGCACGTTGGGATATGGTGTTTATGCGATATGAAATCGAAAAACATTTAAAAAATATTAAATAATATTTTATTCCAAGTGTTCTTGCTTTTCTCTTTGGAAGTCATCACATAAAGGCATTGTAATACACGGTTTGGCTGCATTCAATATTACATATCTGCTGTAGTTCTTTATTTATAGAGCCCTGATGAGAAGACTTCTGGACAAACTGGAATAACTGCCGCCGAAACTGAATATGTGACGTGAATCATAAATATATCAGCAATTAAACAACATCTTACATTTATTTTCACACAATACGTCTCCTTGCAGTATCAACACTAATTCGGCTGACTTTTATATTTGATCCAATTAGTAGATAGGTTATATTTACACCATAACGGTGCACAGCTGATAGAAAGGGACTTGTAGTTTTTAAAGATATTACTAATTTACTGAACTACCTTTCCAACTCCTCATGCAGTTGACTGTTACAGGTCTATACAGGTTCATGGTACAATGCATAAGCTTCACATCGAGAGACTGAAACTGTATTTTCCTTTACCGTTCTGTTTTAATTTTACAATAAAGTTAATAGTTATATTATGTTTGATATTATTATGTTTTATTAACTAGACCACTGGTTTTTTAACCCGCACCGCCTAGTGGTTAAAGCACGTTATTGAATTTTGTTTTTGAATAAGTTTTATTTGATGAAAACATTTAAATATTAAGAGTAGCCTACACACAAAATAGGGGGAAAGTAGAAGGCATGATAGAAATATAGAATAGAAAATATCAAGAAGATACTGTAGTGATCTCTACAATAAAACAGCTAGTGGAGGACGTCCAAAGATATTAATAGGAGGATGTGCAAAACAGACAAACTAATAAGGCTTTATTTAAACATTAAAGAATACTTTAAGTTAAGGTCTTCTTTTGAATAAGAAAAAAACATTGGTGGTATCTACAGATAAATATTAAGTCAAGTAATACAAAGTACTTAACGTCTAATATATTGCATAGTTTATTTTGGCACTTGACAATCACCTTCCCTGAATTTTACTCAGGTGTAACTAAAGTCTGATTTAAGGGTTGTTTATATTTCACATCATTAATCAGAATCTGCAAAGTAACTAAAATAAATGTAGTTGAGTAAAAATACCAGGTTAACCTCTGAATTGTAGTGGAGTAGAACAAAGTGGTACATGCTGCTGTAACAAAAACATTTCCCAACTTGGGATCAATAAAGTATATCTTATCTTATCTTATCTTATCTTAAGATGATCGATGGCTACTGCCATATTTGCAAAATTTGCCTCTGAACCTTGACAAGTGCATGTTTCAGGCTTATCAATGAACAACAGGAGGGGTCACAGACATAAGACCAGCTGTTAAATAAAGCTCTTCTGACCTTAGCTGTCATGTGGGTATATATTAATGCTGCCCATTACGGGCCGTCTCCACAGCAGCGTTAAAAAAATCTTGGAGGTGGGCGTATCTGAGGCTTGGGGATTTTTTTTGCGATCAACCAATCACATGAATCTCCCGCCCGCGACATACGAAGCCAAAAAGCCCATAGTAAACTGGATATAAACTCCCCAAAACAGGCGAAAACATACCACTGTCTCTGCCACCTCCCTCCATGCCTGGCTCCTCCGGTTTATATCCCGGTAGGTCTGGTCATAAAGCACCGGGTGATTGATTCGCTACCGCTAATTTCTCCTCCATTTTTTGGAATATGAGGAAATGACCTGCGGTATGGCTCTCCCAGCATACACGCCGTTTGATTGGCTAGAGCTTGAACTGCCAGATTTGCGTACACGGGATTTGATTGGCTGACGCTTCCACCTCAGCTTCAAAAGTTGAACATTGTTCAACTTTGAATCTTGAAAATCCTGAGAATCTCCGCTCGCCTGCCCACAATGCATTTCGGCGAAAAGTGAGGGAAAGCGACGTCACCCCATTCAAAGTGAATGGGCAGAAGCGTTTCAAGATTTTTTAACGCTGCTGTGGAGACGGCCCGTTATGGACACAAGCAATTTTCACCCATTTATCAATTATATGTTTTAAATTTGATAACACCAATGTGTTTCGTATCCCCTAAACCTCCAGGGATGTATACAATGTAATACTGGCAACTTCTAATTGTGGGAAATACGAAAACGTCTTTTAAAACTACAATTCCCAGTAGAGACGTGCCATAGAACATGTTGCGAAACACACAATAGCCAGCGTGTGTAGTTCTGGGGGGGAGGGCTGGGCTGGACCCGTCCAAGTCCAGTTTTGGATAGTCTGCCGTGGTTCCATTCCATTTCAAAGAGCTGTTTGACGCTCGGCGTAACCTTGTCGCACTGCCACTCCAACATCCAATCACAGAGCTTGAGGACTAATCACGGGGTTTGTAAAGCAAGGCGGATGTTGTAGTCCCAAACAATAGCTGGGGATTCTGGGTAGTGTAGTGTCTTCGGAAACTCTGTAGTGTCTAAATTCCGAAAAAACGATTTGTTTCTCCGAATTGAAGGTTAAAAACACAAAAGCATTGTACACAATTTAAACCAATCAATATTGTGTAATTAACAAGGATAAACTGATGTTTTTTAGTGGATGAGTAATGCAGATATCACTGTGTAATCATTTGACAGTGAGGAGAATACTTCTGGTTTTATTATGAAAACTTCGAGACCGGAAAAACTGTTTTCACCCCGTGAGGGTTGACGCTAACTTTACATGGAAGCTGCCGCTATACACGTTCTCCTGGCGAGACCTC
Organism: Trematomus bernacchii; assembly: GCF_902827165.1. Taxonomy (NCBI): domain Eukaryota; kingdom Metazoa; phylum Chordata; class Actinopteri; order Perciformes; family Nototheniidae; genus Trematomus; species Trematomus bernacchii. The sequence continues at coordinate 249,897 of NW_022987787.1, forward strand.
AAATAATCTTCGTAATATCTATCAAACTATAGATCCTACACATCCACTGGACGTAGATTACAAAAGTACAATATACACTTCTCGCTAGAAATCTAATAAAAAAGCATTTTAATGGCCAAACTATTCCACAATTTAGGATTTTCCAGAGAAGGTTATTTGTGAATAAAAGAATCTCCGGAGCGTTTGCAATCAACGGGAGCATGTTGTTTCTTACACGACCACTAGAGGTGCTACACTTTAAAACGTGACTCTGGGTCGTATTAAACTGCTGAACAATCGACCTATATGGTTGTTTTTTGTAGGAGGACAGGCTGTATTGGAACTGAAAGCTCAGATAATCTGTACAACAGAGTAACTGAACTCTTCGTGAGGAAATAATAAAGGATGGATTTAGTGTACAAATAATCTAACGTATTGGTGAGTATATTATAATTACTTTTATTTAAATGTTTTGATATTTTCTTGTCATTTTATTAAGTAAATATTGGTGCTTCTGCTAGAGAGTATGTGGCTCAGCTGTGGCTGCAGTGAAAGGAGACTTGTTGAATTGTGTTATTAGGGTTTCCTGCTTTAGTAATGGCATTCATTCCTCGATACATTAGATACCCGTCTGTGATGCAACGCCGTGTTATACTGCGTTTATGTATTATATAAACGTTTTTTATAGCCATGACGTCATAATGATGGTATTAAGAGGTGGATTTATTCAGGTAGGACACTACTGAAGGCAAAGGTGTGAAATGCTACTGGTTAATATACATTTTCTTTCTAGACATGTAATCATGTTTGAAGTTAAAATTTAGATTTTTTTATGAAATACAATTTTCACTTTTTTGAGAAACTAATTTGCAAAACACAAAATGACAAAGTGAAGTCACAGTTGAAAATACTCTTTTGAACTGAACATATACATATATTTGCTTCCTGTCATTTTGTGTCACTGGAGCAGAACATCTCTGGCTCAGTTTGCAAAGACAAACTTCAAATGTAAACACATCCACAGACAAATCATTTACATTACATACAGATACAGCAAATACAGGAACATACACAGAAAGAATGAAACATCATTTGAAAGCCTGGGGAAACATTTCTCCAGTCTGGCTAACATAAGCCCAACACAGTATGTCACAGTTTAATGTGTTTCAGAATAGTAAAACTAGCACACTATCATACTATGAAGTTAAGTTTGGTAACATTTGTTTTTTCCCCAAAAATATCAATCCATCAATAATTTTTTATTTAACTTTGTGTTGTAAAAAACCCATAGAACAACTACATATAAGATAAACTAGATCAACTACATTTAGAAGTTTGAAAGAGAGATTTAAACAACACGTGGTGAAAGTTAAACATTATCTTATTGGTAGCGTCTCCATTCCTTGGAAACTGCTATTATAAAGGCAAAGAGACACGATATTTAGATGAAGATATAACTCCTGATTTTATATAATGCCCAACTGCACCCACATTTCCTCACAGCTTATGTTTGGTCCATTAGGTTTATTTTGTACAGAATTTATTATGAAAGGTTTCCTATGAGATAAACTGATAATAAAGACCATGTTCATTTCAGATGATAAACATTTATTTTAAACAGCTTTTTGATACTGTTCAAATAAATGTAAAGTTTTAACTACAACTTATATATATATCCTTTATTTAACCAGGTAAGAGACTCATTGAGATTAAAATCTCTTTTCCAAGAGTGACCTGGCCAAGAAGGGCAGCATGAACGAAGTTACAACAGATAAAACACAGACAAGACAGGCAGACAAATACAGCTGTAAAACACAAATAAAATGGCACATTAGCCAGTCAATATGCAAAATAAAACAAACTATTAAAAATCATTAAAAACTGGTAACATTTAAAACGATTTTTGGATATACGAGCACTCGCATCTACCAATGGTGTCGTGTTCTCTGTCCTTTAAGATGGACCTGAATTCCCCCATAGTGATTACATCTGAGTTTCAGCTCCTTCTGTACATTGTTCCAAGCTGTGGGGGCAGCATATTTAAAAGCTGTTTTACCCAGTTTTGTTCTCACTGTAGGAACCAGCATCTGAATAAAATCTTGGGAGCGCAGGCCATATAGACTTTCTCTTTGACACATATATGTGAACTGAATATATAATCTTTGGTTAGCATATAATAAATTCACCAAGCAAACTTATGAAAAATGATGTTGAACTTGTAAACTACTACTTTTCTATTGTAACACTGTCCTTCAAAAGACAGCTATGACAATTATAAACCAAATCACTGCCTATGAAATGATATATTGAAAGTTATTGAATCCAGATATGTTTATATTTGAAAATGGTAAGGTAAAAAAAAAAAAACCCAACATGAAACTATCTCAAAGTTGTTAAAAATGAAAGAAAAACCTATATGGGTGTTATACAAAATGTAATGTAATGTCAACCTATTTTTGCGAGGAAAAGTGTAACTATAATTTATCATTTCTTGAAGTTCTACTGATCTGTAGAATTTGGGGATTGTAGATGCGTCATTTGATGATTTCTTAGAGTGTAAATAGTAGAATTTCAATATGAAAAATGCACATGTTTTTTCATATTGGGAATTTGTTTACGGCATCAAAGTAGCCACTTGTGCATAGGCTAGGTTTGCTGTGGTAGTTGGTGTAACCACACATTTGGGCATACACCAATGACAGCATTTACCCATTGACCCTATTGTCAAGTTGTTTTTTTAATAGAAATTAACTCATTAAGTTTTGACAATAATTGTATTTATACGTAGTTGGACAACTGACGATACGGTAACAATTTAAACGGTATCCCCCATACAGCAGCAGCAGAGTTCACCCTAAACATGACGATACTGGGTTGACTAAATGGAAAATCACGATTTGGATACAAAGCGAAAAGCAAAAGCGCCAATGTGGCAATATTTTGGATTTAAACCCAATGCTAATAACGTTAATGAGGCAATTTGTAAACTTTGTCTACACACATAGCAGCTGCGTCACATTCCAACTCTTACAAGGATTGAAGTCCCTCTTAACAATGCTTTGATTCAACCATAAGCTCCACAGTGCGATTTTGTAAAATGTCCATTGTTACAAGTTATGTAACAGTATCAAAATGTTAATAAGCATACCATGTTGTGCTTACATTCACCTGTGCTTTACATTCTGGCCCACTTCGAAACAGATAATAAGTGGGATCTTAACAGTTATATATCTTCCTTTTTCAGTTTTTCTCTTAACATATCAGTCAGCTGCTGAACAATTTCTGCTGGTCCTTTAGTTGTTCTTCAGGGTTCTCTAGTCAATGTTGAAATTGCACACTTGCGATCCTCCATAGGTGAAAGCTACTTGTTTTAGCCCCTGTTCTGGTTACACTGTGGTTGTACGGGAGGTATACGTCCCATTGCGAAACACCATATCAGAAGCCATACAGTCCTTGGGAAAATCCAGAGGGTTACATGCTGTTTGTCTCTTCAAAGCCACAGCACAGTAATCCACTTGTTCCGCATCCAGCCCAGACTCCAGCCAGCGGAAACACACAATGCGCTGGAAGGAACGCCGGAAATTGTCGGAAACAAAGCCGTACAGGATAGGATTGGCGCCGCTGTTAGCGTAGCTGAGGATGACGAACAGCTGAGTCACCATGGGGTCTGGGGGCCGGTGGAAAACGCTGACCAATTGGACGATGTAGAATGGCATCCAGCAGATAACGAACACAGCCACGACCAGCAGCACCATCCGGGTGATCTTCTTCTCCGAGCGCCGCCGTTGAAGCCAGCCTGCTTTTAGCCCAACTGCTCGCATCCTGGCTACCATCAAACAGTAGCAGAGGCAAATGGCCCCGACCGGCAGTAGAAACCCCAACAGGAAGGTGTAGACCACAAATGCTTCTGACCATGCAGATTCAGGCCACAAGAAGTTACAGTCCACCCCACCATCCTGTGCTGGGACTGTGTCTGCGAAGATAATGATGGGCAGGATGACTATCAGTGACAGCCCCCATACGCACACATTCACCACTTTGGCCACAGTGGGTCTGCGGTAGCGGGCCGCCTTTATAGGGTGGACCACTGCTATGTAACGGTCCACACTCAACACAGTCAGACAGAAGATTGATGTAAACATATTGATTCCATCTACGCTCAGCACCAATCTACACATCAGCGACCCGAAGGGCCAATGGCGGACAGCAGCCGATGTGGCCAGAAAAGGAACACTCAACATGAACAACTCGTCAGCAATAGCCAAGTTGAGGATATAAATGTTAGTAGCTGTTTTCATTTTGGCATATTTCAGAATGACGTAGATGACCATGGCATTGCCAGTAAGACCGATGCAGCAGACAAGAGCATAGATGGATGGAATTATGATTTTACTGGCATTAGACTCCTGGTAGTAGTCCTCATAGTCCATGCTTGTGTTAAAGGGCAGCCCTGTTGGATAGGACCCATAGTCATGGCTCCCATTGAAATCCATTTTCAACGTTACTAGTATATGATGCTTTAAGTTTGAATGATGCTAGCTAATGGTGCTATAAAGACCTGTCAAGGAAAACTGTGCTTCTTGGAATGTGTAATACCTCTGATTATCCAAGAAAGAAAATGTCCATTGTTCCGTTTTTTCACCATCCATAAGTCCTTGAGTTTCCTGGGTCTCTGGTATATTTAGTGGTCAATCAATTCTTATTAAGTCCAACCTTCCATATTTCAATATATCAGAAACAATTGGGTATGCAGCGGCTGCATAATAACCTTCACATCATCGATCTGCAAGTGCAGCTCTCAAAATACTCTCGGATTTGCAGGATTCTTTTGTTGGCAATCATGTATAATTTAATTTAAACGAATAAACATCATATTGCCTGTTTTTTTCAGGGTAGTAGTAAGTGCAGAGTTCTGATCAAAAGAGACTTCATACCACTTGGATGAACAGCACATACAAAGCACTCCATCCGTGGATTGAAATGTTTTTTTTATCAGCGGGTCAAATCTCATCAAGTGTCCAATTATAGGTTGAGTTGCTTTGCTCCTGCACTCATGTAGTCTTGTTGAGTCGCACAGCCTTGCAGAGTGGGATGAAATCACAAGGTTTCTGCTGTAGCTTCCTCTCAGGACACATTGTTCTCCTCTTTCTGTGACCTTAGAAAATGAGGTGAAAAACAAAGAACTGTCACTTAGTTGGCCTCGAACATACACCGAGCACAACATCAAAGTACAAAGAGTCATACCTGAGAGGACAGAGTTTGCTCTGTTTTTTTCTGAGACATCACTGCATTAACAAGGTAAGCATGAAGTTTTATATTTAAAAGTTATAGTAGGGGTCCCCAGAACATAGAAACGGCCAGATGCTAACTGGCATATGTTAGGCAATTTGCACAATTAGCATCAGTTTTGTAGCATGAATTACAATAAAAGCCCATGTGGAAAATAGTTTGAAAAATGGCTGGGCCTATTTGGACAATTTTGGTGTGGTTTCGGGGTTATTGAGGATGCTGAGTCCATTTCTGACATTATCAGTATATAAAAAATGGCAGTTCAACCAGAAAAAGCCAATATTTGTACTCTCTGGGCTTATCTTTGATACATTTCTGATCGATTTGGAAGATTTAGGGGACTCTGGATCATTTGGATTTGACAGATAGCCTATTTATTTGAAAAAGAATTTTCCACAGTAGAGATAATCATGTTTATCTTGTGCTCTCTGTATCCAGTGGTTGCAACACTATTCATGCTATTCAAAACCAGCCCATCGAGAATACAAATATGGCCACTTTCTGGTTAAAACTGCCCTTTTAGATCCTAAAAATTCAGCATCCTCAGTAACCCCCAAACCCAGTTCAAATAGTCCAAATTAGCCTACTGTAATTATTTTTGTAACAATTGCTTATACAGGTTATAATACCATTCATTTTAACTAACAGAATTTATGTTAATTGTGCAAACTGCCCAACATATGCAAGTTAATGCAGTTTATATGTGCTGGGGACCCTACTATACATTTCAACTTTCACAGGTTCACTATGATGGCTAGACTAGACTAATATCATTCTTCCATTTTCTATTAGTGAAAAATCAGTCTTGTTTATTATTGCTCATGTTTCAAACATCAAAACTGCTTCCGTCAGCCTTTGGTACATAAGTCTGTGCAAAGACCTGTAACTGTGTCTATTACCGCCACATCCTGTCAATACTGAATGTTTGGCTGAACACTATTTCAACATTTATAAATTATATCAGAACACACATTTATAACATTGCTCAATAAAGGGCGGTAATAAAAAAAGGGCTCCCTCCAACACTAAAAGGTAAACCTGGATCCATTACTCGCAAATGACTTCCATGAAACCACAGTGCCGTTCTGGGCTGTTTTAAAGAAATGTCCCCAAGCAGTGTTTTTCTGGTTCAGAATAATGCTGCTGCAAATGACTGATATCCTGTTGTGTACATCGACATCATAAGCCTGCTTTACACATTTGTATACAGCATTCATCCACATATTCACCAACAGTCAATGTATGCATTTTCGCTTGCATGGTATAGTCATATAGACCTTCAATTATTCATTCCTGAACAGCAAGGGTTTTGTTGTGAACAGCTGTGAAGTAGTCTTATCTGTGAGAGACTCTTTGGAGAATTACAATGGTGTACAGTGTTGCGTAGTGGAAGTGATTGTCTGAGAGAAAAAAGCTAGAATAAAAACTGAAGAAGAAACTAGACACAAGTGTTTAATTATTTGAACCTATTTCTCCCATGAAAAGTTTGCAGCTGAACTTTGTGATTGTTGTCTTTCAAAGCTTTGGAGCTAGTTTTTAGTTTAAATCTGGTCTCTGTAGGTCTAAGCAGATTTCTTGATGGTACAGGATGTTCTTTAAGGTCTACCCTGGTGGTATCGTGGTATTGTTTGGTCTTTAATATTCTAAACTAGCTTTTTGTGTCTAATTCAAATAATACACTTGATAGTCTTTCTTTGTTTTTACTAGTATCACTGATCTTTAGATGGTCAAGGTCTTCAATGGGCTTATGATTGTATTCAAGATGGTGTACTGATAAATCTCTGACTTGCTTGGAAAAGTTAGAGCACATGGGGATCTTGCAAAGTAAAAAGTCACATTATTCTTTAACGGGATGGTACAGTATTAGGGCTACATATACATATTTCTACAAGAAGCAAGCTCACCCTCATGGATCCCATGAGACTGGGCTCTTAGGAGTCTGATCCTATCGGACTGAATAACTGCTGAGAGAGTTCTTAGTAATCAACATTTCTTTGCTGCTTTCTTTCTTGCAAAGTCTTTGAAACGTTGACAATTGAACACAGCAAAAACGCATCATTAAGTCATTATATTCTGAAGCATGTTAGATCAAGAACATTCCCCCTGTTCCCACATGCAGCCTGAAACACTGGAGACACAACAGGGTGACATACATTGGGAAATGAGCCTTGGAAAACAAACCCTGCCCCCTACCACTCCTGAAAGGCCTCAATGGTTCTACATGGGGAGGTTGTGATAGTCTCTGACACACAGGACCAGCTAACAAAAGCGTATTTTGATTCCCTCTTGAAACAGACACCATAGAGTTGTTTTGTTCTCCATCAACGACCTAAAAACAGGTCAAATAGAAGAAACTTGATTGACCAGATCAACAGTGTCCAACTTTTGACTACCCAAACTTGGAAACGACGAATCATTCCTGGAAGCGTCTATCGTTTTTCCAACCCAGTAGATATAACGCGCCCACTTCCACATTACGAAAGCATCAATGTTTTTCAGCATGGCTTACAATTCCACTGACTGATAAACAGCCCTTATTGGTTTTTTTCTCCCAAACTAGAGTAGACATGTTTTTACTTACGCCACTAACATGAGGACGTTCTCTTTAGACGTCCACGACGCAGTCGCACAGAGCTACGTTGATGCGGAAGTTGCCGTTGTTAAATCTCAACTGGGTTGGAAAAACAATAGACGCTTCCTGGAAACATCTCTGAGCAAACACAACACTTTATTATGTGCAAGTTGGAAACTGCTAATCTATTTCGATAGAGCTATTGAAAGAGTCCACTTGGATCCCAAGATCATGTTAGTAGACTCTTTGGTAGCTAATAAAAGAGCTACACTTAGTTTAGAGGGCCTGTATGTATGAGCAGCTCAGATGTAACAGCTGCTAATCTGCAGTATAAACAGTCCCTGTGGAGAGAAATCAATGATGGATGAGGAAGAACACAGAGTCCAAAGTCTTAATTAGTCTTCCACTCCTCTAAAGCTGCGAGCTCCACTCCAAACTCTGCCCTACGGCTTTAATGACAGGCAATCATCCTATTGAAGTTGCATTAATGGCTGTGTGTGTGTGTGTGTGTGTGTGTGTGTGTGTGTGTGTGTGTGTGTGTGTGTGTGTGTGTGTGTGTGTGTGTGTGTGTGTGTGTGTGTGTGTGTGTGTGTTAGAAAAGGAGAGTATAGGGGAAAAGTGTGTATATCATATGCTTTACTATTATATACAAACAAGGCTGTTGTTGTTTGACAGAAATATTGTTTCAGGAATGTGCAACACATACCAAATATATCCAGCGCCTGGAATGATAAATGAACCTTGAAGCCTTTGAATTTTTGTTCCATTAGTGTAGAGGCAGTCAGGATGAAAAATGTTGTGTGTTAGGGTCCTTTTGTCTCCCCAAGACTTTGGTCCAGTTTAAAGATGCACCAGCTAATTATGAGGGGCCGTGTAGGCCAACATTCAAACTCACCTCACACACACACTACTGAAAACATCTGGCCTTGCACACACACTACTGAAATACTTTCACATTCACTAGTGAACACCTCACACACACACAACTGAAAATTAAACCTCACTCACATACTACTGAAAATTAACCTCTGTCGCCTTCAAAATAAAAGCATGTCTATATAAAATAGGAATTTACGTTAAGACATGTATACAATTGCAATGAAAGTAACAAAAACAATGCCATCTCCTTTTCAGGTTCAATGAACACAAATTGGGTTATTTACATAAACTATGACCCATGTGATTTGCAATATCGCAATATATCGTATCGCAATACTTAGCATATCGTAGAATCGCAATAATATCGTATCATGGCTTAAGTATCTCGATAGTATCGTATCGTGGGGAGCCTGGTGATTCCCACCCCTACTAATTATGCAGAAGGAATCGATGGACCAGGATCTATAATGACTTATTACTTACAACAATTATGCTGATGTTGAAAACTGAATGGTGATTGGTCAATGTCGAACACTCTACGGTCAGCTCTTTTTTGCAAGCAGACCACTGCTAAGGATAGCAGACCATTGCTAAGGAGATGCTTGGACCAACAGATTGTGTCCAGTCATATCAATCCGCAGAAAGAAGTCACTGTGTCCGTCCAGATCACTACAAATCCTCAATCAGAGTTTTCTAGTAACGCCTCACAGAGAAGAGCTGGTAATCAGCCGAGGAGCTCAGTCTGAATGCAGAGTCATCCAACAGTTATCTCTCTGTTATTATTTTTCATTCCTCTGCCTTTCCTCTCTCCAGCAAAATAAAGCCCCACCATCACCGTGATTCTGCACCTGATGATATCCTCCACTCAACAGCCCCTACCCATAAACATGTGATTACCGGATGGAATCTACCAAGTAGTCTAAGAGCCTTTTCTCATTTGGTGTACAAATTCAAACTTTTCTGGCGTATTCTGCACGTACAGGTTTTTTATTTAAAGTGGACCTATCATGCTATATTTGAATAATATATTGTATGGCCATACCTATATAAGGTATATTTATACGTTTTCTTTTTCAAAATACCAAACAGATCATGCATTTTAGCCATGCCTCATTTCGCTCTATTTTGCTCTCCTCCACCCTGTCTGCATGCGCTGCAGGTGACCACGCCCCCCTGCAAAGGAGGGGGCCGAGTTACGAGTGTCGTGTTACCATGCTGTTACCATGCCACGGCAACCTCTCATTCCCCTGATAGGTCAGCTCCTCCGTCCTGACGTCAGAGAAATGTTCAAATCTGGATCAGTTTTTATCAGTTTTTATCAGAACCGTTGCAGCCCCTTTTTTAGATTGTACATCTTAATATAACATGGGCTTTACTGTAATAGACATTTCCATTTAGTTGTGTTTTGCTTATTCAAGTGTCTTATACATGAGAGAGGGAAATTATTGAGTTCTCTCTCTCATAATACAATGTTATGATTTAATTTACAACTAATTGTGTATGTCTGTATTATTGGCAGTCTCAAAGACGCAGGTGTTTCAACGGCTCCAAGTTAAACAATCTTCATTCAGACTTTGTAGACCTTTGCCATGAACATGAACTCTGTAATGTTTGAATCTTTTTGTGCGCAGATAAGCTTAATTCATATCCAAAGACAATTTATTGACTCAAATATTCTATGAGATATTTTCATCTCAAAAGAAGATAGACCGGCTCACAAAAGTTTGACGCTGACATTCGATATTTGGTCAGACAGAACATGTGAGAACATGCAAGCCCTATATGGGTGCCTCCAAACGTGTTTTCCTGAAGATAACAGGAAAGAACATAGCTTAGCCCCTGCTAAGCCCCAGGAGTGAAAGGGACTGGTTGCTATAACCTCGAACAATGAGATTGACATTGCCATAGCAAGGACACTCCTGAAGTGGCTGAGGATGCTACTTTGTAATTAATCAGATGGTCTTAATTCCCAAGTTGGAGATACATTTTTCAGATTTGGGTATGTTTATGGGCTTTAAGATGCTTTAAATACTTTTTGATTTAAACAGAACTTTGATAAATGTGTTTGAGTTGTTGCACGTAATTTGGATCCCTTTCAAAAATGTAATAGGTTTTTTCCTTTGCTAATGCATCACCCTAAGACCGCTAATGAAAATTATGCCTGCAGTTTTTATGAAATCCTGCTGATAAACAGACAGCAGGAATACAGACAAACTGTCAACATACAATCCTTGGCGGAGGTAATTACATGTGCAAGAATGAACACACATCCCACTGCTTTATACTGGTTATACATTATTCAGCCATAACGCCACTCTCTAAAGTTGTGTCATACATTGTTGTCCCTCAAGTATTCTATTTATTATTCAACATTGTGTTTAATTTTTCAGTTTTATATGTAAGTACAGGAAGTTACTGTAAACCAGAGTCAGTTTTTCTGTATGCAATATCACACTTGGCCAATTCAAGTGTTTGATTCTGAATGGTTCTGACAGGACATGGCCACATTACCCGGACCACTTCTGTGTGTGTGTCAGCAGCTTCTCGTATGGAGGAATGGATGGAGAATATTCATCTGGTCTGCCAGCTTGACCCAGAGTCCGCCTCACGCTGTGGATCAACGCTGATACACTGAGCACTGAAGCAGGAGGGAGCGCCCACTGAAGTCTTGTCAGCTGAACACAGAGTCCAGAGATCTTATCTCTACATGGCAGCACATAGGAGTCCTGGAGACAGAGCTGGATTCAATCTATAGACTACACTAGAAAGAATGTCTTTTTTGGGCTTTCCTTCACATTTTACTTAGTGGCTGTCATAATTAAAGGGCAAGGTGGTTTGTTCTTCCATTGGGTTGGGTCCATTTAAACATTAGTTGAAATAAAAAATCTGTATTTAAATAAATAATTGACGATACGTTAAAATTAGCCATCTACTAAGTAGCCATAGTAGCCATCTACTAAGTGCGTTACTTATGTACTAGGAAGTGGGAGTATCCGAGTTCCCAGTCAGAAATTTCAAATGGAACGCACCCTGAGGTCAGACTGAGATAACTCGCCATACCTGAGATCATCATTCAAAATGGAGTCTCATACGAACGGTAAGAGAACACTTTGGTAATACAAAATGTTAAGCTCTTCTGTATTATTTGTTATGTCTGTTTTTACTTCCTGTCTCTGTGTTTTCCCTCCTGTTTGATTACCTGATATTGTTCACTTGTTGCCTTTGTGTTTTGCCTTCCCTCCACAGCTGTATCTTGTCCTCCTGATTAGTCTTGCATGTATTTAAGTGTTGATTGTAGTTTTCTGTTCGTGTATGTCATTCGTGGAAATGGTATGTTCATTGTCCCATGGAGAGTTTTGTTACTTTCTGTTTGTCTTACCCTGCGCTGTTCTGGCAGATTGATTTATATAACAGTTTTTTTCTCGCTCTGCTCTCAACCATGACAATAACTGTGGTACTTCTATTGACAAACTTTCCCTGTCATGGGAATAAAGAGTGTTATAGTTTCCAGGCTGCTTGTAAAAGAGCAGAGAGATGTGAGAGGAGTTATTTGTTCTCACAGTTTCAATACTTGATGTCTCGAGGCATATTTACCTTTGTTCCATTAGCTTTGAGTGTTAATAGATTTTCTATCTCTTATGGAAATACAAATTCCTCCCAGAAGCCTGCCTCTGCTGCCCTAATGATCGTCTGACGAACCTAAAGGAGCATTCCATCAACCTCAAACACTAAATTGATCCCAGGAGCAATGACGAAATTGGCCCCATTCGAAAAAAAATGTCACCCTATTTTCATAATCATGTAGCCGGTAGCGCAGTGCAGCGAAGAGAGCACTTTGAAAAGCTATTTTCCCTGCAACATTTGCATTCCCTGCACTCTCCAGCTACCGTCGACATGCTGGGGCCAATTTTCATCTAATTTCATATGACATATCTGCAGCTTACAGTCTGGAGTGCAGCGCGTGATAAATATGGAAAAAGCCTCAGGTCTGCCTACCAGCTACTCTGGTCCTGATTGTGTGATCCATTCACAATCACATCTGATTGTGAATGGAGAACACTATTGTGTTACGTCAGTAAAGATTGAAAAGGCTCACTCTTACAAGAGTATCGTGGGTTTGTTTTAGACGGATTCCAGTATTTATACTTTTATTTTTTCATGCAATGACGTTTCCTCATGTTGTACTTCTGGTTCTTTTACCTTAGGGGTTTGTTCCTACAAGTCTATTTCATCAAACTTTTGTAATGCTGGTGTAGGGAACTTGGGAGAAACCAAGGAAAGAATCTGTAAAAAAACAAACATATTTTCGTTATAAGTTTGCACTTTTAACGCATTATAAGATATACATTTCACTTGCCTGATCTAAGTGAAGTCATCGGAGCTGCTGTGTTAGGAAGTCATTGACAGGAGGTTTACTTTCAGTTTGCTGTGGTGGATATAAAGACTGTGTTGGTTTTTTTCTACCCTGATTTCCTCTACCTTTGCCTTTTTCTGTGAGTGTTTTAATATTATTAGTTGCAAACCAGAGAGTAGTGTGATTATTTGTGTCACTTTTCACATATGTCTACGCCAGGAGTGTCTATTAAAAGCCTCTTTGGGAGCGGTATGCTAGCAGTAAAATAGTTTAGTGATATTTATTATCTACATATGAGTATTTATTTAATTGTGTAAACTGTATTGTAATTGTTTTGTTATATTCATATAATTTCCTAGATTCTAGAAGTGGTTGCGTATCATCCTTGCCCTCAATAAACGTATCCAAGAAAGGAAAACACATATCATTATCATAATGAACGTCAAAACGACAACATGTTAATACTCACACCTGTCACTTAATCGTATTAGTATTATGACGGTTGTCTGCCTAGCATGCTCAAAGATTTTGGTCATATAATAAGAAAGTACCACAGGGTAGTTGTTTCGGACCACTTTTATTTTGTATACTCACAAATGAACTACCATTAGTGCTAGAAAAGGCCAACATTGTAATGTATGCAGTAACTTTTTAAGTAGTGACTTACAATTAATATCAGAATGGATAACAAACAACAAGATATTACTTAATCTGTAATAATAGGATCAAATCATCAGTTAAAAGCTGAACCCAAATTGAAATTAAATAAAAACCATATTCCAATAAGTGCACCAGAAGAGTGCTTGTGGGTGGGAAGAACGCCAGGTACGCTATCCATGAAATTATTTAACTTTTTTGTAAATTGGTAAATGGAAAGTATATACTGCCATTCTAGTCTTCTGATCATCCTTTTTACACTCAATCCTTACACATCACACACATTCATACATTGATGACAGGGCTGCCATACAAGGTGCGAAACTGCTCATTATCTAATATAATATTAATTCACACACACACTCACAGACTGATGGCTACGCCTTCAGGAGCAATTACAGTATCACCAAGTGTTTAACATGGAGACTGGAGAAGCCAGTTGCCTACCATACCATATATATATGTATACATATACATATATATATATATATATATACATATACATATATATATACATATACATATATATGTCTATATATATACATACATATACATATATATATATATATATATATATATATATATATATATATATACAGTGCAATAAGCTTCTTAGTGCAATAAGAAGCTACAGGGACGTTAATCTATGTCGGTAATATTAACTTTATTTAATACAACATTTACGGTACAAGATTTACATCATACAGCCCATGTAGTATAATATTTTACAAATGATGAATTACAGCAAACATGTGCAATATATCCATTATTACAGCTCCGTGGGCTGGCAGTAAAGCAACATGGGTCCGTTCTTATTGTGCATCCATGGGTAAAGATAAACGCATGTAGTACTGAACACGTAACATGAACGTGCCGGGCGGCGCGGTCCCGTGGGTTAGATGCGCGTTCATAATGCAGAGGGAAATAACTCTCAGAATAACGTTATTAGCACATTTTTACAACTTGAGGACCGAATGTTCTTAATAAGGGCTATACAAGTGTTCATACTGGGTAGTTTATTTAGTTTCAAAAAAATTATCCAACGATTTACAGACCACTCTTTCTCCATGTAAGTCAATGGGAAAATGTGTTTCCGGGCCTGGCAACCAAAAGGAAGTGTAGTACCGCCGTTTGGCCACCACGAATATTTTCCTCAGAGTCCGGCGCACTTCCTGGGGGCTTGGGTTACAGGCTTCAAATACAGCAATGAAACCAGAATATGTAAGGTGCGCAGTTGGCAAAAAGGTGCATTCAGATTTTTTTTAAACATGCAGTTTTTCTTGATAATGACGAATTGAACGTTTTTCTTCAATCTGCTGTTTTTCATTATCTTGAAAGCGGTTGCAGTGAAATTCATCTTTTAATATATTTTGCAGACTGTTGAGCCTGGCTAAAGTCTCCTGATCTGCTCCTGAGTCAATTTAAGAGAAAAAATAAACGTGTTATTAACTTTATGATGACTCAGTTGACAATTCCACACTTCTCCGATAAATTAGGCCTGGAAGTGCTAGACATAAAAGACACAGTTTAACAAAGAACGCCATTTGTTAGCATAAGTAAAAACACATGTCTGTCCTGCAGAGGCCTCAAATTAATCTCACATACACCTTTTTCAAACAGATGGGAGGAGCAGAGGGGAAACCGCTGAGTTTGAAGGAAGAAATCACACTTAGTTTTAGCACCTCATGGTGTCTTAAAGCTTTCCTTCGCTGTCAAAGCTGTCATTCAAAGGTACCTCAGTCGCAGTGGCGAGCCGTGAGCTTTATACCTAGGCCCTCTGACCCCCACCCCTTCCCTTGAAAAAAGAAAAAAAAATAGTTATTACGTCACAGCGTATACTTCAGCGGAATATCAAAACAACGGCCCAGGGTGCAAAACGCATCAATGACAGCGACCCTCTACCACACAAAACAACACCTGTGAACCCAATTTGTGTTCTTTGACATTGAAAATGATATTGTGTTTCTTACTTTCGTTGCCGTTGTATGTCTTAAGTGTAATTTGGCATGCTTTTATTTTGAAGGCGAGTTCACGCTGTTGACAGGAAGTTGTTGTTGCTATGGAAACAAGAAAAGTTTCACAGCGGGCGGAACTTGTCATAATGTCCGCGATAATAAAACCCACCCATTTAGAGGGAAGATATGATTGGTCAATTGTACTGTCATTTGACATTACTCTCTCGTTCAGTTACTATAGCGGGCCCTCTGTGAATCGCAGAGAGGGCCAGACCAGCTTCTTTCATGTAACCCTTCACATTCAAACAGAGACTGAACAGGCAGATTCGAAGGATTTATTTATTTGGAAATGTTATTTTAAATACAATTAAATCAAGTTTTTTTTCGGTAAAACTAATGAAAAATATAACAAAAATAATATTAAAAAAATATATATTTGAAAAAAAAATATTATTTTTTTTAATGTTTTTAAATATTATTTTTTGGAATATCTTAGGCCCTCACAGAGGGCCTAGAGGGCCCTGACGGCTCGCCACTGCTCAGTCGAAACCTCTCTTCACCAAACATTCTTTTTTCTCTGCTTGACATATTTCCTTAAAAAACAAAAAAGCCTACAGTAGGTGTGATGGATGGAAGCTCTTTGTAAAAACATCCATATTTACTGAATCAAGATTGTGACCCAAATGTTTGTCCATTTATCTCTGCAGAATAAACAACCAAATGACGGCCGCCTCTACAGAGTTCCATTGATGACAAAACTACTGTGTGAACACAAAGGAGATTCAAGCCATTATGGAGCTGCAATCAATTATTTGGGACCATGAGCTGTTGGTTAAAATAAAGAAGATTTTTGAGAGGCAGCTAATTATAGCAGACGGCACACAATAACAATTTCTGGGTACATCATTTTAAAGGACATATCCAAAACCAGGGGCGGGACTCTCGACTGTCCCACTTCGGTACCGCCGGCCCACCTCGGTACTGCAAGTAAATACCGCTAGTAAATTGTCAACGGGGGGGGTGGGGGGGTGCTAGTGGCTTATCCGACCGGCCCACCTCGGTACCGCAAGTAGATACCGCTAGTAAATTGTCGACGGGGGGGGACAGGGGGTTGCTAGTGACTTATCCGACCGGCCCACATCGTCCGACCGGCCCACTTCAGTACCGGCCCATCGGGATTCGTCCCAAACGTCCCGATGGCCAGTCCGCCACTGTCCAAAACCCTATACTTTACATAACAATTTGGTCTGAAGACAAATTGCAAATCCACTAAGAACCAGGCGTGTTTTACATTTTGGTGAGCCAAAGATATTTTGGCTTTGCCTTTAATCACAGAAGTTATACTGTTGCGTTCCACCGAGTCTCGAGATTCCAACTGATAATCAAAAAAACAAAACAGCAAAACAAACATAGTATCCTATCCATCATCTTTTTGGTGGATTGTGTATAATAATACATCAATTTATTTGGAACACTGAAATATTATTGTTGAGTTCATATGTGCAATATGTATATATATGCCGTTAAAAACTGTGTAATATATACCTGGCTGCTAAAACCTCAGAACTGTTACAGGGTGTGTATTTTTGTAAAATGTGTAACTTTTTTATTATAATTTCTTTTTTTTAATCTTTAGTCATTTGTGTATGCATGCTTAGGTAACATTAAGCTGTCTTTGGCTCTTTTCTGCTGTGACAATGTACATTTCCCCTCTGTGGGACTAATAAACGTATTCTGATTCTGATTACGTTTTTTAAGTTTGAATTCAATTTGTAGTTTATTATGGCACTTCTTATTTAGGTTTTGTCTCTTTTTAATTTGGGAAAAACAATATGTTAAGATTCCAAGCAAAGGCAACCCTACAGTTAACTAAAATCTGTATCTGATTTTTAAAATGTATAACACTCGTGATGCAAAACCACATTTCACATTCAGACGTCCTAAAGCCAAACTTGTTGATTGAAACCCCAGATTCTTTCTCAACTGTTTTGTCGCAGATGAACCTCCATACATCCCCTCCCTGTAGAGATGCTGCTGCATGGCGCTTAATGTTATTCCAATATATACATAGCTCCTAATTGAAACGGAACAATCTGTTTGTGTAGTTCTTACTTCTGATCATTTCCCAGAGAGAGTAAAACTACCTTTAGCTACAATGTGGGACCACAATAAGGTTGAGGATTAGGTTACGGATGCAGAGTAAATGCAAAATACACAAATTCCCTTCAAGTACCCAGCGAGTACAGAACCCACAGAAAGCTTCTCATAACCACTTATTGATGTTTTCCTCCGAGTCTCAGAAAACAGACAATAAACCTTTTTAAAGTAATCCATTAGTCATCCATCGGCCTAATTACATTTGAGTCAGTACACTTTGTAAGCTCAGTCTCATTCATCCTTTTAGCTTTCATCACTGAATGCTTCAGCGGTCCAGTTTAACAAGGATGTTTGAGTTTAATCAAATTGAAACTGAAACCTCTAAATCTGGGTTGGAAAGATTATACGTGGACATCTCACTCACTGCTACCTGAGAATTTGTAAAATCCTTGCTAAATTGAATAGAAATCAGAAATCTTAGAACAAGTTAGAACCCTCTATAATCTGTACTTCTATCATTGGAGTCAAAAGTCAGTCAATGTAACTGATCAGCTGATCAATAAGCTAATTGACATGCATTGTGTTGAATCCTGTTAATGTGAACCCACTGCAGTCATGTAAGTCCTGGCACTGACTGAGAATAGCCTTCTCTTTATCAACTGAAACTAATTTATACATAACATTGTAATTGTTTTCTTAAATTAAGTCATCAATCATTTGGCCTATTCAATTATCGCAGACTAGTGAACGGCGACATAGTAACATTTCTTTGAATAAATCATCACAAAAGAAGCTGAAACTAGACATTGTTTGGCTTATTTTCCTGTCTTTCAGCCCAAACTCATGAGTCATTATTCCAGCTCAAGATTGATTTATTATCAAGTTGACTTCAGCTGTGAGGATTGTCACTGTGAACATTTCTCTCACTATGCAGCCATTATAACACAGATGAGATGAGAGCGGCTGACAACAATAAGTCTCAGGTACGACAGTGATTGGTGCAGGGAGTGCTCTGTGGTTTTCTTATTCTACATACAGTACAGTCTATCTTATTGGTGGAGGTAGTGAGGCTGTATGCAGCCTGATAAGAAGTGATATACCTGCAAGAGTAAAACGGCAGTCCTACATGAATACTGTTTCTATTTTTTTGTCCACCCCACCTATACCTCTGAAATCACCATACAGTTTCAATATAAACAGAAAAGTATAACATTTATAAAGAGGGGATTGCAGGTCTGAAATAGCCTTCCCTAAAAAGACCCAAATAAGTGAATATTTACTAAATCCATCCATCCATCCATCCATCCATCCATCCATCCATCCATCCATCATCCATCCACCCATCCATCCATCCATCCATCCATAAAACCATCCATCCATCCATCCATCATCCATCCATCCATCCATCCATAAAACCATCCATCCATCCATCCATCCATCATCCATCCATTCATCCATCCATCATACATCCACCATCCATCCATCCATCCATCCATCCATCCATCCATCCATCCATCCATCCATCCATCATCCATCCATCATGCATCCATCCATCCATCCATCCATCCAACCATCCATCCATCCATCCATCCATCCATCCATCCATCATCCATCCATCCATCCATCCATCCATCCATCCAACCATCCATCCATCCATCCATCCATCCATCATCCATCCATCCATCCATCATCCATCCATCCATCCAACCATCCATCATCCATCCATCCATCCAACCATCCATCCATCCATCCATCCATCCATCCATCCATCCATCATCCATCCAACCATCCATCCATCCATCCAACCATCCATCCATCCATCCATAAAACCATCCAAACCCAATAATGTAATAACATTTGACTGATTTTGACTGAGACTTTTCTATTTTAAGTTTTTTTTTTTTAAATAATTCTGACTCCACACAACATTTTTATTTACACCGATTAACTATTTATCAATAACCATCAGTTATAAAGTTCAGCAAACAGTTTCCATACATTAATTTAGTGTCAAATGTCAGCGTTTTCAGTTGGTTAAACAGCATTATACATTTAAATAAATACACACTTAAAATATAAAGAAGGGGGAAAAAAGCTTTTTTACACTATATATTCTGACCTCATCAGTTTAAAGGATATTACCCTATCAGTCAGGACATTTCATTGCATTTTTTTACATTTTAGATTAGGTCATATTTCAGACAATTATACATTTTAGGAAATTATTAAATGATGAAGTGCGAGGTTATATCAAGGAGAGTAAATTATTTTATGTGCAGTAGCAACACAAATGTTTTAATTTCATTTGAAATTGTATTTGTGTGTACTACTGTGAAAAGCACAATTGCTCATCCTATAAAAATGTGTCATTTGCAATATCAATGCATTTATAAACATATAGAGCTATAGATTTTCCATGCATTTAAATTAAATCAATTTAAATACATGAATACACCCACAACACCTGAAAGCTACATTCTAATATAAATGTGATTAATAACTCATTTCAAAAATGGTATTGTCCCCTGCTGTCCTTCAGAGATCACTATAATCTAACACGGAGCAGGTCTGATTAATGAGTGCAGCCGAGCAAATGTATTATTTTATCAGTTACAAAAATACTAAACTAAAATGAGCCGTCACTGATGAAATGAAATGAATATACAAAAGACAAACAAACAGGTTTTTCATTAGAATTCATTTTGAACACAAGTCAGGTTTGGCGTTTGGAAATAATATTGAAAATACCCCAAAATGAGCATCTTTTTTGAATGCCATTACAGAAAATAAGGGTACATTTGTTTTAAAAGACCCCAAAATACTCCCGTCTCTCACCACATGACACACTTTTATTCTTTGACCTTCATGAATCTGATAATGAACTTTGAGTGTGGCAGGTGTGTGTTGGTAACTCACCGTCTATCTGTAGCTGCAGGAAAGCTTCTGTCCTTCCATCCCGATCTCTGCGATGATGAACAGGGACAATCTGCTCTCCCCCTCTATCTGTCCCCCTCTGTCTCCCCTCTCCAGTGTGAGAATCTTGTCTTTTCTGTCTCCTCTTCTCATCAGCAGCTGCGCGTCTGTCAGCATCCACGGATCTGTGAGCAGCTTAATGCAGCGACACACACTCTGCCTCTACACACACTCTCAGCCCACTCTCTCTCTCCCCCTCCGACACTTGTTTGTGTTGCATGGTTCTCTCTCTCTCTCTCTCTCTCTCTCTCTCTCTCTCTCTCTCTCTCTCTCTCTCTCTCTCTCTCTCTCTCTCTCTCTCTCTCTCACACACACATCACTTTCACCTCCTCTCTTTCCACTGTTTCAAGCCTCATCTCCACCTCTGCCTGGTGCGCTCTCTGAAGGAGGTGCAGCCCACTCATTCGCCTGAAAAATACATCTTAAGGTGAGATCCGAGGGAAATGATGAAAGTTTGGTGGGCTGGAAATTGGTTGTTGCATTGGGGTTAGAGGAAAAAAGAGAGATGGAAGATAAATAAGAATGCAGAGTGGGATTTCAAAAAGGCAGAATATGTGGTAATTCAAAAAGGAATGCGCATATACCACAGATACCCAGGGACACCCACATCAAATAAAGATAGTATCAAAAATAGAAACATTTGACATTTTTAAAACTAATGGCTTAATTTCACAAAAAAACATCAAATACTGTGGAATTCTGAGAATATGGTTGTCATTCCTTTTACATAAAAAAGTTAACGCTTCGAAAACAATTAAAAAAGTCAGCGTTGTCAAAACTATCAGGCCCTCTCTTTTCCTAACCACTTGTACTTCACCTCACTGAAATATGTGAAGAAGAATTCATCAGGACTAAAAAAGACAACCTGGTTCTGATAGAATCCGACTGCAGACATAATTATGATGTGCGTCTGTTTGAAGAACATTTTCCATAGACTGCTAAAAGTGTATCTAGATACTCCACCCCATGCGTTCTAATGTTGTTACATGTGGGCTTTATAAACATGGATAAAGGAGAAAAATATGTTCGTCCATTGACAAGATTTCAATTCAAATGAAACAATTAAAGTGCAAATAAATGGTTGCATTCTCCTCCACATGAATCCCAATACGTATCATTGTATGAATCTCTTTGAATATATGCATCGTGGACAACTACTACTGTGTATATCACTATTCAAACATGTTGAATACTGAATGTATTCATGTACGTATGTCATGCAAAATGTAGTTTGCCTCCTCTTTTTTTGCCTGGGCTTGTGTTCTTCCAGTCTACTGCATCTGGGTCCCTGAAAAATACTTGTAAAATGTTCACAATTAAGTGACAAGTAAGAAGTCATATTGAAAAAATGTACAACACATTATGTCATGAAAGTCAAATGATATTCATTCTGAGAAAAAACGTTTTAATTGTACTGTCATGGATCTGAAACCTTAGCACACAAGGAAACAGATTCAAAACACAGACACGGAGGTGGTTGAATTGAAATATGATATTGCTGTACAGCAGTATAAGAGGCAGATTACCTTGCATCAAGTTAGCCAAGAGCATATGTCCAAAGATAAAGAGGATCACACAGGTTGTATACACTTCTCTTTAGTTTACGCAACACTGTACCTTTCGATGTTATGGTGGCGGTTGTGCTGGATGTGTTGGGGGCATGTCTCTTCTACCTGGAGCCCCCCAGAGTGTCTTGCAGTGCCACTGGTTACATGACCCTATGCTCAATAACACGCGGCAAACAGACACGTGTACATTCGTTGTACAAAGATCTCTTTAACCCTTAGATGCCCGAGTGACTGGACCCTACACTCTTCCATAAGTGGGTCAAAAAGGACACGTATTAGAATAATATGTGTTTTTATGACATTTTTGTCATTTTGGTTAAGAAAAATCACTTGTATAATATTTAGTATTATATTTTGGTTCACACTAGAAATATTTTATATTTAATCTTTCAATATTTATAATTTTAGAATTTTTTTTTTACATTTTGAAAAAAAACGTAAATGTAATTACAAAGATACTTCAAGAAAACCACCTCACCGGGTGGTCAAAAAAGACCCACTTATGCATCTAAGGGTTAAACAAACTAAACGATGAACTCGCTAGCATGGCTTACAACACATGATCATGTAATATATTAAGCTATCGATAACAAGGTAGCCGCTTTCTAAAAAAATACCTTGCTTTCCCATTTATTTGATCTAAATCGGAACACAATTTACAAATTGATCATCATACTGTTATGAAGAATACTTAACACAAGTCATTAAGATCATACAGTTCTCAGAAGTTGTTTACTTTAAATCAAGTGCGAAGTAGGGTCATTTTCTATAGACTTCTATACAATCTGAATTCGTTTTTTAACCATTGGAGCCACCGCCTGCTGGTAATTTGAAGGAATGCAAGTTTTCCGCACTTCCACTTTAAGAACCTGCAATATGAATACAAAAGATTATTCAGGCAGCAATATGTTTCCTTCAAAACATGTTGCATGTGAACACAATAAAAAGCTAGCAAATGGAGCTCATTTTTAAATCCTCACCTTTGTTATTAATATGCCAAGTGAATCCCAGTAGACACCGAGGCAAGAACACAGACTGGTAATGGAGAACATTGTATTTATTTATGGACTAATGTTCCATATCGGAGCTTCAGAGCCCGCAGACCATCTGTCACCTGCCATCCCTCGCTTGTTTACAACCTCCATTGTGAATTACCTTTTGCTCTCTCTGGAATACATATGCATATTGTGCATTTATAACCGCCATGTAACTGATGAGTGATTCATATTGAATGCTTGGCGTGTCAGAGGCGTGTGCCAGTGGGAGCTATGAATGAATGTGTTAATAATACACACCTCTGAGCATGTTTACCCCAACAGTGTGTGGCTGACACAGCTTTACCATACTTATTTCAATATCCGTGTCGGCTCATAAACATCACACATAGGTTACAAAAGCCCATTGCTGTTACCGTGGCGATCATTGCCAATGGCAGGGAGTTAATGTTGCATCTGCACAGATATTTGTTCTCTACGTTCCTCAGACCTCGCTTGAGTTTTTGACCTTTACAGAAACCCTGCAGCTGGGCTTCACGCCTATAGCCTCCACCTGGAATCTGTGAAGACAGGCAGTGGATGATGATGTCACCGTGATGAAGATTGCTGCAGAAGAAGAGCCAGAGACAGGTGATTGATGTTAATGGTCAGTAATGGAGATCCACTATTTACCTTTACGGAATGAGATATAAAAGGTATACTTCACTTTTGGGAATATGCTTATTGTCTTTCTTCCATGGGTTGCAAAAAGAACAAAAAATGTCATAAATAAAAAGGAAATCACTTTTTCATACTGGGGATAGCTAGGAAAAGAAAGCAATAAGGAATGAGATAAGAGGAAACTATGAGGATAAGGCAGTGAGTACGCACAGAAGAGACAATCTGCAGGCAGCTTAGAGACAGGAAGCCTTTTAGAATCCTGAGAAGAAATGATGCCGATCTTCCAAGTACTTTAATCTTTCTTTATGTCCGCTTTAAAAAACATTACTTCTCCGAAAATACCTCCCTCCGTAGGCCCTGATCAGACAGAGCGTGTTTTAGCAGCAGTAACTTTTTTAAATAAATGAATTGTTTTTGCAGTTGGATTAGTTGGACAGGAAAGTGTGGAGATGGATATTCTGTTTTCATCAAGCAATGGTTCAAGTAAGTCTAAAAAGTGACTTAGAGCTCCATTGGTGACATGTCCCCATCCTTTAATAGACTTCTCCCACACCAAATGTGTATTAATATGCCCTAACAAAAGCACAATGTTCTCATGTTAAAGTTAAATATCCCATTTACATACCCATGGGAACACTGTGTTAGTCTATCTTTACATCATTTCATTATAATCTAATTGTATTAGATGCCTAAACTGGGCACTGACTATGGTTGCAGTTATTTGTAATCATGTTATCTCAGTAGTATTATTCTCCTATCTCCGTTGTATTGATGGAACAAGTTAATTAACCTTTTCTAGCAGGCAAACAACTTACTGATGAATGAACTGTTGCTATCGAGATGAGGGGATTAAGATGAATTAGAAAGACGGCATGGTGCTGAGAGATAGCACCCTGCTGGTTTGACTCACCCGTAAGGATGGTTGACAATAGAAATATACCAGACTTGCAATCAAACCCTGTTGTCTCTGAATAATGTGTGCGGTAAACAGATTAGTTTTATTACATGTTGTAACATGGTGACTTCAAGGAAGCAGGAGAATGGTACAGTGTCATATGTGGGACCCAGTTCATTCCTATGAGAGATGCTCAGTGGAGCATAGAGCCAAATTGGTCTGACTTTTGAGTACAGATCTCGTATCTGGGCAGGAAGAGCATGCACACATGCCATTTGCTTAGGCCCCGCCTGATCAACAGTGTCATGGCCAGTGTCAGCAAAGTCAAAAGGCATGGATAGGACAAAAAACTAATAATTTAAATAAAGGACATTGAGTGTTCATACTAGGTAGCTCAAAAAAAGTACTTAAAGACGTCCCAAAGAAGCTGTGAATACATTCATTTAATCTGGATATAATCAGCTCATTATCGGCGTCCACTTTTAACCAATTACATTTTACCACAATCTCAGGCATCCAATCATCGAGCTGCAGTCAATCTTTAGAATTGTTCCTCTCTCTCCAGCAGTCGCCCCTTTGGAGCATCTGCATGCAAGCAGTGAGCTCTGTGAAGAGAAGGCTGTCTACCAGCAGAAACTCAGCTAAATGCTGCCGTGATTAAACGCCATATCATGTTCCAAACCACATCAAGCATTATTTCTGAAACAGTATGGAGCTCAAATGCTTTCTCTCTCACGGGTTTACCACAAGGACAGTACCTTTTATATCCTGCTTCTTTACACATGCTCTCTCCAGTACAGCGTTAGCTCTGAGTGTTAGCGATGCTTGCTAATGTAAACACAGACTATATTACTTCCAAAACACGTCGCACATTGTTTCTGATACAGCAACGTTTCTGATAGGGGAAGATAGGTTGGGACGTGGGCGGGACGTTGCCAGGAGTTCAATGTAAAGCCAGCCCACATTTTAGTAAGACTGCTTACATTAATATCATCATATTGCATATGTGTCAATACATATTATTTTAACCAAAAAATGAAGTCTTTCCTGATACAAATGTTGCAGTACCACGTCTGGCCACTACGGAAATGTGCTTCTACCTCCGGCACACTTCCTGGGGGCTTGGTTGTTTTGCAGAATCCTGGCAAGATACAAGGGGATTCGTATTCTGGCAAGTTTAGGCTGAGAAAGGAGAAGAAAACAAATACTGAGTAAATTGCATTTTGCCATATCTTGGATTTCTCAATTTTTTACTGATTGAGTTAAAACATCAACTCTCATTTGGATGGATTTTCAACTGGGCATCCAATCCTAACGCACCTTGTAAATATTTGTTTCTCTGTAGGCGATGTGACTTATTGGATGGTCCAACGCTTACTATTATAAACCTTTTATGTCATTTGCACAACATTATCCTGGGATAACACTGCCTTTCCTCTAATGCTTATTTAAATACAGCTTTCGGCGCTCTGAACTGAAGGGTATTCTGCTAGATTTGTATCAGGAACACCTCGACTATCTTGCCCAGCTCAAGGGGACGCATATATTTGACAGAGGTAGAAGAAATTGTATTAAATGATATCGTGATTCAAACACAAATGAAATGTCAAGTCTAAATGGGGCATTTAAAACAGCACTGTATTAAGCAATATGGTCGATGAATGGATTTGAGTGCTTATTGTTGAGTGGACTAACAGCCATTATAAAACGGACAAGTAAAATCAAGCAATCTGATTGGTTCTTACCCGTGGTATACTGAGCGTATACCACGGGTAGAATTGTAAGTTACTTTTCACAACAAGTCAGTATCCCTCCGCGTCTGAGATAAACAGTATACAGTTGGGCTGAAAAGCAAAGAGAGAAGTAACGGCTAAGGGGGTTGTCGACCCTCCGCTTCGCGTCGGGCCGAACCACGCCCCTTAGCTGTGATATAATGAGCATATACCACGGCCTGTCGTGAGCTATTGCTTAATTATTACATGGCTTAGTTGAATACTCGATTCTGATTGGTCAATTTAGAACACGTGACACGTTGTTAATCCAGAACAGACAGACCGCTGT
Organism: Trematomus bernacchii; assembly: GCF_902827165.1. Classification (NCBI taxonomy): domain Eukaryota; kingdom Metazoa; phylum Chordata; class Actinopteri; order Perciformes; family Nototheniidae; genus Trematomus; species Trematomus bernacchii. The sequence continues at coordinate 276,831 of NW_022987787.1, forward strand.
CAAGGATTTATGACCGTTGTTAAGGACGCTCAAATCTGCAGAAAGAAGTCCGGTCGATTGAACTGTATACAGTTTGGCTGAAAAGCAAACTGCATGCAGTTTGCTTTTCGAACTGACAAGACAAGAGACGCTCAGAAAGAAGTTCGGTCATTTAACTGTTTTTCAAATTTAACAGTTTGAAAAGCAAGCAAACTGTCTGCTTGTCTTTAGTTTTCCGCTGTCGTGTGATAGCAACATGGAGGATTTTAACATTAATTTTAATATATTTGGAGAGCACAGTAATTTGGAGGAATGGTTAGTGGCTGATGAGTCCCCAGTGAAAAAAAGAAAAAGACAAGAGGGACAAGAAAACAGCGGAGGAGTAAGAGAGGCGAAAAGACACCGAGATTTGAATGACAGAGAAATCGACCAAATTGAAGAGGACAGGCATGAATTGAATACAAAACGGAACACATTATGGGCTATGAAACTATTTAAAGACTGGTTGATTGAAAAAAAAGAACCAACAGAGTTTGACAGCTATGGAGCAGAAACCCTGAACACGCAGCTGCGGTCCTTTTATGCAACGGTCCAGACCTCAAACGGCAAAACCTATTCAGTTGCCAGTTACTTGGGCATTAGGGCAGGGATATCAAGAACCTTTCCAAGGTTTGACATCATGAACTGCGCTACTTTTAAAGCAAGCAACGATGTTTTCACATCTGTTGTAAAAAAGCTCCGCAAAAACGGGAAAGACGTCAGCCAGCACCACCCGCCTATCTCAGCTGCGGATTTGCGGCTGCTCAGGGCTTCACAGGCGCTGTCTGTGAACACAGCCGGCGGACTGGTCCGGAAAGTGTGGATGGATGTCCAACTGCATCTTGCCAGACGAGGCAGAGAGGGAAATCGACATTTGAATCAAAGCTCTTTTATTTTGAAACGTGATGATCACGGATGCGAATATATATCTCTTGCCCACAACGCCGATACCAAAAATCATAAAGATCCAAAAGACACGAAGAAAGAGAATGACAGAGGTTTTATTTTCGCCGAGCCTGAAAACCAAAATTGCCCCGTTGCCAGCTTTAAAAAATATGTTTCCCTGTGCCCATCTGACGCCAAAGCCTTCTACCTTCACCCACTAAAAAAGGACCAACAGCTTCTCAACGGTGAATCAGTGTGGTATTCACGTGAGCCCATGGGACATAATTTCCTTGGCAAATGCTACCCACAATAAGTCAGGCAGCCCAGCTTTCAAAGCGCTACACAAACCATAGCTTGAGAAGCACAGCTGTACAACTGCTCTTTCAGGCTGGTCTTGGATCAAAAGAGATCATGTCTGTGACTGGGCACAGGTGCGAGAGCAGCCTGAAGAGTTACTGGGCTCCAACAATAACCGAAAGGGAGAAATGGAGCAACATCCTGTCCTCCAACCCAGGAAATAGCACCACATCGGGTCAGTGCCTTTCCATGTTGTCTGTCCTTACACACACATTAGCGGTAGCGATACAACTGTGGCAATATTGTTTCCCGTTTTTTTACATGTTGGGAATTGTGCTTTCAGATGTGTCATCTGCGAAACCCCCGCAAGGAGAGAGGATCGAGGACAGAAACGTTGATCTCAATATCCCTAAAGATTTCCCATTCACCATGTCACATTGTACTATTAATGGAAACGTTCAGGTTAATGTTAATTACAGCTAAGGCTCAAATGCTAACATGCACAGAGTTAGTTGCTATCGAAGCAGTTCCTGCCGTTGCAACAGCCTAGTTCAAACATCAACAACGGACTATTTTTCGTAGCGGATGAATGTCGTTTTAAATCAGTTACAACTATGTTTTTAATCATTAAAAACATTTTCTAAAACAATAAAAGCATTTCAATTAATATTGGGAGTCATATCGTTACTTTGTTGAGAATGTGGCCATGTAATAAGCGGGATAATGTGCAGCGACTTGGTCATTATGGGGAAAAGAACACCTTCATGCCGATCTAGATCCCTCCGCTTCGGGCTCCTGATCTGCCTGTCGGTGTTCTTTTACCCATAATGACCGCGTCGCTGCACATTATCCCTTACTTATTATCAGTCTTGAGCATTGTGGTGTAGCACTTTTAAAGTTACCAGCAGGTGAGCAAATCCATAAATGGCAGAAATCAATGACTCCCACTGATATGCACTTTGCATCTCCAAATATGGAAACATAATGGTTCTATCTCTGCTGGTTGACCATCATCCTGCAGAGAGTATAGTAGCCCACCAGCCGTGCAAATTGTACTTATTGAAAATGGTTAGATGGTAACGGGAGAAAACGAGAAAATCTTCTATACTTTCACTGAAAAAATTGAAACGTTGACTTGTATGTATTATCTCAACAGATATTAAGTTGAACCTAAAATGATATATCTAAATTTAATATAATTGCTTTCAACTAACCTAATACAATTATGTATCATTTGTTGACATATTACATTTAATTCAAGTTAACGTTTCAGTTTTACACCATTTGGCACCGGCGATACATCCTCTTGGATTGGTGATTTACTACCTCTGAATAACACATGCAAAGCTACTATGAGGACACTGAGAGTCTATGAGAAGGACAACAGGTACCGAGAATTTGTCCGTTTCTCGGCTTTAAAAAGGTCAACGTCAAGCCGCTGACTCTTAATGCTGAAATGTCAGAGGATTCTTGAATGCACCAATAGATTTCAAATCAGTCCCTGCTCCAAATTGTAAAACCATGCAATGAAAAGGTCACCATGATAGATTACCTATGTGAAGAAAGTCTCTGCACTCTGATTTGAAAAGTGCACTGAAATGAGCGAAAGTGAAGGCTGCCAGGAAATCAGTCGTCACCATATGGAAAACTGGTTTGGAACAAGGGCAGAATAAATGTCAGGTGTACAAAATGATATTCATACAGTAGGTAATGACGTTAATATATTTAAATAATGTTGTTTCACATCTCTGAATGGGGTATTTCTAGAACAGGTGTTTTACTATGGCTAGACACAAGTATTTTTTTGGGGGAAAGAAACAGTTCAATCTTTTTTAAAGTTCTGGAGCCACCAGTAGGAAATCGAGAATTCGGAAAATGAAATCTTACTATTACCAGAAAAAAGTTGAACTATTATTAAAATACATTCACAACTAGAAAGGACCAAATTACGTATAGCGTGATTGAATTGTTGGATAACATGGATTGTTTTCAAATAGCTTAGGGAAAAGGCTTAAGTATAAGAACTTAGTGATTAGCTTGACAGATACAAAAGCATGAATGCTCAACATTCATGCAGTTAAGTCCCAGGTGGTCCAAGCTGTCAGCATTAGCATGATTTGCTACTAAAACTATCATGCTAACAGAAATAATACAGAAAACATGTCAATCTGACTACCTTTCATATTATTTCCAATCTAGTTTGGTTCATTTGGTGTTCTTTCTACAGGAATATTAGGGACGTGATACTCAGTCACATCCTTTTTAATTGACTTTATGAACTGCCGAATTACACCAAAGAGGATAACAACACAGCAGGCTGTAGTTCTAACTGCTTTCTACCATCTGGTTGATCAGGGAAAAGACCCTTACCAATTACAGTGGTTAAGGATATCCTTGAATCTGCATGTTGGGTGGGAGAAAAAAGTGGTGTAAAGAAATATTTCTTCTACCTGAAGTCCTTCGTTATTAGAATGAAAATGCCATGGTTGATATATCGGAACCAATAGTTTAATCTCCAGTTCCCTTTATAGGCTCTACGTTTCTTTTTATCCATGAACTCACCTAAACTTTCAAGCTTTTCCTTCCCCTTTGGCCTTTTCAGGACAAATGTCACTACATATAAACAGCACAAGCCTGCTGGTTTGGTTTGTTTTGCTACTAGCGATGATTGGCATTCTCCCTGGATTTGCAGGGTTGTTTCACAAATCGTAGTAAACAATCTTCATATATGGTTTGTTCAATCTTTGGAGATTTCAGTCAATCTTCAGGTTTTCAAGCTTCAGTGTCTTTAAATTGAACTGTAAAATGTACGTTCAGCCAACACATTCTCACTCCCAACTCGGCCTATGTTGACGTTATGTCAGGGTCCCTGTCGTCACTTTCCAATGCAAGGGGGGGCCCTTTAGCGTCGATTTTCAACTATCAGGGACTCCCATTGACTTGCATAGAGCTCCCTGAACGTTGGTAATAGACGAGTTGGGATCGCGGAGAAATGCTCTCCTCAGATCCATTCTCACAGCGTTTATCAACCTTTTTCTAACTCAATATCAAGCCACACTTATTGTTTTTACTTCTTTATTTTAATTGTATAATGTCGGACTTTTGTTGCCGTCAGTTAGGGGGAGAGTAGGGGCTCAGAATACTCAAATCTGTATTGTTTCATTGTTTTTTCCTTCTAATTTTGTATTCTTTTCTAAACCACACACTGTTATTTACTCAACAATAAGACACAAGTATCCTTGTGTTTATTTATTTGTTTGATTGTATAATGTCGGACTTTTGGAGTCAGTCAGGACCGAGGGTCGGAGCAGCTCATTCGAACACAGGAAGCTGTATTTTCAAAATAAGAGTTCATTTTAATATTATGTTTGATAATATATTTTTTATTAACTAGACCACTGGGTCATGTTAAGACCATCTTTTCTGTCGGTTTGGTGTTACAAATATAAAAACAATATATGTGTGGATTACAAAATACATCCATCATAAACTAAACTGGAAACAGCAGTATATTTTATTGTGTTAACACTGTAAACCTGAGTGCTTTAACCGCCTAGTGGTTGAAGCACGTTATTGCATTTTTTTGTTGATACGTTATATTTGATGAAAACATAAAATAAAAATATTAAGAGTACATACAACATAGGGGGAAAGTAGAAGGTCAATGATAGAAATATAGAATAGAACATATCAATAAGCAGTGGCGACTGGTCATTAGGGGCAGGTGGGGCACAGCCCCACCTAGTGTCAGCAGAAAGTATTACAAATAATGATTACAAAAATGCAAAAAAAAAAATATATATATATATAAAATATATTTTAAGATCATGTTTAATCATCTGATTCGTCTGTACATTGCTGTTTTAGTCTGTGTTCTTCTAATTAGTGTGTCTACAGTCACAGTGTGTGCCTATTGAGCTGTTTAGAGCCATGTGGGACAAAACCTGATTATGCCCCTTCCTCTCGCTGTGAAGTCAACGGTGACTGTAAAAACTTCACTGCGCATGCTCAGAGTATTTTGTAATGAAATGTGTGTGGCAAAAAAATAATGACCAGAGGGGCATGGAGCTACCATCCCCACCATACGTCATCTCAAATCATTCAGAGCTGATTGGCTGTAAGTACGTGTGCCGCGAAAAGTGTGCTGTGTGAAGAGGAGACGAGAGAGCTGCAGTGGCGCGTCCTAAAACCAGGAAGTAAGCACAAAAAAGCAATGAGATTTCTCCAGAGGATTTTAGAAAATAGCTCGAAATAAGATCTGTGGGAAACGTACCTGTTAGATAAATGCACGTTTTGATTAGCCAGATAACATCCACATGTCTACCCTACTTTTATAATTTTTTTATCATAAATCTATGGATTAGATTTATGATAGACTTTTGAAACTACAAGAACATAAGGAGGACTTTTACAAAAAAGTAATAGAAATGTTTGTCCAGAAGGATAGGCAAATGGACTTCATCTTCAAGTCAAGGTAAGACCGCCATTTTATTGAAAATGGGATCTTACTAAGAGAGAACAATTCAATATTTAAATGATAAAATGACATTTTTTGGGTATCCTTTTGTTGAACTGTCTGTTTAAAATTAATCGAAGCATCAGACAAAAAAAGCTTTTGAAAATAATATTATATTTTGGTTTAGGTCAAAATATAATATTTGTAAACCTGAAGAGTCAGTGCCAGTGCCTCACCAGCCATGAACCTCACTGCACGTCACTGCAGAAGCTTATATATAGACATCTAAGTCTTTTGTGCCCCACCACTTTTGTACATATAAAAACGCCACTGTCAATAAGATACTGTAAATGATCTCTACAATAAAACAGTTTAGTGCAGGACGTCCAAAGATATTAATAGGAGGATGTGCAAAACAGATTAATAATTAGGCTTTATTTAAACATTAAAGAATACTTTAGGTTTTCTTTTAAATAAGAAAAAAGCATTCGGGGTATCAACAGATAAATATTAAGCCTGACAAAGTACTTAACGTCTAATATATTGCATAATTCGTTTTGGGACTTGACAATCAACTTTCTTGCAATGTTAACTATGTTGAAGCACTTATTTTAACTAATATTATACATATTTACAAACAAATAAATAAACACAAGGATACTTGTGTCTTATTGTTGAGTAAATAACAGTGTGTGGTTTAGAAAATAATATAAAATTAGAAGGAAAAAACTATGAAACAATACAGATTTCAGTTTTCTGAGCCCCTACTCTCCCCATAACTGACAGAAACAAAAGCCCAAAATTATTCAATTAAAATAAAGAAGTAAAAACAATAAGTGTGGCTTGATATTGAGTTAGAAAAAGGTTGATAAACGCTGTGAGAATGGGTCGGCGGAGAGCATTTCTCCGCGATCCCAACTCGTCTATTACCAACGTTCAGGGAGCTCTATGCAAGTCAATGGGACTCCCTGATAGTTGAAACTCGACGCTAAAGGGGCCCCCCTTGCGTTGGAAAGTGACGACAGGGACCCTGACATAACGTCAACATAGGCCGAGTTGGGAGTGAGAATGTGTTGGTTCATTTAATCTGCATACAGAAACAGAATCATTCATATACAATGACGCATTGGAACACATACATGCAGGCATCTGGAGGAAATCTCATTAGTATTCTGTTGGAGGTGGCTTCTGTTAGGAGCTCTCATGAGTCACCCTATTGCTCCTGATCCTCATAGTGATTTCATTTCATTTCATTTCAAACCTTTATTTATCCAGGTTTGTATCCCATTGAGATCATTGATCTCTTTTTCAAGGGAGACCTGCTCAAGTAGGTTCCACATGAAACATTAAAAACATAAACAGAACAACAAAAGGACATCATACAGTAGCATTACAGGGATTACAATTTACATACTATCCACATGCACAGGTACCAACAGCTTCCGATTCACTAGCATCCAACCGAGCTTTAAAAACATTTAGTGGCACCAGATTGCTCAGTTTCCATTTTAATTGCAGACTATTCCAGGACAGTGGAGCTGCGCATCTAAATGCTATTTTCCCTAAGACAGTCCTAGCAGTTGGCACATTTAATAAAACCATAGCATGCGATCTCAGGCAGTAGCCACTTACAATTCGCCATGAGATCAGGGAGCAGATGTAGGATGGAAGTTTCCCTAACATGGCTTTATATATAAAAATGTACCAGTGACTGAGCCTCCGTACAGTTATGGCGCAGTTCCACTACAGCGCGGAGCTCGCTTTAAGCGTGCCGTGTCGTGCCGTGCCCGTTTTTGGTTGCGCTTCCACTAGGCCTAGTTACGGCCCGGCCCGGCCCGGGGCCACTTTTTCACCTCTTTTCTGGCCCGACAAAATTGTGGTTCTATCGGGGCCAACAAACAGGGCTGAGTCGGGCTGAGTATGCTAAACTAGAGAGAGGACCGCTGGCAAGGGGGCTACAACTACAACAAGATGGACATATTTGACCGTGATTTAATTGTAATACACGTTTCAAAATGATGCCGAAGTAACAACATACTGATACCGGTTAGTAAAAACCATGAATTAATGCTTTGTCAAGTCTGCAGACAGACGGCAGGCGAAAAACCTTTTAAAATTCGTGTTTTTCTAGATGGAGATTGGCTAAGCTAACGCAGTATATGCTCCGACCGTCCACACTCACAACAACGGCCTATACAGACATAAATAAAGCAGCGACTGTATTCACCATGACACAGGCAGTCTGTGGTGTGTACTTGTTTAACTTTTGTCGAGTTTCTGAACATATATAAGGAGCTGTGAGCTCTGAGTGCTAACAGCTAACGGCTGTGTTGTGTTTTCTGGAGTTCTCATTGAAGATGACGTCACGGCTCCGCCTACACTGCGTTACTATAGTAACTACCCCAGTTCCTAAACTGTAATGGAAGCGCAGCATGAAGTGAGTCGGCCCAACGCGGCCAAGCCGTACCGAGCCGTACCGAGCGTGGCCGAGGCCGACCGTGTAGTGGAACTGCGGCATTAGTGAAGGCAGACCAGCCCTTGCATACAGGGTACAGTGATGGGTTAATGCTTTACAGTTTGTCACAAATCTCAGTGCACTGTGATACGCAGCATCTAACTTGACCAGGCAATTGGCAGGTGCATTCATATAAATCAGATCACCATAGTCCAGCACAGGTAAAAAGGTCACAGTGACTAGCCTTTTTCTGGCCTAGAGCGAGAAACAGGACTTGTTCCTGTAGAAGAAACCTAGTCTAACCCTCAGTTTTTTAAGCAGGTTATTGACATGTCGTGTAAAAGTGAGACAATCATCAAGCCAGATACCAAGGTATTTGTAACAGGCAACCACTTCAAGTTTTATTCCTTGCGTAGTTAAAATATCTAAAACAGGCTCTGGTGTCTTTTTGGCTTTTGAAAAGAGCATTACCTTGGTTTTATCAACATTTAAAAGAAGCTTTAGTTCAGAGAGCTGAGTCTGAATAATGTTAAAAGCAGCTTGCAATTCAACAACAGCCTCCTTAATGGAGGGACATGCACAGTACATAACGGTATCGTCCGCATAAAAATGTAAGGTTGCTCCATCGACATTTTCACCTAAACTATTGATGTAGATGGAGAATAAAAGTGGACCTAAAACAGAACCTTGAGGAACACCATTAGTAATGTTTAACCACTCAGAAGACAGCCCATCAAAATGAACACATTGGGACCTTTCAGAGAGGTAGTTCACAAACCATCCCACTGCATGACTGGATATGCCAATACTGAGTAGCCTCTGCTTTAAGATGCGATGATCGACGGTATCAAACGCTTTGCAAAGGTCAATAAATAGAGCTGCACAACTCTGCTTATTATCTAAAATACTCGCCACATCATTCACCACTTTCATTGTGGCAGTGATGGTGATGAAGGTCTTTTCAATCTATACCTTTATCTCCTGATCCACAAGGCACTCCATCAGGTTTCTGTGTCTTTAGTGTATATCACGGATCAGTAGTCACAGAAAGAAAAGATGACAGATTGGTTTCTGAAAGCAGGAAGATATAAAACAAACAGGGTTGTTTTTTTATTCTCAGCTCATGAAAATGTGATGTGCCTCGCCTGTCAAAAACCCAGAATAAGAATAGGTTTTTAGTTTGATTTGTGTGTGTCCAGGGAGTCTGAGCTACTTGTGTTGTCCTCGTCTCGTCTCGTAACTGTTTTTATTTAAGGTATATTTATATAAGGGTTGCACAAAAGGGTTGAAGAATGCAACAACGGACTATCTGTTTTGGCAACATGTCAATGCTGACAGACTCATTCACAAATAATTCATTTTTTGTCGATACAAATGCTATTGTATTAAAGTATGTAGACTTTTGTTTGAGATATAGTTACAGTTAGGCATCATACCTACACACTGTAACCCAACAGCAACAATACACTCTTCAGCCTTCACCATCTTGCTTTTTTGGAACCAGAAGTAACTCTAGAGGGAGGAGATGTTTACAACAGAAATGTGACAATTAACCAGCATGAACTGAAAACACAGTGTAAAAGGGTTAAAGGACTAAGATTGAAAAAACAAGAAAACCTGAACCAGACAACACCATGTTGTTATAACCTGTCAAAAGGTTCAAAATTAGCCATACCCTAAAGAGCGTTCACTGTTTCTCTATTTCACTCATGCCCCCAGGAAGTGCGTCGGACCTGTTAAGCCCTAGAGCCCCCTGTACAGGGGGCTGTGGGGTGTTTTTTCACGAAACTGTGTCTCAGGGCTTCTTAATATTTAAAAACCTATTAATGTGTCATACCCATTTAACGGGAAGAAACTCAGCTAACTGACAATATGAAAAAATGTTGCCGAAACAAAACACAAGTCTCACAAGAAGCGTCTAAATGAGCCCTGAGCGAAAAAATGCTAACACACTTAATACAGAACTCAAGGTAAAGATACCCTTATTACTTATCGTAACTGCACAAACAAGATATCAGATTAAAGCGATTCCACAGATTATAAAGGTATAAGTATCATCACTGAGCGATCAGAACTCGTGACAGGGGAAGCAAACACAGACATCACAACACGTAGCATTACGGAACATTCACGGGAGATCGTCTCAAATTAGCTGTTATTCTGATCAATAGTCGTGTTCAATGGCATTAAAATGATAAAAACGCTGCTGAAGGTTAATCCATAGGTTAATCCATAGGTTAATCCAATGTGTCTGTGTCACTTTGAAAGGATTACTGATAATCCATCATTGCATTTTTATGTAAAAAACGGAGATTTCATATTATTTTTCTTTTTCTAAATCTCTCTAAAGAGGTCAAATGTCACTTATTTTGCATCAATCTTGATACAGGGTACTTATTATATGTTGTAGTTTGGATTCCTAAAACTTTTAGTCTACCTTACCATCATCCAAGGGTAGTTTTCACTATAAGTAATGTTTTCTTTTTAGGCGGAGGTAAGAATTTACCTTTTTTTACAATGTTCCATCTGATTGACACAGAAACATCTATATTGATGCCCTTGAGCAAGGCACCGGACACCCCCCTTCCCCCCCCACTCCCATTGCTCCCCGGGCGCTGTACAATAGCTGCCCACTGCTCCTAGTACTAGACTCCTTGTACTAGGATGGGTTAAAAGCAGAGGCCAAATTTCACTGTGTGTGCTGTGTGCTCTGCATGTGTGACCATTAAAGAGGGTTTCATCCCTCCCTATTCTATTCTATTCTATTGATTCTGACACTTCTACATCCAACTCACAGATGTAACCTTGCTTTGAGAAAAAAGATTATTAATTTAACCCTTTTAGAAGTGAAGATATGGTCATTTGTTCCGGGAATGTCATTTTCGAGCCTAAGACCTGAAAAACAGGCTCAGGGCTTAACAGCACATTTTCGTAGTGGCCAGACGGCGGTACTACAACTTCCGTATCAGTCCGTGACGTCCATTGACTTACATTCGGAAAGAGACGTCTGTAAATTGGCGGATAGCTTTTCATGAACTAAATCAACTAACTTGCCCTTATTTAAGCCATTAGGCCCTAATGCGCTCAAAGCTGAATCCAGAGTTATTTAATCTCTCCATTCCTTTGACTGAGCCGAGAGTTCCCATGCTCAATGAGCGCACTTACGGGAACTTTTGCTCTCGATAGGCAGGCCATATTGGCTTCATGCGCTACTGAGCAACTTTCATATGAATGAACGGTGTCCCACCTCCAAAGCTGAATCCTGTTCTCTTTATACATCCGGGATTTGACTCTATATGGCAGTGATTCTCAAATGGGGGTACACTAACCCCTAGGGGTACGTTGGGGTACTGCAGGGGGTACGTGAGATAAAAATAAATAAAAAGGTTAATTAAAAAAATACCATGCATGATTACAAAAATAATCTTAGTACAATAAGTTAAATAGAAAACACAATTTTATATAAAATATTCCTAGAACCACTAACGGGGTCCTCATATAAACATGTCAAATGTGTGTATTGTAGTTTATAGTTTTTCATAATATATCGTTTTGTTCATTGGTTTGTTAAATATTACTTCAATTGAAAAACTCCTTGGAAAAATCTGTTTTAATTTGTTTTCGTTATATTCTTTTTTTTCATGCATAAAGATGAAAATATCCTTAGTTTGTTGTAATTTGTGCATGAAGGAGTTAATAAATCAAACACTGATGGAACATTACTATATTGTAATTATTTATATAGGCTTTTTCTATCAAAAATGTCCGGGGTCGGTCTGGCTGAGAAAATGTTTCAAAGGGGGTACATTACTGATACAAGTTTGAGAAGCACTGCTATATGGGACCGTCATTTGAAAACTAGTGAATGAGATCATAAACTGACAGGTAAAATGTGTACATTGTACTTCTATACAATCGTATTTCTTTCTGCAACTGGTGGAGTTGCCCCCTGTTGGCTATTAGACAGAATGCGGTTTCAAGGCACTAGATAGGTGGATAGATGTATATAGATACTTTAATGATCCCAACTTGGGAAATTATTTAGTTAATTATAGTAGCAGTAACAACAAGTTATGGGCCGTCGATGGGCGTCAGGCCGACGATGCCCTACTCAGATTGGTGTGTCCCGCACCGTCGTGTTCTTTCAGCCGTGCCGACACCTTTTCGGCCGAAAACCCACCGATTCAACATGTCGAATCGGTGGGCAGTCGGCCAAAGAAATCACTCTGATTGGCTGTTCAGCTAGCGAATCAGTGCATGAGAAGCGAAACGGAAGTGAGGGACCCAAACAAACTATTAAGAAGGCAAATCTGAGATTTCATTTAACTCCAGCTCTCGACACAGGTTCGGGAAAGCCCCATGAGCTTCTCGCTGTAGAGTGAAAATGGAACGCACACGCTATTTGTTGTTTGTTTATATCACGCAGTCTGTTCTTTTTCTCTCGGTTATCACGCAGTCTGTCTTCCGGTTGTTGCCTCTTTTGAATGACGAATACACACTACCGCCGCCTGCTGGTAAGGAGAGTTATTGCCACTCACGCATGCGCAGTTCGTACGTGCTTCTTGGTCGTCGGCTGAAGTCTTTGCGGTGTGTTCCAGTGCGAAACATGGTAAAAACGCAGAGACGCGAGGCGATGCAACAGTCGGGGTCCGTCTGTGTCAGTTCTTTGTTGTCAGCTTGGTGTGTATCTTAAAGGGGACCTATCATGCAAAATGCACTTTTGTACGTCTTTTATACATGAATATGTGTCCCCGGTGTTCCAGGGAACTCACCAAGTGTCAGAAAACACAACACTCTCTATTTTCCTCCATACCCAAATCTCTAAAAAAGGGGCTGCAACGGATCTGATAAAAACTGATCCAGATTTGAACACTTCTATGTCGTCACAGAAGTGGCGCTACGGCTATTGGGCCAACTCTCCACCTATCAGGGGAATGTGGGGTTGGGCCACGGCCGGCCATTGCCGCTCGAAAGCGCTGGAGACGCTGTAGTACATATGCCAGGCCTGTAAGTGGCGCTGTAGTCTGCCACAAAAGCAGCGAAGAAGACTTCCCGCCCATAGTTACCATGGTTACCCTTCTGTTTATTCTCCGCTGTGGCTTTTTTTCTCCCTCCCCGAGGCAAGCGTTTGCTCCCGCTGCTTTAATTCAATGCAATCCCTCCCCGTCGAGGCAAGCACTGTAATTCTCTCCGGTTAGTCCACCAGCAGATGACAAACACCCACCTCTCCGCCTCTTCCAAGGAACGAGGGGAACGTGCGGCAGAGTTTCAGTTTCAGTTTCTTTCGCCGGTCAAGATGTCCGTTAAAGTTTAAATCTTCCGGACAAAATTAGAAAAGTGCCGGTCAAAGGTCTTCTTTGTTATTTATTGAGCTTTAAAACAAATGAATAACGACTCTATATAATAAAACACGGAGGACGGAGATCTCTTTTTCTCCCCCTCTTCTGACAGCCCAGCAGCTGATCAGAGCGCGCTCCCCTCTCCTGCAGGGGGGCGTGGTCAGCTGCAGCTCACAGAATCAGACCCCTGCAAAAACAGTGCTGGAGAACAACAAATAGAGCAAAATGAGGCATGGCTTAAAATCATGATCTGTTTGGTATTTTGAAAACAGAAATGTATAAATATACCTTATATAGGTATGGCCCTACAATATATAATTTAAATATAGCATGATAGGTCCACTTTAAAATATCTACCTGCTGTGACACTTAATTTCTTCTGAAGTACAGTCAGAACAGGAAATAGATTTTTTATTTATCATTTTTATCATCGAGCATAACAAGATGGAGCATCCTGGCTCAATTTCCTGTCTGTGTTTCAGGTCATTAAGCCACATGAAGTCCCAATTAACGCAGACAGTCACCCTGTGGATTCTGCAATGATGTTAGCTTCCTTCATTCCCCTGCTCTATGAATAAAACATTTAATCATTTAATACAAATAACAATAACCTTATATGAGAGGTTCCTGGCTATCACATATACAGTATTTTCTTTACAGTTTCGACTTTAAATCCATTTCTTTCTGCAGAGGTAGGACTATTTCTGTGCCTGGTTGAGCTGTTTTCACATGAAGCCTTTTAGAATCAAGTCATTTTACATATGAGCCCTATAAATCTGTATTCCTCAGCAATGGACTGTCTGATGTGTTGTCACACTGAGAGCCGCTGCCAGGCTGTGTGCGGAGGACCAGCGCCTCCTACAGGCAGGAAGTATGAAGCATCAGAGAAGCTTTTTCTCTGGAGGGTGTCTTTGATTGCTCTTTAGTTAGTCCATACAAAACACACCACAATATAACAACATAGATGACAGCAGGTTAACTCTTTCATCAGCCAGAGATCAGGAATATTCTGGGTATTTACCCTCTAATCTTAAATGACGTGCCCCTCTGGAGGAAATCTAGTAATAATTGTTTTAGTATTGCTGTTTTGCTCAACATAATTACTCAAGTTAGATAAAGTCAAATAACCATATCATTGCTTTTTATCTTGTATTCCCATCCACTAATAGTCTGAAGGGGATGAATAAAGTTCTGTTTAAATGTAAATGAATTGTATTCTAAAGCTAACCAAGTATTCTGTGGCATATGCTGTTACAATGTAAGGCAAGCAAAATATGAGCTATATTTTGTACTTGTTGGAATTATTTACACAGGTGTGGACACTTGATGGAGCATTTTCTAATAAAAGAAAGTGGAGAACAAGCTTAATACAGGGTTCATACACCTTTTCACCAATGATTTTCAATGACTTTTCCATGACTTCTCCAGGACCTTTACCTAATTTTCCATGACCAAAAAATGACTCTTTCTCAGCGGTACCACTGAAAATGGTTTATTTTAACATGGAACAGGAAAATAAGGTCTGCATCTGAAACATGTTGTGCCTATCTAAAACAAATCAAATAGGCTTACTAGCTTCTACACGCTAAAGCAACTCAAATCTCTCACCAGCAAAATACCTCGTCAGTTAAATGCCATTTGACGTTTCATTACTATATGATACAGTATTTATTATCATTATAGTATTACTATTTCGGCGATTAGATAACATATAAATTATATTTGATGCAACTTTAGTTACATTTCCAAAACTTTGGGAAAAATATTGTTTTCCATAACTTTTCCAGGGCCTGGAATTAGCATTTTGAATTTCCATGACTCTTCCAGGTTTTGAATGACCGTAAGAACCCTGTTAATATATACAGAGGGCGTGCATGCAGAAAAAGGTGATGAAAGATAAATCCAGATGAACTTTGAGATCTTAAGTGGGCAGTTTTTAAATGTCTTAAATCAGTAAACAATACAAAACAAATGTAATTGTGGTTTTCAAATTGGCATATTTAACACCATTCTCCTGATGGATGACATGTGGAATCAGGCTGGGCGGGGGGTGGAGCAAAAGCCCCTCTAACATTGTACCTGAACATCCCTCACTGTGGGGTTCTGCACAGCGTCTGCATGAGAGAATACTCATTGACTGGCACTTTGCCGTGGTACAGAGTGACTGCATCTGAAAGCAATACTCATAAACCAACATGGACACACACATACACACTTTCTCCAAGAAATGATACCAAACAAACCGCCTGCAGTGTGAGGAGCAATTCATCATGTGGAGCAGCTACAGTAGGATAAGTGCATGAGTTATGACTGCTGTCTCTGTTTTATACATGGCCTGCCGACCTCACCACCAAAACACAGAGACTGCTCAGGAGAGAATACATTCTATTCTTCAGCCTCCAGCCATCCATTTGGATTCAAAGAAATATAATGAAATGGGTGGATGGAAAATGTCAGTATGTGGATTAACAATGATAATTATTCCTTATGGACCAGGGGGTAACTGTTAACACATACATGTTTAACCTATGGAACTATAAGGCTACAACTAAATATAGGATTTGTGTGCACATAAAGTAAACAAATCAAATGATGTATTGTGAATAAATAGGAGACGTATTAGACTACTTATTTTAATGTTTGAAAATGCTAAACGATTACTGGCTTATTAAAACTAAAATTAAAACAACATTGATGAATATTTGGTTTAGTGCACAACATAGTATTTCTATTATATTTGTTTAAATGTAATTTAAATTGTTATCTTTTTCCCATAATGTGCAATCTCAGCTTTAAAAAGTAAATATACACATAAGGTTAGGAAGACACTTATATCACATCAAAAACATCAAATGAATGATAAAGTAAACAAAGGTGGATTAGATTTAGAAATAAAAACATTTGAACATATTTACCTTTGTTAGGCATCCATTGGCTTCCATTTATTTTTGTACAGTAAGGAAATCAATTAGCACCCATGTTTGAGGTGTTTGATCGCAGCAAGCGTTAAATCTGCATTAATGTGTTGTATCGGTTTGTGCTGAGGGTTCGTGTATTGTTAACACAGACTTGAAATGTTCTGTGTATTTGCTGTATTGTTACATTACTAGAAATACATACATTTTAATGCAAATTCTGCTATGTTTTTATTTAACAGCGAGGGGTTACTGTGGCAATTTATTCTATGCATGTGTTAACACTACTGTAACCATAGCAACACATGCACATGGTCTTGCATATCTTATGCAGATTTGATGTTCAAATTGATTGTCACAACTAGGAAGTGTTACAGTCTGATTCAAGGTTTTTACACCGTATGGATTTGAATGGAACATAATGAAATAATAATTGTATTGAAATAATGCAAAGACACTCTACGGTATGATCTTTGAAAAATATATAATTATTATGAGACAGTCGTGATTAAATGAGGCAAAATGACTCATAAACCAGGATTACCCTTGCCAGTTATGTAATTACATTTGATATCATATACTTAATAATATTGTAATAGTGTTTTAATGAAGTAGCTAGTGAAGAGGGAGACAGAACTACAATACTTTTATTGTGAAAAGTAGTCACTATAGATGTTTACCCAGCTTCCTCCATAAATCCATAAATATATTATTTAGTTTTTTATTCTGAATAAAAAGATTAAAAGTACAATATTCCTTTCTGACAACAAGAGTAGCATAAAATGGAACAATTAAACACGTAAGAATCACATCTCCTGTAAGTGCAGTTTTGAGTAAATGTTCTTGGTTAAATATACAACTACTGTTTTCGAAAAAGTTATTTAAAAAAAGTAAATAGACTCTTTGGTGACATTAAGACAACTGTTTATTAGATAGCAGATTGTCGAAGGTTAGCGTTTCAGTTCCACAGGTGTGGATAAGTTGTTTTCTAGCTTTTCAGTGCCAAGACATTCAACTCATTTACAGACAGGCAGAGTCCATTCCTCTGAATCAGATCAATGAGTAACACATGGGACACTGGAGTTGTTAACCCCCTTTAAAGGTCCCATGTCATGGCCATTTCTACTGATCATAATTCCATTGTTGAGGTCTACTAGAATAGATTTACATTGTGCAATGTTCCAAACTCACATTGGTTTCTCATACAGCATCTCTGTATAGTATGTGTATTCACTCTCTGTCCTAAACGGCTTGTTGGAGCTCCCCCCCTTCCCTGTGAGCCCACTGTGCTCTGATTGGTCAGCTCGCCCACTCTGTTCTGATGAGTCCACCACCGTTACAGCGGAACATCAGTGATTATGTGTTACAATGGCGTTAGCAACCAGAAAATGACACCAGTAATGACAAACAGATGAGATTGCTGCGTGGGGTCTGGGTGCCGTGTTGGCGGGACGTTGCGCGGCTCGCTGCTGTGAGGAGCGGACAGTGTGAGCTGGGTTAATTTCCTGCTTGCTGCGTGGGGTCTGCGAGACAGCGAGACATCGCGAATGGACGCGGGAAGCACCCCCATCTGCAAGGCTCCACTAGCACCCGCAACCCCAAACGCGGGGCACCTATAGTGTAAGCGCGCCAGTTTCCCCGCTGCGAGTCTCCACTAGCACCCCCCAGCGCGTCACAGTTTCGCCGCAGAGAGTGTGTGTGAGGAGCTCCACGGATTGGTCCATTTGGACTCCCTACATGGTGTACTTTGAGGGTTTGTGACTCTGCAGACCGTTTACATGCATAAAAACCTTCATAACACACAAGGGGACGGGTAATAACCGGAAAAGCATGACATGGGACCTTTAAGGTTTTTTTTTCTGTCATCACACAATGTTTGGTTTTCATACAGGCAAATGTATAACATGACCAATATTAGTCTGTAACATACATTACACTGGTCATAAATGATATGAGAAAAGTCTTGCTCTATGCATAGCACCAAGCAGTGTGATGGGGTTGTAGTTACACAGTCTGTCCACAAGTGGGTGCTGTTGTCCCACTACAGATCCATTTAAGGCGCAGATGAATTCAAGCCCATTTCACAAATCAAAGTCTCTCAAGATAAATGTTACTTCCTAAGCTGGTTCCTGTTGTGCTCGAACAATGTGTATCAGTGGGAAATGTTCTTAAATGATGTTGAATCATAAATGTAATGTCTCTTTCCTTTTGAGGTCATTGTTTTACCAGGCAACCATTCATGAAATACCAGGTGAGCGAAATGTGTTAGAGATAAGTAATCCATTCGGCCTAGGGTTAAGATTTACTTGAAATGTGAGGCCTAGTGTGTGGGATTTAAGGGAATATGTTAGCAGAAATTGAATATAATATTCATGATCATGTTTTCATTAATTTATAACCACCTGAAAACCTCAGTTTAGAGTCGATGAGCCCTTTAAATCTACATATTCCACATTTGGTGGTTGTGTTGGAAATACAAATGATAACATGAGTAAAAATGCTGAAACTTCTGAACAAAAAGAAACTCAAAACAAAGCAAAAAAGGGCCTCGCTGAGGTGAAATAGTTGGCCTTTTTTGGCACATCATGGTAGTGGATGGTAACAAGCGTTAATTGGCTTTTTTTCATGATTTTCTTAAAATGTGTGATACAATGGAAACCTGGGTACAGAGAGATTCCAATGTTGAACCGATTTGCCCCCTCTGCTTTTTAATTAAACTGATTACCTATGTCAAGCCAGCTGAAATATGCTTGAGAAAATGGTTAAAAGATAATTAAGGATAATGACATCTTGGGTAACATTTCAAGTATACACAGATCAATGGGCTAAAACACTGCTTTTGGCCTCTGATGCAGCTTTAAAAACAATCTGAGCTCAGAATGACTGAGTCGTCTCCACCATGGAACTCTAAGTGTTTCTGTCCTCTCCAACGTTTCTTATGTCAATAATAAACCTGCTGACTTTCTGCTTACATAAAAAACAAGTCCTCTGATAAAACTGAAAGTTTGAACGCCTACAGTTCCATGGAAACAAACTCAATGGAAACTCCCTCTGCTGATAAGGAGTGCCGTGGAGTTGACATTGTTTCCTCAAACCTTCGCTTCCAAGGTCAAACTGAGCTCAATGACCGAACACGGGGGTCATCTCAGGACACCAACCCGTTCTCCACTTGACCCACGCCTCCTTCAGTGTCACCAGCAGTGAAGACCCTCACCTCTGAGTCAGCCCCATTTCCTTTCTCTTACAAACGTTCCTCAGCATCAGGACAGGTTCACTGCGGGGGGGTGCAGCGGTGGCTCTTGTAGGTCCCCAGGTGTCTGAAGCTCCGCCCACACTGCTGGCAGCAGTAGGGCGTGGCCCCGCTGTGGATCCTCTGGTGGGTGTACAGGTTCCCCAGCTCCTTGAAGCGCCGGCCGCACTGAGGGCAGGCGTAGGGGCTCTCCCCGGTGTGGACCCTCTGGTGCCTCTTCAGTCCGGACAGCACAGAGAACCCCTTCCCGCACTGGGGGCAGGGGAAGGGGCTCTGGGCCCCACTGTGCACCAGTCTGTGGCTCTTTAAGCGCGCCGCGTGTCTGAACCTCTCCCCGCACTCGGGACACATGAAGGGCTTCTCCCCGGTGTGGATCCTCTGGTGCTGCCGCAGGTTGCCCAGGTAGTTGAAGTGGCGCCCACAATCCCCGCACTCGTACCCGCCGTCGATTTTGATCTCCTTCTTCACGGGGCCCCCTCCCGGCCCAGCGTCGGCCCCCTCTCCCTCTCCCTCTCCCTCACCGTCCTCATTCTGCCCTTCTCCGCCCCCCCTAGAGTCGTCGCCGCCCTCCCCCATGTCGGGTGCTGCAGAGCAGGTGGACTGCAGAGCCTGGAGAGCCTGAGCACCGGAGGCGTCTGCGTGTATCAGTTTGACGTGTTCCTCCAGGAACAAAGCATCCGGGCAGAAGGTTCCACACAGAGAGCAGATGAAGGTGTGGCCGGGGAACTGCTGGCCTGAAAACACAAACAAATACTTGTATTGCATCAAATATTAAAACACCTTAAACTCTGAACTAACTATTATTAAAATACTCAATTCTGGTTGGTCAATACTCGATAATACACCGCTGCTATGCAAAATAATGACCGTTGTTAAGGAGGATCAAGGGAGAGAAGGAAAGAGACCAAAAGACGGAGCGTTGGACATCAGATAAATCAACAGAAGAAGACAGACAGGAAGTAAACACTAACAGGAGCACAGTATTGGCTCTGGCATTGTTTAGGACTTGTTAGCTCAGAAACTGTGAACTGATTGGACAGTTACAGACAAATTTGATCTGTTGCGATCATTTTAAGTTACGTTGTTGTTGTCACAGTTCCAGACGCTGAGTACTTTTTTCATAGCGGAAGCAATACGCATCGTGCTCCGTAATCACCCTGTCAGGTGTTCCTTTTTCAATAATGACCGCCTCGTTGCACATTATCACTTACATATTGTCAGCAGCACCATCATGTCTTTTTATGTTAAATCCACAGGGTAACATTTCTTCACTGGATATTAATATTTGAGCTGCCATTTAACTAAGATGCTTCCCTCAAATGATCAAACGGTGTAAGGATCATATAACCTCTCTCTATGCAAGTGAATAGCATAAAGAGCATGTTCCAAAATGGTGCTAGGAGTGGGGGGGGGGTCAACACTGACCCGATGGCTGAACAATCATTTACACCAACGCTTTGTGATCTTTCTTTGAAGTTCATTACATATTCAGTCTTGTTTTTGCAATCATGAGCATCATTAGGGATGAGCTCATAATGTCCTTGGGCAAGATATTGAACCCTAAATTGCTCCTAATTGCGAGTGAGCGTGTGAATGTTTAGCAGGTGGAATCCCACTGTATGAATATGTGAATGGGTAATGCTTGCTAGTGTTGTAAAGCATTATTTTATTTTTTATTTAATGGTTTTGCAAAAGGTTTTGAAGAGGAAAAAAAACAAAATAATGTTAGAAATCATAATTGTATAACAAGCTCAATATACAAGCAATGCTTATATTCAATAAAAATGGCAAACTTTAAGAACAACAGATACTATACTTCAAATTTTTATTTAAATGATTTTTTTCAAAGCATGCAGCGAGGGACAGTTTTTTGTTATGATTGAAAGTCATTCCAGATCTTTGTTCCCCTGAAACAGATGGGAAATGGAGCTCTACGAGTCACAGGTTCAGTTTTATCCCACTCCTGGGATAAAACTGAACCTGTGAATTTCATTTAAGTTTTAAAGTATTTAAATGCAGTCCAGTGACCATTCCTTTCCCTTACCCACCTGCCACGGGCCTGTCGGTGTGGCCCTCCAGGGGACTCCCTCCCTCCCCTGGGGAGCTCTGGGGCCCCATGGAGAACTCTGAGGGCGGGACGTGTGACAGGGGGGTCGGGGCCTGCTCCAGCCCCCCCCCCTCTCTCCTCGACGACTCGTCTTGCTCCTCCTCCTCCTCCTCCTCTTCTTCATCCTCTGTCTCACCGGTCGGGGGGTTCTCGCACTCGGGTCCCTTCATGTCTGGGGAAATCAACATCACGTTTAACTTGATCTCAGAAAACAGGGACGGCAAGGAGCCAAAATGCTCATTATTGTTATTATTTTGGATTGGAGACATTTGTATTTAAAAGCACTTCACATTGGTGTGGTTTATGGATATTTAGTCCACCTGTTGTTGGCCGGGAATTTGTATGACAGACTGGCTCTGACATTTTCCTCTTTAAGTTATTGTTTGTTTCTTTTCAACATCGTAACTATAACTTCAGTACAGACTTTTCTACTTGAAATGCGTCAGAGTGAGGAGCCAACCTAAGTCTCAAAGTGACTGTTCGCTACAGTACATCTATTTTTATATGTAATAAACTACAAAAAAATTGAAGAAGAAATAAACCCTTTTTTGTTACTTTTGTTGTGTTAACCATAATGATCAGTAGATTGGTTTAGGTCATAGCTATGGATTATTAAAACATCGATCCTTGCTATCCAAATCTCTAGGTGTGCAAAAACAGATTACGGGAATCCGAATGCGTTTTATTACCAAGTAGGTTTACACAGACCAGGAATTTGCTTTGGTATATGTTGTGCATACAAAGACACACACACAAATAATGAGGTTATTTTTAAAGTTAGTTTGTGAAATTATATTAATAATAATATTCGGTTTCGGTCATGAGATGTATCTGTACCGTGGGAGTAAAAAAATCTAAACGGTATAACTAAATATCTGATGGTTGACTAAAGTACATTGCCTCATAAACAATGTTTATGAATGTAGACCAACCCTTCTTCGAAATGTATTCATACTCATGATTGCATTTTAACTATAGTTTCAGCATTGAAGACAGGTATCTGTATTTCAGTAGTGTAAAGTAACTAAGTACTGTACTTAATATATGGAAGTACTTGTACATTACTTGAGTATTTCACATGATGCTAATTTAGACTTTTACTCCACTACATTTAGAAGGCAATGTAATAATTATAATAAACCCCACCTTTACCAAGTACAACATTGGAAGGGATGAAGACCTTATTGCATTAATAATTATAATACAATCTTTAAAAATACATGGTGCTTAATTGTGCCACTCCACATAATGAGTACTTTTACTTTTGGTACTTAAAATATATATGGATGGTAGTACTTTTACTTAAGTACAATTTTGAATGCAGGACTTTGAGTATTTTTACACTGTAGTATTGCTACATATTAAGTGTATCTGGAGGACTTGTTTTTCTTACACCTCTGCTGTATTTTGCACAGACAGATATTATTAATTGACACATGATTTTAACCAAATCTTATCCACCATTATATATTTGATAGGGTCACGGGGTTCTGGTATTTTGATCAGATTTTGATTCCTTTCAGCTTGTATTTTGCTGGCTGAAATGGTCTTCCATAGCTCTACTGCATATCCTCAGTAGTACCTCAGGTGTGTAGTAACAGCTCTATGCCTCCACGCAAACCTGTGTGTTTACCTTTTATGTCTTCAGAGTATTCCATCGGTGCTATCCATTCGTAGTCATACATTCGTTTGCTGCCAGAGGGGAGCATACTGAACAGGTCGTCCGCGGCGGACTCTGGGTCTCCGGTCCCGGGCCCGGAGCCAGCCATGCCGCTGTCCGGCCACAGGTGGAGGGAGTGCGGGATCGGATCTTGGCGAGCCTCCCTGTCGCTGCTGGCTTGGCTGCTCTGGTCTCCGTCCATGTCGGCACACCCCCTCGAGTTCTTGTCTTTCATGAGATAGTCGCAGATAGCATCTATATTCTCCTTCTTCACCCCGGGCAAGAGGGCTTTGGCTCTCCTGGGGTCAGCACCGCTATGTTTGTTGCTGCAGTCATGCTTCTTGAAGCCAGCCTCTGCAGACTCCATGGTGGTTGGACCGGGGAAAGTGTCCCTACCATCCCTATCGACTGTATCTAGTCTGGCCTTTAGCACTTGAATTTCTTCACTTTTCTCCCGCAGCTCCATTTTTAGCACTCGTATCCTGATGCTGACCATCTTGCGGATCTCGGACAGCGCGGTCTCCAGCACCACGGTGATGTTTCTGCCGAGGTGTTCGGTGATGTCGCTGACCGAGCACAGCAGCTCCTCGTCGGGCTCCAGCTCCAAGAAATCTGCGTCGGCTCGGCTCGCGGACCCGGGAGGCTCCATGAAGGCTCCGTGCAGCTCGGGAGACAGGCTCGTTTCAGCGAAACTGTGGTTCCTTTTACGACTCATAGGTTTACTTGGCCAGAAGCTCTATTTTATGAAGAGTTTGGATAGCTAAAAGCTACTCAACAAGCTAATGTTTGGATGATGCTGAAAGACAGTAGTTAGGTGTATCAAACTCACACGAGTAGTGCCGGATGTCACAGGTATCTCCTTTCAAAACAAAATCACTATCATGTCAAAAGACTCACTATACCTTTGTTTTGAAAGCATTTAACGGATGTGGCCCTGTTAACAGTATTTTACTTGACATACAAACACAACAGAGTTGCAGTAATGGCTCAATTCGGCAGAGTTTAGATCCATGTTCATAAGTAGCGCCCTCTAGAGTACAGTAGAAAACCAACTGTTACAGTTATTATATTAGTACTTTCTGCATATTGTCAAAAGTAAGGATTGTTACATTGTAACTAAATTGTTTCGCTAATGGTTTGAACATTATTTGTTCATGTTGTTATAGATTACATTATTTTAAATTATATTACCTCTGGGTTGCGTGGAAAATATCGTATTTATCCTTTAAGATGAGATAAAGACAAGATATACTTTATTATTCCCAAATTGGGAAATGTTTTCGTTGCAGGTGCATGTAAAACAAGTATTGCACATAATTAGAAATAAAGAGTAAACATTCAACAATTATACAATATAAACATCTCAAAATAGAAGATAAAACAGAACTAAAAGAGTAAAAGTATAAAAGTTGGTCAACTTTTATACTTTTACTCTTTTAGTTCTGTTTTATAAAGAAAAAATATGTAAACTATCTGACAAATAAAACACTATTGAAGGGCTAAATTACAGCTAACGCAATATAAAAGTGGGATATTATTTACATTTATTGTGCAAAATGGCATATTAAATGAAATATAAATGTAAAATGTACAGTGAAGTTAAAAGTCCAGTTAACAGAAGAGAAACTCTGGAGCAGTGTTGGACAGAGTTATTGCTGCTGGCAGGATGTTCTCCTGTCTGTCCCTGTGACAGCCGAGTTTCATGATAATACACTTATATGTAGGCTTATCTAATAAACCAACACGTTTGCAGTTATAAATGTTAATATGTCATTAATTAAGGGCATTTTACCACCAGTTGTAAATATTGGTAAATGGCATAAAGATGGATTATGATCTAAATGATAAAATCTGTGAGCTCCAAAGAAAGTGAAGGTATGGCCATCGCATTCCTCACACATTCTAAAGAGTCTTTTCACAACCTGACAACTTCAGATGTTTTTCTCATTATTAATGGCAAAAACTAATATATATATAGCATCTTTTTAAGAAGTCTTTACAAATTAAAACCCTTATATAAAGGGTTCAAGTTATACATTAGTAATGATAATTTGAATTCCCAATATTGCAAATATTGCGCTAATACCCCAAATTCTCCTAAATTCCTTTTTTATGTGGATATCGTGTACACCACTGCACTTTGTATGCTGCTGCTAATTGGCCGTCTTTGTCTGCACGCAGACTTTCCCATTGGTTGGGTTTTATATAATAATCTCTGCTTGGGCTGGTTCCCTCTTATATTTGCACATATATGTGTACAAAACAAAGTCTATATGGCCTGCGCTCCTACCATTTTATTCAGATGCTGGTTCCTAGTGAGAACAGAACTGGGTAAAAAAGCTTTTAAATATGCTGCCCCCTCTGCTTGGAATAATATACAGAAGGAGCTGAAACCGTCAGATTTGATCACCTTGGGGGAATTCAAGTCCATCTTAAAGGACAGAGAACAACAATCCATTGGTCGATGTGATTGCTATATCCCATAATTGAAGTTGTTTTAAATTGTGCCAGTTTTTAATGTTTTATAATAGTTTATTTTATTTGCATATTGGCTTGTTAATGTGCCATTTAATTTGTGTTTTACGACCGCTGTATTTGTCTGCCTGTTTTGTCTGTGTTTTATCTGTTGTAACTTTGTTCATGCTGCCTTTCTTGGCCAGGTCGCTCTTGGAAAAGAGATTTTAATCTCAATGAGACTTTTACCTGGTTAAACAAAATAAAGGATATATATTATATATTAAAAACACACTGTTAAACTAGATTAAAGGGACACGTTTCTTACTTTTACCAGTCATTATGATTGATTAAGTCTGTTACACAAATTAACAGTTGTAATATAAACAAAGTAGTTTTTACGAAAGCCAGCCCAACATTTGATCACCTATTATCAAAAGTTGTCTATTGCAACTTTAAGTTAATCTAGCGCAGGGGTGTCAAACTCAATTTCATCGTGGGCCACATTAGCATTATGGTTGCACTCAAAGGGCCGGTTTTAACTATATAAATACATAATATATATGAAATAATGTATTATATTACATGATTGCCTCTGCATTGGATTTTTATGGGATAGGGTAATAACTTACTAACTACGTCTGAAAGCAGAAGTCTAGGGCAAATAATTGCAAGTCTCTTCAGTGCGCATGTCACAAAATGAGATGCATTGTGGGACATATGTAGTTTATGGGCAACGTGCTTCTGTAAGATAAGATAAGATAAGATGGACCTTTATTAATCCCCGTGGGGAAATTCAGTAGTTTAACAGCAACAGGGTAAGATTGAAAAACAGGACAGCACTGATTCACACAGATTATTACAATTAAGGATAAATCAAAGATAAAAAAACAACAACTATAAAATAAGAAATTAATTAAAATGAACATATATAGATATACTGTAAAGTAGCATGTAACCGTATAATAAACGTATTATATTCTTTGCAAGCTCTTGCGGGCCACATAAAATGAAGTTTCGGGCCAGATTTGGCCCCCGGGCCTTGAGTTTGACACCCCTGATCTAGCGGATAGGAATTTTTTGGAAAGTGGGTGCATTTTCCTGCAGCATTTTTAAGTCTACACAATCAATGCTTTTTTATTTTGTGGATGAATACAATGACCATGAACTATCTACTATAAAAGCAGGTTTAAAATAAAATTGAATAATGGACTCTTACATTTGATGTAAATGCCCAATTTATGAAGTCGCACAAAAATAACCTCAGTCCACTGCCAGTAGCAGTATATCAGGGATTCACACACATCAAAAACCACGTGCACTTTACACCACTTTGTCATGTGACAACTACCGTGTGTGTGGAGTAAAAATGTAATAAAAAAAGTATGATATGACATCGTGCAGAATGTGTCGTGCTGAGCCACCATGTATTTTGTGATTGTGTCCGTAAGCTGCTGCCATAAATTCCTGAGAGCTTCTCCAGTTTTAGAACAACACTGCTGCAGCTGACAGGGGAACTGACCGAGGACAGGAAGTGCTGAGTGTGTTCCTGCAGATGTGTGAGGGAAACACACACTCTGGATTCAACACTGACCCAAACACACACACAGAGAAACTTTGCTGGAAAAGTTTGGGATAAAAAGAGTGTTCTTTGGTTACGTTTCTTGCTGATTGTGAGAGCATGGGTAACTGAAGCCCTGTGACCCATTTAGGGATTCTGTAATGGAAAGAGCTTTATTTGTTCAGTGAGTGATTATTAACCTAAACCCACACTTGAAATTTGAGGAGGGATTTTAGAAGCATTTCATACTTGAATCTGAAAAATAATAGTAAAGGAAGGATCTTGCTTTTTGAATAAGTATCAGAATGAATGAAACTTCAATAAAAATCACAAGTTGAAAACCAACAGAAAAAATGTGATGTGGGTTTAGGCTGTCAGCATTATATCAAAGAGTGTGAGTCAAGTTAACCGAAGTACAACAGGAAATTGAGTGAGTGTGATTTCAAAATAAGAGCGTGAGGTTTTGACCGAATAACTAATATAATACATTTTCGAACCCACTTTAACGCACTGCTCAATTCTAACAGAAACATCGTAAGGTAACACAGTAGAACACTCGAGTTCAATGCCAGTTTGATATGATCTGTAAGTAAGTACTGATGAAAACAAACAAATAAATAACCATACAAATAAGTAAAGAACAAAATAGGTGAATAAAACCCAAAATATCAAAGCCTTTTTACACACAGAGATACGTTTTAATATATAAATTGAATCTCCCTCCAAGTTTATAATGTTGAAGTGTTAGTATTTATTTTATCGTTTTCAATTGGCGAAATGATCACATAATAACCTCTATTAACCATTATATCAGTAGATAACAAACCACATATTCAGTGTGAACTGTAAATATAGCAAAGGCAATTTCGTTTTATTCAAATATGAATAAAATAATAAAACTCCTCAAAAAAATATGATGCAAACTTTTGAATGTAATAATACAGCAACGCTTTCTTTTGATTGACCTGAGAGAAACCTACATCACGATAAAACGTGTGCAAACTAAAGACTTAGATTAGACTTGATAATATTTCACATCATTATTCCAAATCTGTAAAGAAACTAAAGGTATTAAATACATGTAGTGGAGTAAAACATTGACCTCTGAACTGTAGTGGAGTAGAAGTACAAAGTAGCATGAAATGGAAATACTCAAGTAAAGTACAAGTACCTCATATTGTACTTAAGTACAGTACTTGAGTAAATGTACTTAGTTACTTCCCACCTCTGCTTATAGGTCAGCTGAGGTCAAACGTTTTGACAATGGGACTTTTATTTTGAAAGGACACATCAGGATGTTATGGGTCAGCTTGACTCCCGCCTCTCATACGGAGTGTAGTAGACCGCTCGATGCAGGGCATGTGACGGAGAGCTGCTCACTGATCCCCGGGGACCGGACGCTTGTATCGGACATGTCTTCCCGGCCGGACCGAGACACCGGCAGCCGGTACCGGAGGAAGAGCTCTACCGACGGCCAGCACCGGGAGGAGAAGTCACACCGGCACGGCAGAATAGGTATCTGTACTCATACTTATAATACTTTACCGATAGGAGCATGAATTACTCTACACATTTGAGGTACTTTTTATTTAAACGCATAACTGCACTACATTTATTTTCCAGATTCAGTACTTTTACTTAAGTACTATTCTCGATGCAGTACTACTTGTGTGGTATTAGTACTTTTACTCAAGTAAAGAATTGTAATACTTTTTCCACCACTGTATCAATATCATATGATAATTTTTTGCAACATTTTATATACACAACATTTTAAAAAGTCGTGATCTAAGAGTTAAATAAAAGTATTTTGTGTATTTAAAAAGTAATCTATAGTGTACCAGTTATAATTGGCTAATGGACAATATAATAAATTAACTATCCCTGAGTATTCACCCTAATAACAAATAGTATTTATAATTAAAGTATGTGATTTGGTCATGTTTACGGTTGTTATTATTTTATCCTTAATCCTTGTGGATCCCCTCCAGTTTAAAAGAGCTGCATTTAAATAATAAAAGTCTGGTTAGCTATAATTATAATGTTTAAAACCTTTAAAATTCATTAAAAGATCAATAATCTATGAATATTATAATATTATTTGTATTGCTGGACATAACGTAGTGTCACACTGGATACTTCAGTTTCCCATAACACACTTGTGCAACCGACTGGCTCCAAACAAGTTGTGATGTCAACATTGCTGCTGATATGGTGTTAAACTGACATTTAAACTCTGCCAAACATATCTGTACAGTGAAGCAAAATGAAACAAATTATATTACTTTAATAATCACTCATACATCCCAGATGTACTTGCTTTCTCATCAACAGTGACACCTTGAAGCTGCCTAACACAATTCTCCAATTGCAGAAGACCCTAACCCATAAGCCACAAGCTCTGTGCTTAAAATAAAAGTAAGCCTCTTGCCATGTTGCTCACGTTCACTTCTTCATGTTTCTAACAGTGCGTGGATTCTCCAGAGATTCTGCAAGTCTAAAGAGAACTGTCTCCATATGTGAGGAAAACTTCCCAACAGGTAAGAGACTGGAATACTCCGGTCGTGTTTAGATGGTTACTCTAAATCTTTGAAAACTCTGGCAGGACTAGGAGAGCTTTTCTGATGTTTTGAGGTCAATGCCTAATCTCAAAGTTTGTGCTAGAGCTTTGCAAAATAAGGGTTACCATCCAGCCAACTATCCTAACCTTTACCATATCTGGGTATTGAATGGTTAAGGGTATTGACCCTTGGAATGGCTGACCATTGCTAATCATGGCTAACAAGATCACATAATAATCAATTGATTCCATCTAGAAAAATAACACCTTTTTGAAATATTGCTATAAAAGTTGATACAGAAGATGAACCCTAATGACTTTCTGCAACAGCTGGAGTGAGCTCAGGCAATGGACTCAACAGCACGACTCAGAAACACAAAGACAGTCTATACTTGGCAAAGTTCGGGACACAGTTGATACGTAAGACAGGAACCCAAAACAGGCGAGGAGTAGGCAAAACTGGGTCAGGAAACGTAGTAAGATCAGGTACACGATAAACACTAATCACTGGGAGAAACTGCTGGAACACTTGACTCGGAGGTACAAAGAGGAACTGGTACCGAGGGGAGTGGAGACACACACTATAAACACAGGATGATACTGGGGCACAGGTGAGACTAACTGAGATGATACACAGGTGAGACTAACTGAGATGATACACAGGTGAGACTAACTGAGATGATACACAGGTGAGGAACAATCCAGAGTGGTGACTGGAACGAGAAGATGCGTAACGATATAAGAGAGAAATTACAAAATTGCAGAAACAGTTAACCTGAGAGGACCTTACACTTCCGTAAACTCCTACATTTCCGTTTAGCGACCCCATCTGGTCAAAACCTTCAAAACTGATGACATTCCCATCAGTCTCAGCTGTAGGCTGCTTTGTGTTATACACTGATAAACAAATGTTAGCATGCTAATGTGCTAAGCTAGGATGGTAAACGTCATACCTGCTTAATAGCGGCATGAAAGCATTGTTAGCATGTTAGCATGTTAGTATGCTTCAGTTAGCATTTAGCTCAAAGCACCGCTGTGCAGTGGTGGAAAGTAATTAAGTATATTTACTTAAGTACATTTTGAGGAACATGTGCTTTACTTGAGTATTTTCATTTTATGCCAATTTATACTCTACAACATTTTAGCAGCAAATATTCAACTTTTTACTCGCTACATTCATTTGACATTGACAACATAAGTTACTAGTAACTTTTGCTAGATTTTATTATTAATCGACACATGAAATCAACTAACACACTATAATGTACTTTTATGGATGTAAATACCTTGCAGTATAACATATATTAATGTTATGTCATCCAACAGCTGCAAAATGCAAAATGATACACACATGAATCTATTACTAATTATAAACCAGTGGAATAGTTTTTCGAAAATATTCGCTTTAGATAATGCATACATTTAGATTTACGACTTAAGTATATTCTGCTGCTAATACTTTTGTACTTATACTTTTGAAGGCAGGACTTTTACCTTTAACAGAGTATTATTACTCTTTTACCTAAGTATAAGATCTGAGTACTTCTTCCACCACTGCAGCTGTGCCTATACAGCCTCACAGTGGTCTCTTAATGTTATAATCACATATGTCATATTATTTCCCAAAGAAATAAAGGTGGCACTGAAGTCCTGCTAGTCACCCCTTGCAGTTTAGTTGGAGAGGATATTTCACGAGTAAAGAAATAAATCATAAAATATTGATTCTCCACTTGGACGAGTCACAAGAAATCACATGACATCAGTAAAAGTCATGTGGGAGAATTTGAAGTGTTTTATACCTTGAACCTGAGTTCCTCTGGAGTCACTGATTCATCTGTCAGGTGATCATCATCTGCTGAAATCACAAGATGAGCTCAGGTAGCTGCAGGAGCTCAAACACATACACTTCTTGAACCACTTATATCAACCAATTATTATTTGTATTTGAAATACATACCTTCATTATAACACTGAACTTGGTTAGGTGTTGTTACAACTGCAGCAAACACCTCAGGTCATTCATTGTTGTTCTTTTTAGCAAACATCAACAAGAGAGGTCGTTTCATCTAACTGCATTTGATGTAATTAAAACACTCATGAAGATGTGCTTTACTGCAGTTGACCTTTTTTATGCAGGTTTACTGAGTAGCTAAGTAATTAAAGTTACATTTAAATTGGGCTATAATACACTTCCTAGTCTCCTTATGGCACCTATAACTCACCTAAAGGTATGCTGTTACATAGAGACACCTTGACATGCTATGTGATATTTCTCATGCAACACTGAGCAGAGGGGAGTCCAATCATTCAGTATTCAGGTACAAGTAAAAGTCCGGCATTCAAAATTGTACTTAAGTCAAATTTGAAAAAGTATACGCTTCAAAAAACACTTTAAGTATCAAAAGTATACTTGTTTTGCAGAATGGCCCATTTAAGCAACATATATTTTTAATTATTGTATTACAATAATTGATGCATTCATGTGTTCATCCCTTCAATGTTGCTCTTGGTAACATTGGGGTTTATTTGAATTACTTGATATACTGCTGGGTAGCTTAACCAATAATAATATTTGATCATGTATTAGTTGATTTATATTTCATATTAATAACCTAAATCTGCAAAGTAACTAGTAACTTAATATGAAAAATAAATGTAGTGGAGTTAAAAGTATAAAGTAGCAAATGTGGAAAAACTCAAGTAAAGTACAAGTACCTTTTTTTAGTAAAGAGTAAATGTACTTTACAACACTGTGACACAGTTATGGACAGTACCTCAAACATGACATTTATAAGCATTTTAATTACATATCTGGTTTTGTAATCCACTCACATAGGGTGGATTATGTTCATTTACATTCAGTTCAGCAGCTGTGACTGATATACACATTTTGATGTTTAAGGGTTACATTCATGTGGTTAATAAGATCAGACCAGGATATGTAGTGAGTGAACCTGTATTATTGTTTGTGTGTGTGTGTGTGTGTGTCTGTCTGTGTGTCTGTCTGTGTGTATGTCTGTCTGTGTGTCTGTCTGTCTGTCTGTGTGTGTGTGTGTGTGTGTGTGTGTGTGTGTGTGTGTGTGTGTGTGTGTGTGTGTGTATCTGTCTGTCTGTCTGTCTGTCTGTCTGTCTGTCTGTCTCTTTGTGTGTCTGTCTGTCTGTCTGTCTGTCTGTCTGTGTGTGTGTGCGCGCGTGTGTGTGTGTGTGTGTGTAGCTCTGCCCGTGCTGCTGGATGTGGTCGGGGGTCCCGAGGGTCTTCCTGCAGACGAGCAGACACAGGAAATGCTGAGAGGGAAACTGCGCATTCTGCAAGCTGACAGCACCGAGGTCAACGCTCTGTTCATGGTACACACACACACACACACACACACACACACACACACACACACACACACACACACACACACACACACACTCCTGACATTTTACGCTGTACAAGAGTCCAGTTTCTCAACAAGTTATGAATGACTCGGTTTGTAAAGGCTGTCAGTCTGCTTGGTTTGCAGACTGTTAAAATGGTAGCTTAAACATAACCAATATATATTCAAAACCCAAAGAATAAGTTATAAAACAGAAACGAAAGGAAATCTAAATCTTCAAAATAGTTTGTGATTACATTGATGCGACTGATCCTTGCAGATCAATACCCTTTCACTAGTTATAAGTTAATTTCATATTGGTTGTGGTTGACTCTAAATATCTGAATCTCCAAAGAAACCCGTAAAAGGTTGGTCTCTGGCTTATTCCTGTCCCAGCTGGACTACGGTGATACCATTTATAGATTGGCCTGTCCCACTGTTTTGGCCAAACTTGACCCACTTTACCATGCTGCACTGCGTTATATATCAAATGCAGCCTATAGGACTCATCATTGCACACTGTATAGCCTAACTGGATGGTCCTCACTTACTATGCGTAGGATGCAGCACTGGTTTTTATTAAGGTATAAAGCCATTTTAGGTAAGCTTCCACTCTACATATGTGTCAGATTTGCTCCAGTTTGTGACTCTTACAACCTCAGATCCAGTGCCTGGATACGGGTCCAGGTTCCTGCTGTGCGGACTGAGGCTGGAAAAAGGAGTCTTTCTTATTATGGTCCTTGGTCTTGGAATGACCTTCAATCACGCCTTAAACTGAGGGCACTTGTCTCTATTTCATGTTTTAAATTGAAGTTGTCTGAAGTCCTCACCACCAGCTGCTCTTGCAGTAACAAGTAGTGTACTTTTTTTATTGTCCTAATGTGCACAATGTAGTGACTGCTTTTTCGTCTTTTGTTTTCTTTATGTTCTCTGTATTTTATATGTTTGTGTTATGTGTAACGTTGCTGCCTTCTTGGCCAGGTCAGCATTGAAAATGAGATTTTATCTCAATGTTTTTTATCTGGTTAAATAAAGGTTAAAAAAAAAAAAAAAAACTTCTTAAGCCACTCCTTAATAATACATTTATTTTTCTTTATTCTAGCTAAATTATACTATAATACATTTTGTGTTCTCTCTCTCTGTCTACAGGAGCTGTCTGCTCATCTGATCTCCATCAACTGTGAAGAAAATATTATTTTTGTCACATTCAAAACATTTGAAGAAATATGGAAGTTCACCACATATTACACAATTGGTAGGTATTTAAAATAAGGCTAAAGTGCAAAAGAGAGAAATGTTATTGTCATTTTTTGTTGTAATTGTATTTTGTATGTTTCTGACCTACTGTATGGAGTACTGGGTAGTCATGATAATGCTAATACCGCTATTGCTGCTGCTAGCAAACATAATGCCAGTAGTTATAGTTCAGAAAGTGTGTTAAAGAATAGGTCTGTTCATAGTATCACTTCTTCCTCCTGTGCTGCAGGTTTCCTGGGTCGCTGTATGGAGGATCTGTTGTTAGACCAGAGGTTTTGTCTCAGTTCTCTGGAGGAGGACATCAGGATCCAGGTCTCCATTGAGGAGGAGACCCTCAGCCTGATCTACAAAGGCATCCTCATGCAGGAAGGTAGGGGACAGCGCTAACAGTAGCTAATAGTGGCCTCTAAAAGGTGGGGAAAGTGGAAACATTACGTACCCAAGAGCTGTAATTAAACCAGTGATTTTGAACCACTGTGTTCAACACCAGTGTGTTATGAGGGATTGTCAAGTGTGCCGTGGGAAATTAACAAATTGCACTTAATCGGTCCCCAAATATATGATTAAGTTGCTGCAGATAGTTTGTTAAGCGTCTGTGCCTTCAATGTAGTGGCTGGCTAATGAAATACTCTTCCATGCCAGTGGGTGGCAGTAGGTAGCGTGATAATGATGTTAATTTAAAGGGGACCTATCATGCAAAATGCACTTTTGTACGTCTTTTATACATGAATATGTGTCCCCGGTGTTCCAGGGAACTCACCAAGTGTCAGAAAACACAACCCTCTCTATTTTCCTCCATACCCAAATCTCTAAAAAAGGGGCTGCAACGGATCTGATAAAAACTGATCCAGATTTGAACACTGTCCTGACGTCAGGACGGTGGCGCTACGGCTATTGGGCCAACTCCACCAATCAGGAGGAGACAGCCACGGCCATTGCCGTTCGAAAGCGCTGGAGACGCTGTAGTACAAAAAAAGTATAAATATGCCTTATATAGGTATGGTCCTACACTATATTATTCAAATATAGCATGATAGGTCCACTTTAAGACAGTAGAATTAAAGGTGGGGTAGGTAATTTTGGAGAAACCAGCTCGAGATCGCTAGAATTTGAAAATACACAACCGGAAAAAATCTGCCACTTCCTTACAGAGCCCCTCCTCCAACACACACGAACGCGCACATGACCAATGAGGGCACGAGGTAAGTTTGTGCACAGATGGAAGGCTGACAGGCAGGTAGGCCATCCAGTTATTTTAGCCGGGCCGGCTAAAATGATTGGTCGTACTTTTTACAGATGACATTTTTTTATGTATTTATTGTCAAAGCATTTAATATATTCATTGCTATCGGGACGTTAAGAGCATTCCATGGAATATAACAAAAAGTGTTTCTGATATAAATTACATACCCCACCTTTAAGTGATGTCGATGGAGACACACAGCGATGGATACATATTTGAAGATGAAA
This sequence comes from Trematomus bernacchii, assembly GCF_902827165.1. Lineage (NCBI taxonomy): Eukaryota > Metazoa > Chordata > Actinopteri > Perciformes > Nototheniidae > Trematomus > Trematomus bernacchii. Next base: position 312,874 of record NW_022987787.1, read on the forward strand.
AGGGCAGAACTGGGTCCTGGACAAAAATCTGAATGATAGTCAACAGCAATACAAAATGAAAACGTGTCATTAAGTCACTTTAAAAAAAAGAAAAAAAGGTTGAAAAACACTGATTTGAACCAATAATGATCTTTTAACAATCCAGTATCACATGCAACTGACCATTTTAAATAAAGAAATATATGACATGCTGACAGTTCACATGGCTATCTTTAGGGTCTTTCTTTGCTAGCTGTAGCACCAACCAGATGTTCGACAGCTCCACCTCTGGAGGGGACCTGTACCTGGAGCAGGGGGACATAGCCCAGTTCGAGCCCCCCTTCCTGGGCTCAGGGTGGACCGTGCTCTGCCTGGCTGATGGAGGCCGAGGCACTGCACCCAGACCTGCTGTGGAGCCCGTCGTCCCTTTTTATCAGTGAGTCACATGATGGGCTCAATACAGTCTCATGTGATTTATGTCTCACTGATCTGTGAACAAACAGGATCGTATAACAATGATACGATCTGTCCACAGGTGGTTTCTCAAATCCTGTGCAGAGGGCATTTTAGTTGGTGATGGGAAACCCCCCTGTGACTTCCCTCTGCAGTTTGGTAAGTGCAGTTTATTTTCCCTCTAAAAATAAGATAAAGAATCTGTTTGAATCATGAACACACCTTTATATTGAGGGCTCAATTTGATTATACACGCTAGCTGACTCGGGCAAACGAGCTACAACAGCCCAAACACTACAGCTTCAGAAACAATGCAAATATCAAACCTTTTTCTTTATTGCAGGTTTTTTTTGGAATGCAGCATTTTGTATTTGCAGTGTTTCATTAATGTCACATTTTGCATGTTTTGTCAAGTTGGTGAAGATGTTTCTTAATTTAGAGGTCTTTTGGCACATTTGGATTTTCATATTTGCATTGTTTCTGAAGCTGCAGCGAGTTTCTCCTAAAGGGAGAGTTTTGGGCCGCTTTTGCGCGTTTGCACCTGTCAGCCATACTTACATATTACCTGAATCTTTTAAACGCGTTTCAATTTCTAACACTACTATCATTTCAAGATGCCTCTTCTTTACTTTAAACTTTAATCTCTTTAGTATTTCTTTGAACATTTTTGCCTTTTCCCCCTTTCTCCACAACTGAGATTTAAACTGCTTTTCACATTGGGTCTTCAACAATTCAACTGAGAGGAAATCCTCCCTCTGTAACGACTGTCCAACTGACATCTCAACCACTTTACCTGCACACACATCAACTGACACTTCAAGTCCTTTAAGGCCACAGATTTTAACATTTGAGTACAAAAAAAAATATTCAGCACTGAAAAAACGGAATCATTGACTTTAATTAAATGTACAACAAATGTCACCTAACTGTATTAGGTTAGTTGAAAGCAATAATATTAAGTTGAACCTATTGTTTTTTATTTAAACTTAATATTATTGCTTTCAACTAACCTAATACGGTTCAGTTTCTCCAGTGAGCTCTTCTGAAACCTCCACTGTACTTTATTGTAATGCAATTCTTCCATTTACACATTTTACGTGGCAATTTATCCAATCTCTTTTGTTCAGCCAGAGGAACCTGTCTTGCCACAATGGAGTACGATGCTGGGGGCCCAGATGAGCTGAGCGTGGCCCCTGGTGATCGCATCATCATCGTGGGACTTCTGGTGTCTTGTTTTGAGTGGTTCACAGGGAGGAAGGAGGCCACAGGAGAAGTGGGTCTGGTGAAGACTAGCCTGGTGGAACCCTCCACTGACGTTACCCAGTGAGTTTACCAATATCACAGAGTTAGCTGTTGTTAAATTGATTTGCAATAGAGTATAATATCTTTTTCTTACGTGGTCACCTTTCCAGGTCAGAAGATATTTTTTTGGATGGAGAGGAAAGAACACTCTTCAGTGTGCAAGAGGACAAAGTCATAGAGGAAACAACTGCGTTACTGAAGAAGAAATCCCAAAATGATACCGGTCAGAAATACAAACTTGGTGAGACAAAAACGCTGCAAACTCACAGGTCAAAAACCCAACAAGTATTCCAAGCAAAGTAATAATGTTGTCATTGCCTATAGAAAAACAAACCTTCTAAAACACCAGTTAGCCAGAAGGCTTTCATCATGTAGATGACATACATGTTTGTGTCAAATGTCATGGCAATCAGTCAGAAAGTGGTTGATAAGGTTCATTGAAGAATGTTGGTAATACTGAACAAAATCTCAAGGAATTGTCAAATATCAATCGGATTCAATCAGACTCATACCATGTCCAGATAGACAGGTGTTGAGGTTTCACGGGGGTTTCTCATAGGGCTGTGCGATTATGGCAAAAATCATAATCACGATTATTTTGGTCAATAATTGACATCACGATTATTAAATACGATTATTCATGACTTTGAAAACATCAATTTATTGAACTTTAAAAAAAATACAAATAATAATTTGAACAGTATCTTATAACTGTTGATTACCCTGAACGTATAATTCAACTGAAAAAACAATAAATAAAATAAATGATACATTTATATTTACATTTAAATAAATAATATCAAAATAATAAATACCAATAAACAAGATCAACAAATATTTTGGAGCGCACTTCAACAAGCTACTAAACATATGTAAATATGATAAATACAAATAAATGAGATCAAATATGTTGCCGTGCACTGTCACAACCTAGCAAAGCAAAATAATCGTTTTTTTCAATTATGTTGTTTTCGTAATTGTGGCAGGCCAAAATCGTAATTGCGATTAAAATAGGATGAATTGCACAGCCCTAGTTTCTCATTCTCTTTGTGTAATTTGTTTTGTTCCATCCCAGATACGATGAGTTGCCAAGACTCTGAGAAAAAAAAATCACGTATGTATTGACATCTACAGTAAATGTCATGTTAATATATCTAAAAGTCTTGTCCACTCTGTATTACATATTCTCTATTTCTGATTTTCATTTTGCAGTCGGCACTTCAAGCAAAGTTGACGCTCAGACTGACCTTAAGAGAAATATTCAGAGGATACTTGATCAGGTAAAACACTCCTCACCAGATCCCGTAGTGACCGTTAACGGGACTCTAAAGGAACCGCACCTTGCAACAGAATCAAAGAACCCCATCCCTCTGTGCTTCACGGTCCACCCAGTGGTCGAAGGAAACACCAACACGGAGAACTTCATCCCCCTCCTCTCTTTCCTGGAGGGACGAGACTACAGAGCAGAGTTTGGCGTCCTGTATGGACTGGGTTCAGAACTCCTCGCCTCCTCCGTCTTCACCGGTCACTCGGAAGAGGATGAGTTGATTGCCTTCCTGGGTGTTGCTAGGGAAACAGCCAGGAAGAAGCGACTCTATTGGCCGCACACTCGGTTGTGCTTTCTGTTGGGTAAGCTTTGTGCTGGGAGGTTGAAGTTCAGCCAGGCCCGGGTTTACTTGGAGGAAGCCCTCAGCGTGCCACGAGAGGGCTTCACGGACCTCAGGTTGTTGGCCAGCATCTACTCAAGACTGGTTCCCATTTACCTCCTGCAGAAAAATACTGAGAGTTTCTTTGCACTGGCCGAACGACTCGCTGCCTTGCTATTTGGAATCCCAGACTGCCTGGCATGTTTAGAAGACAACTCCGCTCTTAAATACATCCTCAAGAAAGCTGTTCTATCTCACAACCAAATGGCGGAGGCCCGGGCTTGTTACCAATTGGCGAAGCACCACTTGACTCATGCTGAAGGATTGCGAGTTGTTCCTTATCTTGAAAGACTACTTGTTCTTTGTGGTGAAGCTCAAAGGACTTGGGGGACCTCTCCCAGTCAGGAGTACCTCACACTGGGAAGGACCTACAGCGAACTCCAGCTCCCCCACCTCAGTGTCAGTTCAGCCAGGAGAGCTTCTCTGCAGCCCTCTGCTACACTGACAGACTGTCTCAGCAGCATGGCTCTAGCTATGGCCAATGTCAACAAACTGTATGGGATCACAGAACAGGAAGCGTCCATCCCACCTAAAGTGGCTCCATATTTACACCAAGCCCTTTCTTCTATCCAAGGAGAAGGAAGTGATCGATACCATGTTCTGGGTCATCGGATTACTGTTTGTCTCAGCCAACTGTTTTGCAAGAACTCAATGGTTGGACACGCCATCTGCCGCATGCATACTCTGATCAACAACAACGGACCCTCACTCTGCATCTCCGTCCCAGAAAGAAACAGTGCCCTCATCTGGCTGGCATGGCTTCAGATTGACAATCATCAGCCAGATGTTGCTTTGGATGTCCTGGATTTGGTCCTAGCTTCCATGCCAGAACACTGCACGACCCCTCAGGAAGGTCTGTGGAAGTCTTTATGTGTTCAAAATAACAGTCAGAGGGGTTGAGAGGGGGAAAGTAAATGCTTCTAGTATCTAAGGAGCAACTTACAATTTTGAACTACAGTCAAATACACCATTGTAATTTTCATTGTTCACTGAAACCAGCAATCTAGTACCTTGCTAACAAACTAAGCTAGTCTTAAGATTGATAAACATTGTAATTATTGCTTTCTATGAATGATTGCCCTGGTATTCTAGCACTATCTCTGAGGCTAAAAGTTGACCATGTCCTTTTCCCTATTTAGTCCACAGAAAAGTATTGGATCCTTAGAACAGTTATTACTTAACAGTGATTTCGATTTTGCAAAAGTACTTCCTGGTTAAACATCCAACCAAAGGAATCATTTAAAGTGGACCTATCATGCTATATTTTAATAATATAGTGTAGGACCATACCTATATAAGGCATATTTATACTTTTTTTTTTTCAAAATACCAAACAGATCATGCATTTTAGCCATGCCTCATTTTGCTCAATTTGACATTTTTTAGCTCTGTTTTTGCAAGGGCAGATTCTGTGAGAACAGCACCACCTACAGGCCTGGCATATGTACTACAGCGTCTCCAGCGCTTTCGAACGGCAATGGCCGTGGCTGTCTCCTCCTGATTGGTGGAGTTGGCCCAATAGCCGTAGCGCCACCGTCCTGACGTCAGGACAGTGTTCAAATCTGGATCAGTTTTTATCAGATCCGTTGCAGCCCCTTTTTTAGAGATTTGGGTATGGAGGAAAATAGAGAGGGTTGTGTTTTCTGACACTTGGTGAGTTCCCTGGAACACCGGGGACACATATTCATGTAGAAAAGACGTACAAAAGTGCATTTTGCATGATAGGTCCCCTTTAACTCCAATATTGAAATGCTATCATGTGCTGCTCTTTACTCGTGCACAAAGCAGTCACAGTATAGGTTTGAACTGAAGAAATGTGCAGACTTTTTAAAGATGTGTCTTCATTAAAACACAATAATCCGTGTGAGGGCAAGGCACACACCGATTTGAAAACAGGCTATCTCCAAACAGCTGAAGTCTCTAATTGAACATACAGGTGTGGTCCTCAACATGCGTGGTGTTGCACTTCGATACATGGGTGACCTCCGGAGGGCAGCAGAGAGCTATCAGGCTGCTGTGGACATCTGCCAAGAGTATGAGGACATGCCAAACTGGGCTGTAGCTCAGGCTAACCTAGGTAAGATAGGATAGACTTCTAGACACATGAATGGACTCTGGTTCTGTGGGTGACTGTTGTTCTTCTTGAAGGGCTGTTGTGTCTGAAGGCTGGAGCTAAAGGACTAGCCCAGAGACACCTGACGGAGGCTGTGCAGCTCTTCTCTGAGCTGGAGGAAGGAGGGCATGAGGCTGACTTCATCACCGTGCTGCTGGAGCTGGGTCAGCACTATGTGAAGCAGCAGCAGCTGGACTTTGGGAAAGGATGCTACGAGTGGGCTCTTCTGCTAGCTATCAACGCTAACCTGCTAGACTGTAAGTGTAGACACGAGATTCAAGACTGTATTGTCATGTGCTCAGCAGCTACAGCGTAGATATTGCAATGAAAAACTGAAGTCACAGCCAGGCTCCTCCAACAGAGCAACATGGATATATATAGGACATAAAACAAATAAAACAGATAAAATAGTGCAAGAGAATGTTTTGAGATGTGCAAGTAAATACAAATAAAATAGAAATAGTGCAAGAAGAGTCTATATACAAGTACATGGAATAAGATATATTAGATACATAATTTGCAAGATGCAAACAGATGAATGTTTATGAATGTTCTTTAAAAAGTTCACACAAACACGTTATTTAGATTTTGCAGAGGTACTTCCTGGTTCAACATCCAACCAAGGTTTTATTATGATTTGTGTCTTCAGAGGAATTGAACTGCAGTATTTAAATGCTATTATGTGCTGCTCTGTACTAATGCACACTGCAGGAGCACAGTAGGTTTGAACAGAAGAAATGTGCCAAGGCAAACACTGATTTGAAAACAGCCTATTTTAAGTCAAAGTCTTTAATTGAACACAAAGGTGTGGTCCTCCACATGCATAACGTTGCTCTTCGATGCATTGAACTGAACTGGACTGTCCCTCGTTGCCAGGCCAGCTCTCTGCGACCCGACACCTGAGCCTTCTGTACGGCTGTGAGAGCCCGGACCAGGCCCAGTGTATCGTCTACAGCCAGCACCAGGTGGCGCTGCTGCAGAGCACAGGGGACCGGGGTCAGGAGGGGGAGGCACTGGAGGCCATCAGCCAGCTGTTCCTCAACCTGGGCACAGAACGGTGTGTGTGTGTGTGTGTGTGTGTGTGTGTGTGTGTGTGTGTGTGTGTGTGTGTGTGTGTGTGTGTGTGTGTGTGTGTGTGTGTGTGTGTGTGTGTGTGTGTGTGTGTGTGTGTGTGTGTGTGTGTGTGTGTGTGTGTGTGTGTGTGTGTGTGTGTGTGTGTGTGTGTGTGTGTGTGTGTGTGTGTGTGTGTGTGTGTGTGTGTGTGTGTGTGTGTGTGTGTGTGTGTGGAGCTAGGGTTAGGGTCTGACCTAACGTTTTCTTTTGCTAATCTTTGCCCCTCTCAAAGATGTCTTTTTGAAAATGTATGATCAAAAATCTTTTAATTACATTTCCACATTGCATACCTACATGCTAAAACTTACATATTTTTTTAGATTGTTTATGTTCGCACCACCAGATAACAAAGCAAATTCCTTGTACTGTACAGTATGTGTAAACGTACCTGGCAATACTCCTGATTCTGATTCTTAAAGAAGTGGATACACACAATGACGATATGCTATCATGTAGCAATGAAAAGCAAAGTATAAGCATGTACAAATGAGAGAATAGTTTGCACTGATTATATGTTCAAAGAGAGTCTGTAACAGAAAAATATGATTTTTTTTCAAGTAGGGTATACACCATTGTAAGCAATAAAGCCATTCATTTCGTTTTTAGATGGCTTGAGCAGTTTCCTTTGAAGTGGGACAAATATGAAATAAATGTATCATCAAAGCTGTTAGTTTGAATGTATCACCAAAGAGTTTAAAGTTTGGAGCAACAGAACTAATCAATGTTTTTAAACCTTTTCAGGGCCTACAGGGCGGCTCTCGACTACACCAAGACCAATCTGGGTATCTCCATCGATCTGGGCTGCAGAGAGAAGGAGGCGTACGGCTGGCTGCAGGCGGGGAGGATCTACCACCTGGTGCAGCAGACGGAACTGGTGGACCTGTACGTTCAGGTCAGAAATCACGACTATGAAATCTATTAGTTCAGAACAATCTACGAAACATTTTACAGTCATCATAATACTTAAAGTGGACCTATCATGCTATATTAATATAGTGTAGGACCATACCTATATAAGGCATATTTATACTTTTTTTTTTTCAAAATACCAAACAGATCATGCATTTTAGCCATGCCTCATTTCGCTCAATTTGACCATTTCTAGCTGTGGGCAGATTCAGTGAGAACAGCACCATCTACTGGCCTGGCATATGTACTACAGCGTCTCCAGCGCTTTCGAACGGCAATGGCCGTGGTTGTCTCCTCCTGATTGGTGGAGTTGGCCCAATAGCCGTAGCGCCACCGTCCTGACGTCAGTGAAATGTTCAAATCTGGATCAGTTTTTATCAGATCCGTTGCAGCCCCTTTTTTAGAGATTTGGGTATGGAGGAAAATAGAGAGGGTTGTGTTTTCTGACACTTGGTGAGTTCCCTGGAACACCGGGGACACATATTCATGTATAAAAGACGTACAAAAGTGCATTTTGCATGATAGGTTCCCTTTAATATAGTACAGGTTATTCCACCCAAAGAATAGAATATCGTATTTTCTCAACTAAATGGAGAACTGTAATATTTGTGGTCGTTGTCAGGTAGCGCAGGATGTCGCTCTGAGTACAGGAGACACTCAGTTCATCCTGAAGCTTCTGGAAGCTGCTGGAGACATTTTCTTCAACAGCAGCAGGGACCGGGACAAAGCCATCACCTTCTACAGGGTATGGTCTGAAAGAAATCAGAGTTGATTTGAATCACATTTTAGCCGTTAAGGTTAGCCCGTTCACTGTTACTGTATGACTTTTATTGTTCAGAAAGATAATGGAGTTACTGTTAAATAGATTATAATAGCCTGTGTGTATTCCACCCTGCAGGACCGCGCTCTGCCCGTCGCAGTGAAGAGCAACAGTGTCCGCTCCAGGCTGAGGCTGTGTAACAAGCTGACTGAACTGATGCTCAGTCTCAAGCTGTATGGGGAAGCTGTGGAGTTCGCTCAGACTGCACTGGACATCAGTATCACACTGGGTACGGAACACTTCAAAAACAACCTTTTTTTAATTTCTATAGGTTAGTTTAGGATTGTAATTATAAAAAATGTGTTTTGAAGCCAGACATATTCATAATACTGTCATCCACCTGCGATATTATTTATGAAATACTACTACTACTACTACTACTACTACTACTACTACTACTACTACTACTACTACTATTACTACTACTACTACTACTACTTCTACTAATACTACTACTACTACTACTACTACTACTACTACTACTACTGTACTACTACTACTACTACTACTACTACTACTACTACTACTACTACTACTACTACTACTACTATTACTACTACTACTACTACTACTTCTACTAATACTACTACTACTACTACTACTACTACTACTACTACTACTACTGTACTACTACTACTACTACTACTACTACTACTACTACTACTACTACTACTACTACTACTACTACAGTATGCTAATTTACATAGCAGTTATATTACATTTGTGTTGTAGTAGTTAGTACTAAAACACAAAGACCTCAAATAACTAGTAAAGGGAATTCATTATTGGCTGAGCTTTTGTGCTGCTATCATAAAGTGTATGTCATGCCGTATTATTTTATTTTAGGAATAAATAACATACAGGTGATTTAGCTAGTTTTAGAAAATTGTGAGTAGTAGAGCTTAAAATGTTAAGTTAAACCTTCTGGTGGCATGAACAGCAAATCTAAAGGGTTCTATTTGAAGTGGTGTTCAACGGATTGAATGACAATTGTTTAATTGATATTGAGGTCTCTTTTGCAAATGGAAAGTTAGATTAGATCAGATTAGAAGCATTTATTGTCATTATACAATGAGAAGAGTAAAGCTACTCCTTTTAAGGTGCCATCAAAACATTCAGAATAGACAACATACATCAGCAGCATTCATACCTACATACTGTAAGTGATCCATCTTCTGGGGACCATGAATGTTATCAGCAAATGTAATGCTCATTGGATTAGATTTGTGTGAAAGAATGACATTACAAAATCTTATGGTATTGGCAAGTAGTTATTTGATATCGGAACTACTTAACTGATATACAATTGAACTTACAAATACTGTGTCAGTTCAAAGCCATGTGCTATATCTGAATGATTAAGTCTACCTTTGGTTCTACATAAAGGTGATAGTCTGAATGAGCGAGTGGCTCACCACCGCCTGGCCTCCCTCTTCCACCGTCTGGAACAGTTTGAGCTGGCTGAACACTATTACCTGAAGACCCTGACCCTCTGTCCAACCCCTCTGATGTTCGATGAAGAAACACTGTACTACGCCCGGGTGTACCAGACACTGGGGGACATCATATTCTATGACCTCAAGGTAAGAGATTACAGATTAATCTTTTCAAAAGGATATCCCTGCCAACATGTGAAATGTGGTACTTTTGATTAGAAGTCATGATAACCAACCCTAACCCTAAACCACATGTTTACTGCCACCAACATGCAGCATCATAGTTTGAGGAAAGTACAGGTCTACAAGTTGCGTCATGTCCAAGCATCCATATGTGACGAGTTGGTAATGACAAAGGGTGTGATTGGGATTCAAAGAGGGTCATTTACTTACTCATCTAGTTCCTGAGATGAGACCTGAGGCCCTGTACTAACCAGGACTGTTTATTGTTTCCAAGCTGGTCACCAATACACTCCAGAGTCACTTGGGTGTTGTTCAGAGTTATAACATATTTTCAGACATAAATTCGTAAAATAAACCGACTTTCAACATATGAGGACATCATTTTTTCAAAAACGACTTCCTGTTACAAGACAATACTTAGCTTGTATACTTATTAGGTCCTACTTATCCCAAATAGATAGGAGAAATTAAAAAGTGCATACTAAAAAAAAGCTCGGGCTTCAGGAGGATAAGGAAGCATTATATATCTGTTGTAATTGATTGTCTTTTATTGTGATTGTAGTAATGTGTTTTTATGTGATTGTAGTATTTATTACATGTACAGCACTTTGGCCCGACCAAAAATCGCTTTTAAATGTGCTTTATAAATAAACTTTGATTTGATTTGATTTGAAAAAGCAAATGTGATGCCATTGTGTTTCCTTTATCTGTAAATCTCAGGTTTCTTCTTCTTCATATGCTTCCTTGATATGCTGTGTGACCAAAAGCTACAAAAAAAGTGTACAGTGTGTCACCACATTGCCACCACAGTCATGTCCAGTGAAATTAAGATAATCTGCCAAAAATGGGGCATTATTGGGGCAAGTCCCAAGTCCCAAGCATTCTTTATGAAATACAAAGACCATTGTCACTCAATGACTCATGAAGGGCTGTTACCACCCTACACTTTGCTGTTCTCTCCACAGGACCCTCATGACGCTGCAGGCTACTACCACCTGGCCCTGGCTGCAGCCATGGATCTGGGCAACAAGCGGTCCCAGCTGCAGCTGTGCACCCGCCTGGCCACCATCTACCACAACTTCCTGACCGACCGGGAGCTCTCGCTCTTCTTCTACCAGAAGGCCAGAGCGTTTGCTGCCGAGCTGAACGTGAGGAGGATCAACATCTCTCCGGATCAGCAGCTGAGCAGCGCCTCGCAGTACAAGACCAACGGACCATAGGGAAGGACAATCTAACATTTTACAAAATGCAACAAAAACCTTTGCAGATGGCTGGATGAACTGTTTTTCTGTACGGAAATATGGTTTTATGATAAGCCTTGCATTAAGACTGCAGCACTGACTCTGATCCCAAAGGAAAACTATCTTCAAGACTTTATGGGATAATGATGTCCATTCTAATCATCTATATTGTGGAATCGTGCATACACAAATTCATATTTCTGAAATCAACTTTACTCAGGTCTTTCTTTGTTAATCCACAGGGAATAAATACATTTTGTATACATAGCAGAAAGAAGTGAAAGCTGTAATGTATATTATTGCCTTGAAAATATGGTAGGAGTGTAAGGTGAATTTAAATGTTTCTAGTTCTTGAAATTATTGTGAATGAATGAAAAGAGAAATTCTGATTTGACCTGATGAGCCATAAATACAAGACTGTCATCTGCATACAATGATATCTAATGTGTTCTGGTACTTGTTTGGATAACTCTTAGCTGAACACCTTCTTACAGGTCATGAGGCTCTATGACCAAAGTGAAAGAGACAGGACATTATTGTGTTCTGTACTTCTGCCTATGGAAATAACTGAGGTGATGACAATTGACCAATACAAATGCTTCTTGAAATGCACAATGTAACGTGACTCAATCAATGGAACTACTTCCAGAAGAAAATAAATTATTGCAGTGTTCTAAATGTTTACTTCCAATCTACTTGGTCAAAGACTTTAAAGGTCCCCTATTATACTTTTTTTCATCAATATATTATAGGTCTCAGATATATACAAAACATGTCTCTGAAGTGTTTGGCTCGAAATAGCAAAGGGACCTCACATCCTCTAGGGGGGTCCGGGAGATTTTCTTTTTAAATATTGAAGTTAAAAGCATCAATCTGGTGCACTTTGAGAGCAACATTAAGAGATCTATGGATACATCTCTCAACACCCATATGAAACAGAACTGTAAGCAGATTTACTTTTCTTTATAAATATTTTATAAATCACTCCCCTTTCAAACTGTATTCTTGTTTATTAATAACAACTTTTTTTTACTGTCATATAGTATTTTATACCAGTTTTTCATTTATTCTCTTGTTTTTTTATAACTATAATGATCATATAGAGGTGTGGCTTTACCTCACTGAGCTGAGGTTATTTGAGCCTCTCAGTCTGTCAGGAGAGAGCTCTCTTCCACCTGGTTGTAGAAACAGCTCCTTATATCCATTAGCATAGCTAGCTAACCAGATGCAATAATCCCCGGTACCTCTCTCTCTCTCTCTCTCTCGCTCGCTCGCTCACACAAAATACGCTCATGCCACACACACACAGAGCCCAGCTTGAGTGACACACAAAGACCCAGAATTAGTTGTACTGTTCTGTATCATATTATTTTCGATGGCGTTATTGTATGATCAGTATGACAGATGAACAGATCGCAACTGGGCTTACAACTAGCGACACAGCCACGCAAAAAATGCGGCGTGTGTACAGCTCCTTATGGATTGGGTACTGCAATTTTCGGCGTTCTGGTGCGCTCCGGCAGCACTACACCACGTGATGACACGTTACGCTCGTGTTGTGTTCAAGGAACCTTTCCTTAGACAGGGAAAACAGGCAGTCGCTTGTTTAATTCTGTTGCGGTCTAGATTTCTTACATTTTTCGTTTCCTTCTGCACTGCGTGGCATGCATGGCTTCCTTCAGCAGGTAACGGGGAGACGCGCTCTGGCGGCGGTCTCGTTCAGGATCCGAAAATACAATTAAAATATTTTGCACACTTATTCCACTTATTCCTAGTGTGCCACTGGTTACGGGAAATAAGGAGCCACTCCACATGCCCGTCTGAGAGATATTTGGTTAGAAAGAACACAATGGTGCTCTAGGAGGAGTTTCAGGTGATAAGGTGGGGGGGGGGGGTGTTACCTTGGTTGGTGATTGGCTAATGGTTACTCAAGCCAAAAATACATTATGACATCATAAAGTGGCCAAAATCTGATCAGCTCATTTTCAGACAGGTTCTTATATAAATGGATCAGGACAAAAAGAGAGAGAATTTTTGTTCCTGAAACTTTCAGAGTCTCTTTACACAGAGGGGACACATGTTGATGTAGAAGAGACATGAAGAAGAGGGGACACATGTTGATGTAGGAAAGACATGAAAAAGTGGATTTTGCATAATGGTGACATGTAAGATTTCTGATAGGGTTAGGGCTAGGGTTGTCCATATTTTAGTGTTATGTTCAATAAAGACAGTGTACAACAGAATTACAAAGTGGACATTGGTTCTGGAAATGTGTTTTTCCACATGCCATATTGACATTAAGGGTATGTTAGGGTAAGGGCTAGGTAACCCCAACACTCAAAACTCAAAACATTACATCCTACATTAGAATTCATCTTAAATTAAGAGCTGCATTGGGGGGTAAATACACAAATGATGGTCCTTTATGGAAACAGCCCTGGTAGAGGTCTACTACGCTCTATATTCCCTTAAATGTATGTTTTAAGTCTTTTATGAGCATTTTTACTCAGAGCCGACAGTCTATGTCCTCACAAGGTCTCGTTATTCCGAGCTCCAGTGATGGAATAAGAGTGTAAAAGCATCAACACTGCCAGAAGACCTGTCATAAGTGCTGTCTGGAGTGTAACACCTGCTGTCTGTCCCTGTCTCAGCACCAGGAACCATCTGAACAAACACGTCCTGCTCTGGGTTCTAGACGAGATTTCAAATGAGCGTAGGAGCAGATGTGGGTCTTCTCTCTTGGAAATATCATTAAAGCATTGTGTTACACTAACACAGCAGACAGACCGTTCCTTAATGACCCTCACTGCTCTCTACACTCAATTTCACTGCTGAACTTCTGAATATGTTGAATAATGACCTTTAATAAGTCAAGGAGTGATGTGCATCTGGCCATGAGATAGTGCTAGGTCACTTTCTCAGCAGACTGCCGGCTGGACTTTCAAAAGAAACCCAGCAGCAAAATGGAAACACATCTGCTCAGACTGACCTGACCTCAGTCACCTCTGGGGAGATCTCCAGTGACCTTAGACTGGGTGAGAGCTGCACATTTGAGTCAGAATCATTCTTCTTTTGGAGTCGTAACTCAGGGAAATCTGAACATAGAGACATGAAACATAAATCAGTCACCTAGGATATTATTATCCCAGATGTCCAATGTATCTGCTCACGGAGAAAATACCTGAAAGTCATCACTTTATTACGTTTTCAAAGTAACACAGTTATACTGTAGTTGTCTGAACATAGTTCATTGCAAACAGGAACAGCCAACAGCTAATTAGGAACTTTTTTAAAGGTACCAATTCAACAAAATGTAAACACAATTAAGCCACAGGACTACAAAGAAAACACTTTTACTACTAACTAGCTAACATTAGAACTATTTAGATAAGCTTTTACAGGGTTTTTGGATGCAATCAAACTTTGTGTTCCCCCCCTTATGCCTCCTGATGCAGCTAATCAGATTCACTTGCCCTGCACACCTGCATCACATCTCATCATCAGCTCTGAGAATATGAACCCCAGCTCTTCACTCATTCCTGGTTTGACGATTGTCTTCATGGTACTGATACCTTTTATCCGCTTGAATTGTGCGTTCAAGTACCTATTTCTTGTGGTTCAAACGGCTTACCTTTTTACCAGTGTTTCTAAATCCCACCCTGCCTGCCATGTTGCCAGTCCCCAGCTCCCTCTGGATTCCTATCTTTATTCTCTGCAACTTAACATCAGAAGTCGATCCCTTGCATTTTGGCTCCCCATGTTGATCGCAACAAAAAACGAAAGATTCCAAGATGCACGGCTTTATTGTCAGATGTATCGTGTATAGTAGCTACAGTGCAGATATGGCAATGAAAGTCCGAGGCTCCTCCAACCATGCAACATAATATATAAGACATAAAACAATAAGAAAATTAAAACGTTTTAAAATAGTGCATAGTCAAAAAGAGTGGAATAGATTAGATTAAAATAATGTAGATTATGTTGCAGACCAATGTGCAAGTTATGCAGATGAAATCAACTATATACATGTCAGATAAATAAATAAATACAATAAACTAAATAATGTAGAGAATGTTGTAAGTGACCAAGTAAAGGCATCTATACATATATAAATATAATAAGATATACAAGTACAGAATGTACATTTAAATATTGTACAGTAAAATGAAATGGAGTTTATTGTAGTGATAACTATTAAGATAAATAAATGGTAAGATGCAAACAGATGAATGCTTTATGGAGGCACTTTACAGAGCTCAGGTTAGCAGTCAACTTGAATGAAGATGAACCATATCATGAACATGTGGCAACTTGAAACTTATGTCAGGGAAGCTTTATTGAAAGCGTATGTCTGCTACAGTGTAGTTCTTGTTCTGATCAGTGGGTGGCACCAGAGTGAGGATCCATCCTCCTGCATACCTGTGAGTAGTGGCTTTAATTATAGCACAATAACAAAAACACACAAGTAGTTTGGGTTTAGGCCTTCAGGCTTGAGAAGGGCTTAAAACATTAGCAATAACGTTTCAAATAGTTAAATAAATACTACCAAGGGCTCTCTCTTCCCTTCAGAGAGGGAACAAGGAGCCCTGTGTTTCCTCAAGTGACAGACTCTTCCAAATAAACACGCCCAGGGCTGAGTGAGAGTCACGTCTCTCACCCTCTGTCTGTGCAAACAAACTCCGGCCATCCGTGAGCAGCCATCCTCCCCTCTGTGACCATCAGGAAATAAAAACAGCCTCACGTCTGCAGTGTGTGTGTGTGTGTGTGTGTGTGTGTGTGTGTGTGTGTGTGTGTGTGTGTGTGTGTGTGTGTGTGTGTGTGTGTGTGTGTGTGTGTGTGTGTGTGTGTGTGTGTGTGTGTGTGTGTGTGTGTGTCTGTGTGTGTGTGTGTGTGTGTGTATGTGACATTGTTACTTAGTGAGGTCATTTTGGACCGAGGGAAATTCCACTTTTTACGAGCTGAGTCTTGTGTGTGTATATCTGACCATCGCTCCATGCGGTTGTGATAACAGCAGCTTCATGTATCTGGGGCCACGATGAGAGAGGCTGAGACAGGTGACTGAAAAAACACATCTGAGGGTGAGAAACTCATTAGAGAGGAGGTGAGAAAGATCTGATACCCCCTCATGGCAACGACTCAATAGTTTGTTTTCTTGGATAACTGTTTAAAATTAAAGGAAATATTGATATTTGAGTTGATAGAACATAGTAGGCATGATTCTGAGAAAACACTTTGGAAAACAAGGTAATGAAGTTGGAATCTTGAGAATGTTTCTTTATTAGCAACCACAGCTGCTTTAGGTTTTCTCCCTACTGAAGGTATGAAAACAAAAAGCTGAAATCATATCTGGAGTAAATTCACAAGTCCTTTTAGTGTTTATTTAGAAGGCACGTGCAGTGGAAAAGCACCAACAACACGTTATTTCAATGCACTAAAAACGTATTTTGGAGGGATATGTCTAATACACTCACTGTGTTTTTGTGTGTGTCTGCATGGTCTTGTCATCTTAAATTGCCCTTACAAGGGGACAGTAATGGAAGCATGTCCTCATATTCCCAGTCTGCACAAAAGAATGAATGACTTCATGTTTTGGAAAGAAAAAATAGAAAAAAAGCAGTGGGCACATGGAGCAGAGAGAGCCTGAACACACCAAGACGTTCTGTAGACTTCATTCGACTTCCTAGCATTGTTTACAGGTGACTGCTGCCCTCATTTTCAACAGAAGCAACAATAACTATTTACTATAACATTCACATATACTTTTTGAACATTAACTAGAAAATGTAAAAACTCAGAACAATAGAAAAGGTGAATTATTGATTATTGTGCTGGATAATGCTGATAATAAATGTATATATTAGATTAATAGGAAAAATAATAATAGGTCAGTGTGATTCTCTCATGTTGGGGCAAATGGCAAACTATCCTGCAAGAATACAGCTCTCTTTAATTTCCCCTGATGAGATTTGTTATTTTTTTATTTACTTTTCAAGATCTTGAAAATGACTTTAATGGGAAATAAAAAAAGACTAAACTCTCGATGTTATTGAGCTGTGTTTGTAGCTGTTTTACGTTCACCCTTACTATGTAACACTCAATTCTTCAATCTCAATGAATACAATGCTATGAATAGAATAGCATGGTGTTCATTTGTCACAGCTACTCTGGTGGGTTTTATTGGTACGCCACTAAACTTCAAATGCTTTTATCACAGTAGGACGAGCTACGTATTCATTGTTTTTAAGGAGGGGGGGGGGTGTTACGGGTGAGACCCCTGCTATTCTCCATGTTAGCCTGTGCTTTGATGCTCAAAAAGGCTCACCTGGCTGGGAGAGGAAGGCTCCTGTTCCCGAAGAAGAAGGAAGAGGTGAGGGACCTGCTGGTTTTGCTTCATGTAAATAATTCCCATATATTGGATTGTTTTAAAGGGGACTTCTGTGTTGGATTTGGGTCCGTAGATGTGTGTTAGCCCCATAAGTACCTGAAGTGATGCTGTAACAATATTGAAACCAAGGGTGTCAAATACCAATGCTTGGCCAGTGGTTGTAAGGGAGGGTAGTAGATACAAGTTATTTTACTGACGAGTTTACGTCATGTGACGCTGAGTGACAAAATCACATATCGTCACAGCTGGAGCTTTTATTATCCTTTACAATGATTTTTCTTTTCTTAAACCGACCAAGCAGTTCTTTTGCTAAAGTCGGTTGTTTTAATGTTACATTTGAACAATACCCTTGAGCTTTTTCCTAAAGCTAACGAGTGGTGTTGTTGCCTAAATCTAACCATGTTATGTAACGTGGCACTCCATCATGTATTACAACATGAACCCTTCTGTGTGAAGATGCAATGCCAAAGGCTGGCACAATTATACCAGCGTCACCTCATCCAGCAGTAACACAGCATAGTAGAGATGCATCAGTATTAGACATTGAATAATGTTTACTCAATAATGAAACATCAGTCACACAAGAGTGCTTTTACTACAATACTTAGTTAGCAAATAAAAGTTCTAAACTTTGATTTAAATGTTCTTTTTATTACATACATAAAACTTGTGTGAATACAATAACGTCTTGGTACTATGTTTTTTTTCAGGGTGTTTTTGTTGGATAAAGAACACAGACTGCAGACTAGCTCTTTCCTCTCAGGCAGGGGCAGAGCAGGTTGGACATCAGCAGTCAGCTGTGGTCGGTTTCTGTTGGCAAAATGAAGATAAATTGCGGTTGTGAGACCAAAGACACTTTTCCTGTCTTGACTGGTCAGTTACGTTTGTTCTACTCTGAATGTGTTGTTTTTAGGCCTCTGTTCCTGCAGGACAGAACATTGTGAGGAAAGGCTAATACAGCGTGATCCATTACATCTCATCTGATTACCTCGCACAAACAACTCCACCCAATTATTTTCTTTTACTTTCATCCATAGCTACTGTTGTAACAAGGGTAACTCTTTTTAGCTTGCCACTAATCCTGTTACTTTTCTGTTGGTTGAATCTTTTTAACTTGTATGGTGAAACAGTGATTGCATGTCTTTACGTTTAAGGAATAGTTCAACTACCTTTTTCATTTTTTTTCAAAAGGTTATCAATGTCATTAGAATACAGCTGGTGTCAGGACGTAAAATCAGGGGGAAACAGCCTGGCTCTTTCCAAAGTCCAACATACACCTACCAACAAGGACTGAGGTTATTATGTCCTAAGACATTTGGATTATTCATTTCAAAAGATATGTGGGTATCCATGTTGATTGAATTCATCCTAGATGTGTCCATCATTATATAAGTTAATTAAGGAGCTGGGTACATATATTGGTGCCTTGACAGTTTGACGCTAAGTAAGAAAGGCCTGTTCTGAACATGATTGTTTAAATGTATTTAAACATATCAAAAGGCTCAGTACATCCATGTTTGGAAAAATGTCTCAAACAAATAAAGTAAACATGTATCACTATGTTCAGAGACAGCATCATGGGATATACATTTATATTTGACAGATTGCATGACATGTATTACAAAAATAAAATGAAGGGGTTTTTGCATTGTGGAGGCCCTTGCACTCATGTCCCCAATATTTATAAAACTTTGGGTGTTGCCATGGTAACCAGCAGCCACTCACTGACACGAGACCGGCCAGAAATAAGGAGGTTGTGCCTTTGATGTGTGATTCTGAGGTCATGCACCGTAACAGAGGTGCCAACAATCTGCATGAGCTCTGTGGCCCCGCCTCCATGAGGGCAGCTTCCCCCCCACCTCCTCCCTCCCCCCGGCCGGCTCACTGCTAGTAGAGGCGCTCACTCTGCAGAGTGGATGTGAGTGGATCTCTGCCTGTGCAAAGGAAAAGACAGAAAAACCTCAGTCACTCTCCACTGGATATCCTCGCCTCTGGACGCACTTTTACGCGCGGCTCCAAGATATAAACAAGCTGCACCATCTAATTTAACATCATCAGGATCGTTTTACTCTGATGTATGTTGCAACATCGAGGAGCCATTTGTCTTTCTGTCCTTTCGGGATTTCCATCTGCAAAGTCTCCAGAAAGTGATGAGTCGTGCCAAACCGGGGAGTATGATCTCTGCGTAAACTTATTTTTCGTTTATCCGAACCAAACCCTCCGTTAGAAATGCAATTCCTGCTGTACACCGCTGTGCTCCTGTACCTCCAGGAGCGTGCCAGCGCAGAGCTAAAAGCCAAGTGTCCCACGCGCTGCGATGTGAGTACCTGTCCGAGTCCTAGCTGCCCCAGCGGCTACGTGCCCGACCGCTGCAACTGCTGCCTGGTGTGCGCGCAGGCCGAGCTGGAGCCGTGCGGCCGCAAGGAGGACCTGCCCTGCGGGGACGGGCTGGAGTGCAAACAGCCCAACAGCAAGCGGCTCTCCAAGGGCTTCTGCCGGTGCAAGTTCAGGAACGACGTGTGTGGCAGCGACGGGAAGTCGTACGGCAACCTGTGCCAGCTGAAGGCCACCAGCAGGAAGGCTCTGCAGCAGGGACATCCGGGCATCACCCAGATCCAGAAGGGACCGTGTGAAAACAGCACAGGTATGATTCATGCGTTAAGGCTTTATTTGGTAAACAGAAGCACTTAACAGGTTTGATTGATTATTAATAGCGCCTGAAAAAAAAGCCCTTTTTAAAACTACTTATAATTTTAAGTGATGTTGGAAGTTCAAGTAAGTAGGCCTACACGGAGTTTGAACTGGCTGAATACAGATGGGTAAACAACACATTCACATTTGGACATAATTCGTCCTCAAGAAAGCACTGACAAGTTTCTAAGAAGAAATGTAATGGATCCGTATAGAACATCTGTATAGATCATTACAGAATGTTTTATGTTACGTATGCGTAAAAAACACATTTTAATATCTGGTCTGAATGCAGGTCTGAAAAATGTAAGCTAATTCAGTTAATCAGTGACGTGCGGTGAGGTTCATGGCTGGTGAGGCACTGACTCTTTCAGAGTCAGATTTACAAATATTATAGCCTATTTTGACCTTAATCGAAATATTCTGTTATTTTCAAAAGCTTTTTTAGTCTGATGCTATGATTAATTTTAAACAGACCGATCAACAAAAGGATACCCAAAATCTAAATATTGGATTGTTCTTTCTAAGTAAGATCCCATTTTCATTACAGTTGTGGTCTTACCTTGACTTGAAGATGAAGTCCATGCTATCCTTCTGGACAACAATCTCTATTACTGTTTTGTAAAAGTCCTCCTTATCTTCCTGTAGTTTCAAAAGTCTAGTTTGTTGTTTGCGGTAGAATAACAGTAGCAACAAGAACCTGTGGGCTCACGTGCGCCCCCTTCAGTGCGGCAGAGGTTATGGCTGCCTCCCCTGGTGCTTTTTTCATTGCCGTTGTACGATGAGACCAGCGAGCCTAAATATCATATATACGTGAAATAAGTTATTTAGAGACTATGGATGGCGAGGATAAATGTAATAAAGGGATCTACAAACATTACATTGGTGACATACAGTGAGATGGTAACAGGCATGCGCTTAGGGCCCGCTTTCCAGCCAGTTTCTGTGGGGTGACGCATTCTGAATTGAGGCAGAGCTCATCTGTGCCTCACCTCAGCCCACAGTAAATGGCTTGAGCGCGCTCACAAAATAAGTGGCCGCGCTAAATTAGTGCCCGTGCTCCAGCAAGTTACTGTGGGCTTACGTGAGGCAGAGCATGTCCCTGCCTCACTTCTCATCGCTCCCGTAGCGGAGCTCGGCAAATTTGCTGATTTTAACTATAAAATGCGATTGGAATCATACAGAAATCACATTTACACAAGATCAGTGGAGACATTTTATTATTATTATTATTTAGTTTTTCTTTAATTGTTTTTCCGTTACATTGGAGTATGACAGGTGAGGCTCTGCCTCCCCTGCCTCCACTGACTGCACGTCGCTGCAGTTAATTTACATGTTTTATCCAAAGCGACTTACATACTCAATACTGTGGGCAATCCCCACAGGATCAATTTGGGGTGAAGTGTCTCAGGGACACAACGACATGCTGACTGCAGTGGGGTTTGAACCTGTGCTCCCCTGATCCGAACACCAACGCGCCACACGCCTCCCGCATTAAACTTGCATTCTCTCTAATAGCAAGTCCACTGGTTGAAAAAAGAAGTCGGATTGTATATAAATCTATGAGAAACAGTTCTCTCTTGATAAGAGATGACCTTAGGAAATATCTTCCTATGAGGTTGTTCTTAATTGCCCATTTAAATTCTTCTCCAATTATTGAAACTTTTTCAATTTAAAAAGTACTATTTCACATCCAATTGTACTTAGCTCCAGCCTATTGTGTCACTTCTTGTTCCAAAAGCAAAACCCCAAGATAGTGACGGACAAAAGAACAACATGGCTACAGCCAAAAATAACAAACTCGAGAAAAATGGAATTCACAAAACAATGGGTGACGTCCACCAGTCTGCTGCTTCAGTATATCAAGTTGACTCTTCAGGAGAGTTTGGCCCTACCTAAAGAGAGCAGTGCCCTTTTGATATTCTCAACTCCTCCACATTAATAAGAGCCGGATTAACGATCACAGCTCCAATAAACACTGGTTAAGGGGCAGGTGCAGGTTTTAAAGCCTGTTAAAGCACATCATGGCCAGTTGTTTGGAACAGAGCAGACAGTGAGAATGAACCACACCTACTGTACAAGTTGTTATTCTTTCCTTCAGACTGGCCTAGATAATTCCTCGACCCAAACCCAGAGTTCATGTGCAGGCCTCGCTCTGTAAACAGTGTTTCTGTCAGAGTGGACTGCTTCATGAAAGGATGTGAGGAGATAATATCTCAGCAGATGTGTGGTTAGAGCGGCGATTTCCTCTACAAACGGCAGGGTTCACAGAGACTGAGCAGTCCTCTTTTAGCCATCCAGCAGTGTATAAAGGGATGCATCTTATGATCTGCTCACTTTTATAGCTCCACCAAGAGGTCAACATTTGAATTTATGCTGTGAAATATCTCATGTATGGAACCATAGTTTGGTACATGTTTTACATAGAGGTTCTCAGACGATGAGTTCCACTGACTTTAGCAATCCTAAAATATAAATGTCTCTAGTGCCTACATCAAGTCAAAATATCAGTTATGACCAAAAGTGAAAATCCTATAGCGTCAGTTTTACTTTGGGTTTAGTGCTCATGTGGAAAAGTTGGCATGCTACCACTAATCCCCACCATTTTGACTTTTACTTCACCTTACCTATTGAAAGTCCTAAACAAAATGTACTCTTTAAAAGTAGCTTATTTATCTGAGCTGTGAGATCTTCAAGACATGTGACAACTAGTAAGGATGTTGTCAACCTGATAGACGGCAGAATTCCCACTCAGTTTGCTGTCATTCAGGAAGAAGTCGGTTTGGGATGTAGCTTGAAATAACGTTTTTGTTGGTTCCTTCAACCAATGCTTCAAAGTCAGTATCAGAGATCCTTCCATTTCCTTTGGGCTCCATTGCTTTTCAGTCATGTGGAGGAGCCATCTGAGCACTGAGATGACTCTGTGCCAAGGGAATACTCAGCTACAGTAGAGTGTAAATAAACTGTCATCTAGCGCTCAGAGAGTGGACCTCCGCTGAGGCCAATGGTGCATTCCAATGCTGCTGGAATCGTCCCGAGTTGGGAAGTCATCATTCCTTCTTCAGTGTGTTCACAAGCTTAAGTCGTAATATGGAAACAAAATCAACGCTACAAAGAAGATGTGTGTTATCTTATCTCAGAGATTATAAACATGAATTTTATGTCTGTTTTTTAGTTCTTCTGGCTTGAGGGGTCGTTTATGTGAATCTTCCCAATTGGAAAATCTTTGATTATTGAATTATTCTGACCCCATGTCAAAACAGCAAACATCTTGCAATATTAACAAAAGTTAAAGCACACCAGGTCTCTTAATTTGTTCATCTTGATTTGGATCCACTCCAAAATGTAATGGCTTCTTCCCTAGCCCATTATTCACCATAACACCAAGTTTCATGACAATCGGGCCAGCAGTTTTCCGTAATCAAACAAAAGACAAAAACAGAACTTTCTTGGCGGAGGAAATAAAAAGTGATCATGATGGCAGATGCACACACATACAAGCACACACTTGGCTTGTATCTTGTGGAACAATGCCAGCATCTGCTGTTTTATAGTCCTTCTCCTGTCCTCATTGGTACATGTTTCTCATTTCCTCTGTCACACTGAGTAAGATGCTCCTGCCTGCAGTTCCCAGCTATTTACTAGACTACTGTCTCCATTAAAAACCAACCGGGAAGAAAAGTTAATGGCCGTTTTATAATTACACGTACTTCCCTCCATGCTGTTTTACTCTCTTCATATGTCCTGAATTCTCCTCAACTCTGTGCAATCTGAACTTTCCATGTGGTAAACTGGTAAAAGTAGAGCATGACCACTGCCTGGAGGAAGTACAGCCAAACACATTACCACAATGTTCCAAACAAAGGTAGACCATCAGTTTCAGCCTCATCTCCTCCAGACATTAGGTTCACTTTATTTTAGTTCACTGGGAAAATCCACTTGAAAAGAGTTCTGTTACCATTTAAGCTTCAACAAACTGAAGCGTGAAATAATATCTTATGTTGTTCAGTATCTGGTGTTTATATGTTTTCTTAAAAAGAATTATAGTTGATCAGAAACACATAAATACGCAATAATTGGCGGATAATCATCAACTAATTTGAAACTGCAAATTGTCAGGCAAAATTTGTTTTTGGCTCTTAACAAAACAAATTATATCATTATTACCCAATTCTGGCATGGCTTTACAAAAGGTCACTTTACATGGAAAACATTCCATTAGTTTAACATATTTTTGAGGAAACATTTGCCTGTTGCTGATGTTTAAAGAATGATTACGGGTCAACACATATTTGGAATCATCCGTTTAACAACAGCACAGACAGTAAAAGCCAGTGTCCTGCCAGTCTGAGCAGTGGCTGATGGGATATGTTGTGTTGGACAGGCAGACAGAGTGGTCAGTGCTGATGAATGAACCAGATTTCTCTACTGACTGCTACAATCATCCCTGAAATCCCCCCTCAGGAGGCTACAATAATCTGAAACACACACACACACACACACATACACACACACACACACACACACACACACACACACACACACACACACACACACACACACACACACACACACACACACACACACACACACACACACACACACACACACACACACACACACACAGGAAACAGGAAGTCCCTGCAGGCTACAGTTGTGGCAGACTCTATTTACATTTCTCTTTGATCCCAAACCTTTTATTTTGTCTGGGTTTAAACTTTAAACGTCACTGGAGTATTACACTCCTACGGGCGTGGTGAACTCAAAAAGATATGGATGACTGACCGGCAAGTCTCAAATGATTGAGGATGAGTGACTTGGGAGTGTCTGGGGTCATCATGGTTAGTAGTAGGGTTTGGAGAACATTTTTACTTTTTTTTGCTACAAAGAAAGTCCTGTAAAGTAGTAGTCAAGCTTTAAAACTCTAATTAATTAACTTAAATATCATCATAAAAAGTCTCTTAACAAGTTATACAACCACCATGCTGGTCATGAAAGCTTCCATATGTTCTAAACACCCCCCACAAGTTCAATGTGTTTTCCCTGGGGAAGAATCCTCATACCCAGTCATTTGCTTGAACGTTCTAACAGTACCTTGTTAATGGGAAAAACCACTGAGTCAAGTTTTCCTTATCAGAAATATTAGAATGGTGATTGCAAGAAACGTGAATTTCTTAAGACCAGTAATCTTAAGATTTAAACCCAGTGGCTTCAGCCTTAGGTTGGATTCTGCCTGTCATTTGAGAATCTGTTTTCAAGCTAAAATCACAAACCACAGTTTCCTCAAAGGCAGACTTGGCTCTGCAGCTGAAGAGACGATATGCAAGTCATTATTACTGCTAGAGCAGTTGAAGAGGTTATGCCATGTTCCTGGCAAATAACACTTTCCATCAGCGCTGCCAGGTTTGTGCCATCAAGTGAGTTTGCTGAGGGGGCTGCAGCAGCCTAAGGGTAAATAATAACAATACACAATAAAACAGTGGTAATTACCATTGATCCAAATGTGCTCACTATTTTAAAAAGCTGCTCATAAAAAGTGGTGTCAGTGGTTCTGCTTTTCCATAGTTTATTTAGTACTATAAGTTTCACAACTGTTTACCCAGTATTGTTTTGGAGTGCCCCAGGGATCCATCATAGATCCCATATTGTTTTCTATTTATATTATATAAAGCCTAAACTCACATCATTGGCCTGCCCCATATTTTCCCAAAATCATGTGTAGATGATACCCAGGTTTACCTTTCTTTGAACCCTAACCATTTTAACATATGGATATTGACTGGTTATTAAAATACATAATTATTCTTGCCAGTATAGGTCCTCCAAATGCTGCCAGTCCTCGTTACAAGTTCAACTTCATAGCCGACGTGGTGGAGAAAATCGCTCCTGCTGTGGTCCACATCGAACTCTTCCTCAGGTACTGACTGTGTTCATATGTGTGATGATACATTTAAAAGGTAAACTTTTAGAATCCATAACTAAAAACTTTGCCAATATGATAATTATTGTTATCATACCCCAGGCATCCTCTCTTTGGGCGGAACATCCCTCTGTCTAGTGGATCTGGGTTTTTGATGTCAGAGAACGGACTGATTATAAGCAATGCACACGTAGTCTCCAGCACTACACCAGTGTCCGGTCAACAGCACCTCAAGGTACTGAAATGCTGTTTAATCATTTGTACTTCATTTGAAATACTATAATACATAATTCAACTATACAAGTTGCAGAAAATGAACAAAAAACAGTTATATTGTACCCTAAACAAAGCCAACTTATTAAAAATGGATGAAACCAAATCCTGTCATATGCTATGAATTCTTTTTTGTATTTAATATGGTTATTCCTTCCATTCTTTCTGAAGGTCCAGATGCAAAATGGGGATGTATATGAAGCCAACATCAAAGACATTGACAAAAAGTCAGACATCGCTACAATCAAAATCAATTCACAGGTGAGTGTATGACTTTATGAGATTTCCTTAAAAAGCAATACAAAAGAACTGCGGCCAGTTGGAGGAAGACCATTCTAGTCAAATAACCTTTCACAAAAACAGTACTTAAAGGGGACCTATCATGCAAAATGCACTTTTGTACGTCTTTTATACATGAATATGTGTCCCCGGTGTTCCAGGGAACTCACCAAGTGTCAGAAAACACAACCCTCTCTCTTTTCCTCCATACCCAAATCTCTAAAAACGGGGCTGTAACAGATCTGATAAAAACTGATCCAGATTTGAACATTTCTCTGACGTCAGGACGGAGGAGCTCCGCCTATATGGCCAAATCTCCACCTATCAGGGAAATGAGAGGTTGCCGTGGCATGGTAACAGCATGGTAACACGACGCTCGTAACTCGGCCCCCTCCTTTGCAGGGGGGCGTGGTCAGCTGCAGCGCATGCAGACAGGGTGGAGGAGAGCAAAATAGAGCGAAATGAGGCATGGCTAAAATGCATGATCTGTTTGATATTTTGAAAAAGCAAACATATAAATATACCTTATATAGGTATGGCCCTACAATATATTATTCAAATATAGCATGATAGGTCCACTTTAAAGTAAAGTTGGTTAATGCAAATTAAGTGGTCCTGCAAAGATATTCATCTTTCATTTAAACTTTCCAGAGATGGGTCAAATTTCCATCTTCAGTACTGGAAGACAAGATTGCCCAAATGTTTTATATTTTCTTCTGGCATGCTAACCCTAACCCAGATAAAAGCTCCAAACCAGATGTGCATTAGATCAACATCTAGTGTACAACTGAAGTAAATATGGGAAAACTCAAATATAAAGTAAAATTCTCATGTAGAAATCTATTTCTTAAATTCCAGGTGGGCCCTTGAGTTGTCCAATGTTATGTCCATTAGATGAAGAGGTGAACTACATTCACATCGGACTGTGTTGAAAGGTCCACCCATCCATTAGCCTCGTGCTCGAGCTCACATTCACACCTACAGCCATTCTTTGGAGCTGCACATTTGTCTTTGTGACATTTTGTTGGACTGCTGGAGGAAACCGGTGCAGACTCCACACAGAAAGGATCCAGCATTGAATTCAATACATATTTATTAAGTATTAAGGAAAGTACTGGGAACAGTAATTTGTCTAATCCCAGAGAACACCCACATGTGTAAAACAAGTGACACATTCTTGGATTGTGTTTTGGTTTAATGCTTTATGGAAATGCTCTTGATGTGTGTACACAATTTTATAAAATCCAGCCATTATTGAGTGCCTGTCAGATTGCTACTAGAATTTTAATGACCTTACGGTAATAACCTGTTGTTTTAAAAAGGCCTGGTCACACAACAACGTTTTGCAAGAATACTAAGCATTATTTCATTGGAAGAGGTTTACTTATTGAGATGAATTCCTTGTTACTGTTGGTTTTAGGCTGCATTTACTGTTGCAATATCACTGCCTAATATTTGCTAACATTTGCTAACGTTTGCCACCATAATCTAGTGGCCTTTATAGACTGTAGAAGCAACCCTGATGTTGACCACTAGTGGTGCTGTTCCTGACGTTCTTCAAATATGGCTCCAAGGACCTTTATGACACCAACAGCAGAGGGTAGAGGGTTGTAGCATCAATAAAAGAGAACACATATGCTATAAAGCAAGTTCGAAAACCAATTAAAAACATTTGAGATAGAAAATGCTTCCAACGTGTCTGTAAAGCCTTAGGATAAACTTTAGACGTAAACAACAGTTTCTGTTTACAATGATGACTCAGAGTAGCGTTGGTCCACCCGCCCCATGGCCTCCGTTAGCACTCCCTGCAGTTCATCTCCAGCAGGGTAATTCATCAAGGCGTTTCTTCAAGGTCAGCACTGTGTGTGTGTCATGTGTCCAGGATCACAGTGGTGTTAACACTGAAGGGTGGGGTCACACCAGAACTCAAACCTCCCCTGGGGTGACCCCAAATACTTCCAGCTTGAGACATCCACAGTGCTTACCAGCAAAGGGATTATAGGGGAATTTTCTCTCTTACGTCAATTCCCACCTGAGGTTTTAGTAGTTTGTTGTTTTACCGGGCAGAACTTACACACAGTTGATAAGCCTGGCATCTGTTATCTATTTAGCCACATTTCAATAATGTTTTTGACAATAAAATCTAGCTTCTTCAAACCTGAGATCAAGGTCTGTGCATGCATCATGCAAATAGTTAGTATTAGGCTATAACACTATTAGATTAAGGTTTTGGTTTGAATGGAAATACTAAATCCCCCCTCCAGTAAACCAGATTTGCTGTCACCACCTGAGAAAGTTTAGATTGAGGACTCTTTGTCCTTCTCCCACTATCATTCAAAGTTTTACGAGAATTGGAATGCCTTCCATCTCTATCAACTCGTCAAATACTAGTGCAGTGGAACTACAAGTCAAATTATGACGCTCCATTCTCCAATCACACTAGAATCAGTTTGATACTAACAGGGCTACCTCTAGTTGTTGTGATAAATTATGATGGGAGTAAAGGAGGAAATCAGGTGATGTAATATAAAAAGTGTGGCAGGGTTGCTTGGACACAGGACTATCACCCAGGAGAAAACAGTTTGTGTCCCATGTGAAACAAACAAGTAAACATTGACTTATTTGAACTTGTGTCCCACACTTACTCAACTTATGTAAGTAACCTATGTTACATTATCAAACCATGATTGTAAACCTAGAGTCATTACAGATAAGAAAAAGAAGAAAGCATATCTTGACAGACAGTTATCCTTTCATAGCAGAGCTGGGGATCTTGAGATTACGGAAGTGCTAGAGTTTAGTTCGCAACTAAAAATGTGTTTAAGAAGTCCTTTATCCTGAAGGACATACATTTTAGTAACTCAACCCAGTGGGTCCTGATCAAGCCCTGATCATGAAGAGTTGAGAGAGGGAATGTGTTTCAAGATATTCACATTGTAGATGCCTTATTTTGCATGTGTGGAAACTTTCTCTAGAAATTAAACAAATTGCTTTGGGTTGAAACAATATTTTGCCACACAAGATGTGTTTGTTGAGATGAAGAAATCAAAAGGCGGGTCATTCAATGGGCGAATATCTGATTTCCAAAAACAATCTCAAGTGAACCTCAGTTGACATCTTTGCGTTAGAACTGAGAGAGCTGGACCAGGACCAAGACAGGGAGGAGTGAGTGGAAGAAACACAATCCAAAGCACTCCACCTTAAAGAAATCCTTTCTGCTCATTCCTTCTCTCACTCAGTCACACCATCTGTCTGCTGAGCATGTGTTTCTACTCTGCTCCATTCTTTTACTCCCTTTCTCTTTGACCTCGACCCATATTTCCTTTTTACTTTCTTGTGTATACTGTATAGTACATTATATAGCTGCATAGTGATATTTCAGTTCATTTATTATTCATAAATGTCCTTTTATTATACTTTGCATTGTATATTTACCCCAGCTGTTATCATCATCTTCATCATAGGGCTGTGATTTATAGCTTTCCACACTTAATATCATTTGTCTTCATCGTGTTCCAGGCCTGTTGAAAGTGCTGATGGTTGGTCGTGTTTTGATACCCTTTATTTGCCATACTGGCACACTGTGTTCTTGGAAATGTTTAAACAGCAGTTAAAGCACTCGCGTGTCAAAAGCTGAAGTCATGGCAGTTATTTTTTTAAAACAGATTTGAACCTTATTTTCCTGAGTGTGCAAAATGTATGAATAAGCTTTTGGCACACGGTTCAAATGGGGTGGATGGCAGATTCATGAGCAAGGGAGCAGCAGAAAAACTAAAAATGTAACATTTGACAACCAGGATCATATTTCATATTTCTTTATGTAACTTACCAATTACAAAAACTAACATACACTTTTTATTGTCCACCAGTTTTAGAGAAGTGCTCCTTTGGAAACAGTCCAAAAAAAACACAACGATCTAAACATATGGTGCTGAACATTAAAAGTTATTACCTCTTTAACGCTTTTATGAGTGTCTTTTACATTGCAGTGCAACCTCTGGTTAAATTCAATGTTACACATCCCTTTGTTTACATTGACAACAGAATGTAACTGGCTAGTTTTGGCTAGCAACAAGGGAATGGCTAATAGTGATTTAGATCATTCCTTGGTCCCTTCTTACTTATTTATATTAGACAAAAGTACAGGTGAGGTGCAACAAGAAAGTCTTGAGTTCCTTTTTTTTTGGAGTTCTCACAATGTCAGAGTGGGCTTCCTCCATGTGCTCCAGTTTCATTCCACAGTCCAAAGCAAATAAGGTGAATTGGAAACTTGAAATGGTTTGATACTGCAGTGCTCTCTTAACCCTTTGTCTGTTCCTCTTCCCAGAACAAACTGCCTGTGTTGTTGCTGGGCCACAGTGCAGACCTGAGGCCCGGGGAGTTTGTCGTTGCCATCGGCAGCCCCTTCGCCCTCCAGAACACCGTCACCACCGGCATCGTCAGCACCGCCCAGAGAGACGGCAAAGAACTGGGCCTCAGGGACTCCGACATGGACTACATCCAGACGGACGCTATTATCAATGTGAGAATATACTGTAGGAAGGCCGAAAACATGTGCTTTGTTTAAAAAATGATTGTTAAGCAGTTCAAAAGGTTGTTAAAAAGTCATATCATGATGTATACTGGATTTTGTGTCTTTCTTTATAGTACGGGAATTCAGGAGGACCCCTTGTCAATTTGGTAAGATTGTTGTTTCTTACCTCAAAGCTTAATTTCTGTAAAATACCTTTCTCTGATATTGCCTGGTTGTTAAACTTGTGAAAATACTGCCAATGTCCGAGTCCTAGCTTTGAGCTGCCCCAAACCGGAACTCTTAATCCTGGAGAGCAAACTAAGTCACTTTTTCTACAGTTGTAATACATGTAACTTGCCTTGAAGAAGAAACAAATCCTAACAAGATTGCTGTGTCTTTTTATTTTCGAGGACGGGGAGGTGATCGGCATCAACACCTTGAAGGTTGCAGCAGGAATCTCGTTTGCCATTCCCTCCGACAGGATCACTCGCTTCCTCAATGAGTCTCTAGAGAAGCACAACAAAGGTGAGCCATGCTAGGATTAAACACCTGTGAGAGTCCTGCTGAAGATGTAGAAACTAACTGGAGTCTCTTACAGATGTGAGGTCAGTAAAGAAGCGGTTCATTGGGATCAGGATGCTGACCATCACACGAGCGTAAGTCTGAACTGACTAATATGATTGTTTAGTTGGCAAATATGGAAAATAAAGAAGGAAGCGAAGGTGTCCCACAGGGATCTATTTTGGGTCCTCTTCTATTCACATTTACTGATTAGAAAACACCCTAAATTGTAACCCTTACAAACTGTATTTATCTGCTAGAAATGTTCTTTTTATTCTAACTGAATTGGCTGCTTGTCAGCTTGAACTTTATTTTTACAGTGTTTGAAAATACTTTCTTTCTGGTAAAACTAAAGTTAGGTTATTTACACATTCTAATAAGATGCTACTATTGGACCAGAAACGTTATC
This sequence comes from Trematomus bernacchii, assembly GCF_902827165.1. Lineage (NCBI taxonomy): Eukaryota > Metazoa > Chordata > Actinopteri > Perciformes > Nototheniidae > Trematomus > Trematomus bernacchii. The sequence goes on from NW_022987787.1 coordinate 345,160, forward strand.
TAACAAGCCAAACTATTAGGTATGTTTCTTCTTACATATGTTCAGGATATGTTCTCAACAACTCTTTCATATAAACACAATATTTAGTGGCTTGTGAGAAAACTGAAGAGTTTCTAAAGAAGGCCTATCTTAGCCTAATACAAGGTTGGTTTCCCCTATTTGGGATAATAATGTTTACCTAGATGGACTTTCTTTAAGAGACTGTATATATGCTTTTTCCAGGTTAATCGAAGAGCTAAAACTGCAGAACCCAGACTTCCCTAATGTCACCAGTGGGATTTATGTCCATGAGGTTGTTCCTCACTCACCTGCAGAGAAGTAGGTCTACATTATTTATGTGTTCCTCAAATAAAAGCAGTGTTACTCATTTCTGAAGTGAAATTAATGCTTTGCCTTTTTACAATACTTTCTTTATCATTGTCCTTGTCTCCAGAGGCGGGATCAAAGATGGTGACATCATTGTGAAGCTGAATGGCAAGCCTCTGATGGCCACAGCTGACCTGCAGGGGGCGCTGCAGGAAGAGACGGCGCTGCTGCTGGAGGTCAGGAGGGACAATGATGACCTGCTCTTTAACATCGAACCTGATGTCATCATGCAGTAGACAACGAAAGCACTGCTCTCTCGCAGAGTTAGAACTACATGTAAGGCCCTATTTTTGCGAATGACATTGGATAGTGGAAGCACTGCAACACTGCAGCTGGACTTCTGTCAAGCAAGTACATCTTTGAATACTGGCTGTGGACTGTACCAAATACAAGGATCCCATGGACGATATGGTGCAATGCTGTTTAGGTATCAAGGATTTACAACTGTGCCTTCCACATGTTTAAACCAGGGTCAACGTGCAACAGGGGCACATATACAGGAATTCATCAACCGGATCCCATATTTTTTTTTCACTTTGATCACCAGTAAACACATTTGCTTTACAAGTACCTCAAAGTATGTTATTATGAGGCTATAACATATGGTGCACATCACAAAAAAGCAACGTTGATGAATGTACTGTGGAATTGAAACATTTCAATTAGATTACAATGATGATAGGGACATTTCTCTTAAGCATTTCCTCGACAAAAGCATTATCCAAGTCCACAAAACTCAGATGAAATCCAACAAAGGTTTAGCCTGCACTTGACCCTTGTGTCCTGGTGTTGTCAGCACTTTTATCCCTTTTATCCCAAGATCATATTCTTAAAAGAAAACCAAAGCGTCAATGTACTGTTTGTGCCTTGTACTACACTGCGCACCATTTAATAAATATATAAAATTAGGGTTAGGCCTTAAGACAAGAGACAGAATGTTCCACTGCGGGTGATGGACAGTCTTTCCTGACCTAAACTAGTGAGTGTTATGTTTAGTTTTTAATACTTGTACTGTATGTCAGTTGTGTGAGTTAAGGACACCGGAGTGTTGCTGAAGGATATTCCTTAACGGTTTGAGTCTGTAAAACCTGCAATTGAAGCGTACTTGCTTTCCGCATGAAAATGGTTCTATTTAAAATAATGAATATAGGTCAGTCAGCTTTTTCCAAAAAGGCAGACCACCTTTTAAAGAGCCTCTAGAATAAACAGAATGAGGTCAACATTCAGCTAACTGAACTTCTGATTGGCCAATCGCAACTTTTGCTTTTATCATGTGGGCATTTGCCAAATTACTTTTGTATTTTTAAGCATTGAGTTTCCAGTGTTTGTTTTGAAATGTTAAACATTGTCATGTTATATTGGTTTATGGTTGGCATATTTCTTTATTGCTGTATGTTGTCTTACCATAAACAAATGTGAAACACGTGTGTTTATTACATTTACATGATGATGGAATGAAGAGCACTAAATGTGAGCAGATTTGTTGTCTCACTACTGCTTCTGCTCTGGTTCCTAACTGTTTGTACTTTTATCCTATCGACAAAAACAAAATGTTTACATGTAAGTTGCCAACAAAGCAATCCTCTGAAACAGCCTTTGGAAGCAGCTTTTTCCACCAAATAAAGTTTGCACACAATCACTGTTTTATTTATGTATGTATTTATAATGGTGTGGAAATGCAAAGTCTTCATCATGCTGTCAACATTTCCCCACCTCAATTTCACATGCAATGACTCGGGGGACATAATTGCGGGAAACATTTATTCAGCACAATCGTACAAACCACCAGTCTGTAAGAAACAAAACTGAGCTCTCCTTATGGCAAGTCATCAACATTCCTGCGTGGAAAAGTCTCCAATACTTAAATGAAGAGGAAAAACTCAGAGGAAACTGTTTTTAGGGTTCAGCAATAGAGTCACAGCAGACAGATGTTTATCGTTCTCAGACATAATCACTCTTTCCTTCCCAGCTCACGACAGGTCAAGAGTTTATTTTTAACTCAGTGGGTAGTCTCCCTCAGGGCCATGGTCAATATTGTGGTTACTCACAAGAAGTAAAAAAAAACCAGATAGGACTTGAGCAGCTCTCAGGGGGTGTCCTTACACAATTTGACTATCAAATATACTGTAGTAACAAATCTGTATATATATACCATGTATACCATTGTTGAGGGAATGATGAGGAAAATACAGAACAAAGTTTTGTTTCCCGCTTTTATTCTTAAACGTGGCCTGGTACTGGTCTGCAGCCGTTTGTGGGAAATATTGCTTTATATAGGCCGGTGTTCAACCCCATTGCTTTTATGATATCAATAAGAAGTATCAAAAGGTGTCAAGTATTAAAAGTGGGATTGAATGCCAAACAAAATAAATGATCCATTTAAAACATTCACAAAGGAAACGCAAAGAAAAACATACATAACAGTTCAAGTAGACAAAGGAAGACCATTCCAAATAACCAACTGCATTTCTTGAGAACTCTTTTTTTCCCTTTCCTTTAGTGTGTCCTGCAGAATGTCTTAAAGCTGGGAGAAATTCACATTATGATTTATTATAGTGGAGCAACACTGATATATATCCTAGACACACATATGTTGTAGAAAACTGGCACCAAGCCACGATACAAGAGCAGCAATATGTCGAGGCAGTGAAGGCTGGATTACCAACAGTGACTTTTCACAGAGTGTTAAGATAAATCTCACTGCTTCGACCAACTTCATCTAGTTTGTCCCATTACATGTTTATATTAAGTGTTGTGTGTGAGCCAAACTTGAGGCCCAGAAACCTCATACTGAGTTTTACAGAGCAAGACAGTTGTGTGTTTGTGTGTGCTGGCAGGCAAGACATTAAGATGTTTCAAAACCACTTGCAAGAGTTGAGACACTTTTAAATCAAGCCAAAGCAAAGAGAAAGGCTTTCCGGAGTCACACTGATCTGAACAGTGGGCAAGTTCTCTGAAGTTTTAGAAAAGGGTCCCTAATTATGGGATTTTCACGTTTCAGTTCTATACCAGTGCGTTGAAGATTTGCATGAATAAGGGTAGCCTGAGCCAATGATTCCAGTTGTTTGTTTACAATAGTGAAAAGCATTGTGGGTGTTGGAGTTGGTTTCTTGTCACCAATTATATGTACAGAATCCCCAAAGTCTGGTTGGGGTAAATGTCAGCCTCTTAAAGTCTAGGCCATGGAACTATGCCGGTGGAAGGTGGAGGTAAAGGGTTAGGAGCAAAATGCTGATCCAAGTGAAACTGCACTCCAGTTCTTATGGTGCGTTCCAGTTGTAATTTGAAGTGGGAGTATCTGAGTTCCCAGTCGGGAATTTCAACTGGAGGTCGGACTTCCTACTTGGAATCTCGGAGGTACTACGCCATCCCGCTTCAGTAATAGACACTTACTGATAATATAACATGTTTAGCTCTTCTGTATTGTTTGTGTCACATTAAACCAACTGTACATGTGGCACTGCTCGTCTTGGATCTGTGGATATCTTGGTACGATGTTTGTATTAACAAAATGCAAAATAAAGTGTGGTTATCAACCGGTATTGCTAACAGTGGCTAACCCGAGGTGACTGCTAAAGATGTAAACAAGAGGAACTAGTTTCCTGCCGAGGTCCAACTTTTTCTGACTTGTGCTACTGGAACGCAGTCAACTCGATGTGACGTCACTCCCAGTTCCCACCTCCGACTTCCAAAGAAAATGGAACGCAGCATTATACCAGACATTTGTGTCGGAGGAAGAAATGAGTCTGAAGGGTAAGCTGTTCACAAGTTGATCAACCTGCAACTGTAAGCATGAGCCCTGAGTAGTGATCGAAATAATAAGTTAATAGGTACAAAAATGATAATACGTTTATATTGTTTCTAGCTTACCCTTTAGAGACCGAGCTCAGACATCCGGAAGAAGCCCAGAGCATTGCCACAACTCCAATAAACAGTTCAATAAACAGTTCAGTTGGTTTCTGATCAAGCTTCTTCATAGACACTCCCAATAGAGATATTCCTGACTTCTAACTTCCATTTCCATTTTTGAACAAACATCCATGCCTTTCTTTGGAAATATCCAGGGAATATCCAACTAGGAGTAAACCCAGAACAGGCAGTAGATATATTTCCCCATCTGGCCCAGGATCTAAGGATACCCCAGAAAAAGCTGGAGGACTTGGCTTGGAAGAGCGACTTTTTGGGCTACCATGCTTAGCTTGTGGCAGAAAGTTTAGACGGACATGTCTTCAAAAATCTATTTCTGTTAAGAGCATCTTTGTTCCTATGAGCCACCGTCCTTAAATTAGAGACCACATTATTCCTTTGGGTCTTAAAACCCAGTTTCAAACATCGACAATAACCTCAGCAACCTCAACGTGGGGAGAGCAGACATGGTAGTACTGAGTGGTTATGTGGTAGGTTCAAACATCATGCATTATGTGGGGTTACAGTGGCTATAAATGTACCATGCCAGAGAAATGAATGAGTGCTGGTCTATGAGACCATGATGACAGGCTTTCTCATTGGCTGCCAGTTGGTCTTGGCCTGCTTTCAAGTGAGATCAGCTTCAAAAACAGCTGATGTTGCACTAAAGATATTCTAATAACTGTTGTTGATACCAATTATTCCACTTTGAAATGTCCAGTTGCAGATATACCAGTGGAAAAAAGTGAAAACTAAAGAACTAAAAGCAGAGAGGGAAAATGTTTGATTGTGGAGTTTTTGTAACGTGACATATCTTAAAATGCAGCTAACCACTCTGACTGAGTTAATGTTAATAAAGACATACCATTGTTCTGCTATCTGGTGTTAAAACTAAGTTGTGTTACATTTTCGGTTTCCGTTGACCCAAGTGTAAAATAACTGGAATCCTTTGTATGACTTATGTTGAAGTACGTTTTGGACAGCTGTTCAACTCCATCCTCAAAGTGCTGGAAACTAAAACGAACCGGTATGTTTAAGGAATATTTTTACAGCATACTTTTTTTTGTATTGCTTCGATACCAACATCTTTAGTGTTGGTGGAGAACATTTTTAGAGCTTTTTTAGAGCTCTCCCTGCTTCTATGTTGTCAGAGCCACAAAACCATCTAGTCGAAATTATTAATGATATTGCTTCCCAATAAAATTAGGGTTACGGTTGTCACGGTACAAAGAGAACTGAAAGTGTGTGCTGGTGAGGAAAATGACTGTGGAGAGACATATTTAGACAACACACTAAATAATCTGATATGAATCACATTGTTGGCTGTGACTCTTACAACAAATCATTAATTGTTCACATGTATTCATGATACTGTTGAGCTGGAAAACACATAAACCTAGATTTTAGGGTAAATAAACATTTTTGGTGAACTTTAATTTCCTTTTTATAAACTGTGTCAAATCCTTGAATGAGTAATCTCTCATTTGGCAATTACCTCCTTCTATTGCCCCATCCTTTATCCTTCTTTCCCAACTATCTTCCCTCCTCTTATTTCAACATCTTCATTTTGCCAACTGTCACAAGCCGACCTGTAATTGAGAGTTTTGGTTTTCCTGCAGACGGCTGATACTATAAATGGTCTTCGTCTTTAAATCTGGTTCTGACTAATGAGTCGGGCTCCGTGAGTTATCTGTGTCTCACAAAACATACTTCTGAGTGGTGGATGATAAGAAATCCACATTGTTAAGAGTCACATTTCATGCATGTATGTAGCTCCTTTTCAGTGAGTTACTTAGGAGTGTAGCTGAACGGCTTAAAAATGACTAAAACAAGTTTTCTGACCAATTAGAGGGGGATAGAGGGGGGAGTGCCTCCTTTAGGATTAGCAGGAGAGATCTGCTTGTTGCATTGGAAGATTCTATGCTTGACAAGTTCAAGTGTCCTTGCATTGAAGAGTTATTTTCTACTTTTGTATTTACTAAGATGTGGGTCTTCCAGCTCTTATCGTCCATCTGAGTTTCATATAGAAGAATGGTGCGTTTATGTGCCGCCACATGTCTCCACAAGTGAACTATTTTTGCATATTTACTTTTTGCCGTTTGCTTTTAACTCGGTTGCATGCAAGCCGACCGCACCAACTCTGCTATACAATATAGCAGAGAGGAACTTCTTCACATCAGAAACTTTGTGGACAATAACAATGGAGATTCGCCATGGCTGCCTTCTGCCGTCCTACCTGAGAGACGCAGGAGGAAGACAAAGCGGGGGTCCCGGGCTGCTGGTCAGACTGAGGAAACGAGAGAATCGACCCCCTCTTCCGAGTATTCTTCTGGCTAATGTTCAATCGATTGAAAATAAGCTAGATGAACTCAGAAGTTGGATTGCTTTTCAACGGGACATTAACCTGTTAACCCTTCTCTTGCGTTAGGTCATACCCCCCTTCCCATGCTATTTTCGGTCAAAATTGACCGGTGTGTTTTGCACAGTGATATCTCTGGAACCCCTTATCCAATTTTGATGGTTGACATCTCATTTGAACAGTCAAAGCAAGTAGAATCAAGGGGTGACAGACAGAATGACACCAGGGCTGAATTTCATATTATTTTTGGCAGTAAGTTCAAAGATAGTGCTTATTTTACATTACTGTATATTATAAAAATGCTTGCCATGTAGGCTGTGTTTACTGGAGATGGAAATACTTTAGTTAGTGTTGTAGCTGAGATTCTTCCCGTTCCAATGATGTATGGGATGTATTGATTTGATACAAGCAAGCCAGTGTTTCATGTCATGGTCCGGACCCACCGTTGGGCCCATCAAGTTCAGCATTCACTGTGATGAATATAAAATAAGACACTGATACTGTTTTTCTCAATGAACATTTATTGAAAGAGAAATATACCATAACAGAACATGTGTGTGTGTGTGTGTGCGTGTGTGTTCATGTGTGTTCACGCACATAGTTGGCAATGCAAAATTGTGGAATGTCACCTCAGGCTCCTCTCCCTCAGGGGCTTCTATCTCAGGGGCCTCTCCCTCAGGGGCCTCTATCTCAGGGGCCTCTCCCTCCTCTCCCTCAGGGGCCTCTCCCTCAGGTGCCTCTTCCTGGTCTGTTGGCTCATAGTCTGGATCGCTGTTGTCTTCCATTTCTGAGACATCTTCCTCTATCTCCTCTTCATCTGGTTCAATCTCCTCTTCATCTGGTTCAAAAAATGTGCCATGTCCCATTCATTTTCTATGGCGGTCAATTCTGACCGAAAACATCATGGGTGTTTCACTGTTGAATAAATCACTCAAAATTCAATGCAAGTGGTGATCATCAAGTGTATATGTTCAGAGGCCTTGTGTGGAGGATAACATAAGGTATTGAGGCAATTGGATGAAAAACACAATATTTATGATTAAAACAAAAGTCATTCGGTCACTTTTGACCAGAAACGCAAGAGAAGGGTTAAGCACCTTCCCCCCGATACCGGGGGGGAAAACGCGTCATCTGCAGGAAACAGTGTCTGAGGGCATCTTAATATTTAATAAACTATGAATGTTTTATATCCATGCAACGGGAAGAAACTCAGCTAAATTATCATTTTTTTTTTTTTTTCAAAAAAAAACGCACAATGCTAACGCTCAGCCTCTGAATTAGCAACGAGCGAAAAATGCTAACGCCTTACTGCACAGAAACCCCGATACCTCTGATGACATGGTGCAAACAGTGGTCGCAGTACTTTATGTTACGTTAGAAAGCTAACTTTTGGTGAATTTAGGAGAAATCTACAGACGCAAATAGACAAACTATAGTAAATAAACACCTAAATGTGTATTTTGTTCATTTTCATGGGACTACGGTGGAGAGAGTCAGCAGCTTCAGGTTCCTCGGTGTCCACATCACTGAGGACCTGACATGGACTCTTCACACAAACACCATCACCAAAACAGCTCGACAGCGGCTCTTCTTCCTCCGCAGGCTGAGGAGGTTCAACATGGACTCCAGGATACTCTGCAACTTCTACAGGTGCACCATAGAGAGTATCCTGACTGGCTGCATCACGGCCTGGTACGGCAGCTGCACCGCCCTCAACCGTAAGGCTTTACAGAGGGTGGTGAAAACTGCACAGCACATCACCAGGATGGAGCTGCCATCCATGGAGGACCTTTACTCCCAGCGGCTCAGGAAGAAAGCCCTCCGGATTATAAAAGACCCCCATCACCCCAGCCACTTATGGCGCATTTCCACTACACAGCCTCGCTCGGCCTCGCTCGTTATGGTTAGGCCTTGTTAGGATTGGCTCACTTTATGGCGCATTTCCATTACAGTTTAGGAACTGGGGTAGTATCTATAGTAACGCAGTGTAGGCGGAGCCGTGACGTCATCTTCAATGAGAACCCCAGAAAAACAACATCAGCCGTTAGCTGTTAGCACTCAAGCTCACAGCGTCTCATATCTGTTCAGAAACTAGACAAAAGTTAAACAAGTACAAACCACAGAGTGTCTGTGTCATGGTGAATACAGTCGCTGGTTTATTTATGTCTGTATAGGCCGTTGTTGTGAGTGTGGACGGTCGGAGCATATATTGCGTTAGCTTAGCCGATCTCCATTTAGACAACGCGCATTTTAAAAGGTTTTTCGCCTGCCGTCTGTCTGCAGACTTGTCAAAGCATTAATTCATGGTTTTTACTAACCGGTATCAGTATGTTGTTACTTCGGCATCATTTTGAAACGTGTATTATAATTAAATCACGGTCAAATATGTTCACCTTGTTGTAGTTGTAGCCCCCTTGCCAGCGATTCTCTCTCTAGTTTAGCATACTCAGTCCGACTCAGCCTGGTTGTTCGTGGCCCGAGAACCACAATTTTATGGGGCCAGAAAAACTGTGAATTAGGACCCGCTAGCCGGTAGGCCTACTAGGCCAAGTGGAAACGCAACCAAAAACGGGCCGCTGACGTCACAGCTCTCTTAAACGGGGCTCCGCGCTGCAGTGGAAACGCGCCAATACTGTTCTGTCTGCTGCCATCTGGCAGGCGTTACCGCAGCATCCGGACTAAAACCACCAGATTCAGAGACAGTTTCATACCACAGGCAGTGGTGACTGGTCATTAGGGGCACAGCCCCACCTAGTGTCAACAGAAAGTATTAAAATAATAATTACAAAAAAATGCAAAAAAATGCAAAGAAAATACATCTTAAAATATATTTTACAATCATGTTTAATCATCTGATTCGTCTGTACATTGCTGTTTTAGTCTGTGTTCTTCTAATTAGTGTCTACAGTGTGCCTATTGAGCCGTTTTGAGCGACGTGGGTCAAGCCCCGATCAAGCCCCTGTCTCTCACTGTCTAATGGCGCATTTCCACTGCAGCGCGTAGCACGTGCCAAACCCGGCCCGATTTTTGTTGCGTTTCCACTAGGGGTAGTTCCAGCTAACGGGTACTGTTTCACAGTTTTTCTGGCTCTCCAAAATCCAGGTTCTTTCCGGGCCAACAACCGGGCTGAATATGTTAAACTAGTGAGAGAATCGCTGGCAACTACAACAAAATGAACATATTTGACCGTGATTTAATTGTAATACACGTTTCAAAATGATGCCGAAGTAACAACATACTGATACCGGTTAGTAAAAGCCATGAATTAATGCTTTGACAAGTCTGCAAACAGACGGCAGGCGAAAAACCTTTTAAAATGCATGTTTTCTGAATGGAGATCGGCTAAGCTAACGTTGTATATGCTCCGACCATCCACACTCACAACAACGGCCTACAGACATAAATAAACCAGCGACTGTACTCACCATGACACAGACAGTCTGTGGTTTGTACTTGTTTAACTTTTGTCTAGTTTCTGAACAGATATGAGGAGCTGTGAGCTCTGAGTGCTAACAGCTAACGGCTGATGTTGGTTTTGTGTTTCGCACTGAAGATGACGTTACGGCTCCGCCTACACTGCGTTTCTATAGTTACTACCCCAGTTCCTAAACTGTAATGGAAACGCAGCATAAAGTGAGCCTGGCCTACCAAGGCCTAACTATACCGTACTAAGCCATGCGAGGCCCTGCAGTGGAAATGCGCCATTAGTGAATGGGTGCTGTAAAAACGACACTGCGCATGCTCAGAGTCTTTTTCTATTCAATGTGTGTGGCAACAAAAATAATCACCATAGGGGCACTGTGCTGACATACCCACCAAACGTCATCTCACATAATTCAGAGCTGATTGGCTGTAAGTACGTGTGCCGCGAAAAGTGTAGTGTGTGAAGAGGAGACGAGAGAGCTGCAGTGACGCGTCCTAAAATCCGGAAGTAAGCTGCGCATGGCTTCCCTCGACAAAAAAGCAATGAGATTTCTCCATAGGATTTTAGAAAATAGCTCGAAATAAGATCTGTGGGAAACGTACCTGTTAGATAAATGCACGTTTTGTTCAGCCGGATAATATCCACATGTCTACCCTACTTTTATAATTTTCGAATCATAAATCTATCGATCATAAATCTATCGATTACATTTATGATTCGACTTTTGAAACTTCAAGAAGATAAGGACGACTTTTACAAAAAAGTAATAGAGATTTTTGTCCAGAAGGATAGGCAAATGGACTTCATCTTCAAGTCAAGGTAAGACCACAATTGTATTGAAAATGGGATCTTACTAAGAGAGAACAATTCAATATTTAAATGATAAAATTACATTTTTTGGGTATCTTTTTGTTGAACTGTCTGTTTAAAATTAATCGAAGCATCAGACAAAAAAAGCTTTTGAAAATAATATTATATTTTGGTTTAGGTCAAAATATAATATTTGTAAACCTGAAGAGTCAGAGCCAGTGCCTCACCAGCCATGAACCTCACTGCAGAAGCTTATATATAAACATCTACGTTTTTTGTGCCCCACCACTTTTGTACATATAAAAACGCCACTGACCACAGGCAATAAGACTGCTAAACACCTGAACTGTTGAAACAACATCCATAACATTCATCTGCTACTTAATAATTATGTATCTATTTCTCTAATATATCATTCAAATAACTTGCATATAGACTCTTATTGCACTATTTCACTTTTTAAACTATTTTTCTTTTTGTATTTACTATTTACTTGCACTATATTTTTCTGTTTATCTGTGTTTTGTGTTGCACTGTTGGAGAAGCCTGTGACCTCAGATTTTCATCGGCATAACTACACTGTAGCTATGTTCGTATGACAAAATAAAGAACCTTGAACCTTGACTATTCAATACATCTGTGTTAAGTTAATAACAAGTTTTACGACAGTCATGACTGATAATTATTCGTATTCCCTGTTAGTAATGCAAGTTCTAAGAACAATGGGATTATTGGGCTGCAAACACCAGTACAGTCCTTTTGAAATCGTGCATTGTACGATTCCCTGGAAACAACAATTACACTGTACAGATCTTAAATGTCCTGAAAGAATGGAATACATATTATTTGTATTAGTAATATAATTTATTCTGCATTATTTTTACAACAAAACACAGTATTGCAAACATTTAAATCATCCTTTACATAAAGAATTGTACATCATCTACAAAAAAACACAATTATTTCATAATTACATAATATTACATCAAGTATGAAATCACACTTAGAATCAGTTTAGAGGTCACTTATTCGTTGTAATAAGAGACACTTTTATAGGATAAGGGTCAGTAAGATTTTTGAATATGATGTTCAGAAATAATCATTTAAAACATAGAAAACATTGAGAATGTAATCAAATGCAATAAAACTCTTGCAGAAATGATATCAAACATAAGGTATTGCAGGGAATATAAGTACAGAATCACATGTTTACCAAATACAATTTCTATACATTTCACACGTGCAAATCTTACTGACACTTAATCGGCACCATAGATTAAAGAAAAAATGCTCTTGTGGTAAAACTTGTACTGAAACTTGGTATGGCCATAACGATGGTTTTGAAATGTACCTAACACACTGGAATATTGTTATTTAAAAATGTTTAACATTGGTTATTCTGTTGTGCCGATGATAGAGTTCACATGTCTGATTCACACTTAAATGTAGAACAAATGATAGGGATGGCAAGTCATTACATTTGTTTGACACACAAATGTAAGCATATATATGTCAATAATATTTTTAATCAATGTATCATTGTTTCCATCAAGTGTTATCTTCAACTGGAACCCAGAAGGATATCTTCTTGCATATCTTTTCCTCAATAATAATTTAAAAAATATACCATTAATAATGTATTAGTAGGAAAATAATGCTGTAAAATACTCTGTATATGAGAATTACGTCAATGAATCATAATTTCATCTTAACTGAGGTGCAGTGTTGCACTGTAGGGTTCTGGCAAAACATTAGTCCACAGGGACATTACATTTCAAAGTGCACAGTTGGAATTATTTTAAGGCACACACACTGTATTTCAGCTTTCGGACACGTTGTGTAGTCGTGATTGTTTCTGGGTTCTAGAGTTTTGGACGGAGGGACCCGACCACCGGCTTGTCGGAGCAGAACTCCTTCCACCATGAAGGCCGCTCCATCACCTGGTTGCCCTGCATCACTGTGGACCACAGGTTCTTGTAGAGCTACGTGAAGGAGAACAAGGAGAAGAGGTCACTGACCGCTCTGATCCACGATCTTTAGTTTGTTGTAACCTTTTATTTTCTTAGACATCATACTGCTAATGCACCGTTCTATTGTGATATCGTAATGTGAGTTTATGTGGTTGGGAATCAAGGATCCTGTAGAGTCCGATACATCCAACACCTCCGACACCTCCAACACCCCTCACTCAAATTGTCTGTCTTTTCATTGGTCTAAAGATCACAAGACCTTTATGGTTCTGTGATCGTAGAAAAAAAGACTGGCTATCCGTGACTGCATCACTGTTTATAGTCTTTTTTAATTTTCTTATCAAATGGTCGGCCTCCATTTTCCATTTTCACATCTATCTGGTTTTTACCAGTTGCTGATTTTTGGAACATGGGCTGTTGTTGTTCTAACGGTGGAACGTTTGGTAACATATCGCCCAACCACAATGACAATACTCAAGTAATTCATGACAATATACTGTATATTATTCTTGTGAATCCTCCATTGACTGTTGAACCTATCCTTTTTGGGTGTTCATTTGATGTTAGCTGCTAATGTTAGCATGCTTTGTCAATTAGCTTACTGTGTTGGGTTACAGTTTGGAAACATTTAGGAAAACAAAGCTTTTCTTCAGGATTTCAAGATCCAGTCTGTTGGAATCACATAAGACCAGTCACAGATGAAAGTATAGCGAGCTAGCTTACTTGCTGTACATTAGCCCAGCACATCAGAACATGCTCAGTGTTTCTCATATAACAGAGGAACATCCTGTTTGTATTGACCTTTTGGTTGGGACTTGGTTAGACATCTTTATACAATTTTTTGATATGGTAGAGTAGCCTTTCTGTATATTCTGAGCTGTCATCAACACTTCCTGTCCAAACAAAAACAATGCAATCAAACTGCCTTTTGGAAACGAACCAACGACAAGAAGAGACAAAGCTGTCATCTTGAGAATAATATAAACATACTGCTGGCCTTCCAAATGTCACAACTTAAACGGATTTGATTAAAAAAAACAGCTCACAACCTCAATATGTATGTGTTACGACCACAGCTGAAGAGGAAGTTTGTTTATGTGGGTTAATGAAGATTCCGGAAAGTTACAGACTTGCTGAGAAACTTGGCAGGGTTAGGTTGTGGTCGAATTGTACTTTGTTTTGAACACTACATTAACCAAAAGGCCACATATGAGCGTTCCTTTCTATAAAGGTAGAGACCTGAACATCAGCAGGAGAGGACTCTTTAAAGTAGAGACACTACATACTGATATACACCTGAACATCAGCAAGAGAGGACTCTTTAAAGTAGAGACACTACATACTGATATACACCTGAACATCAGCAGGAGAGGACTCTTTAAAGTAGAGACACTACATACTGATATACACCTGAACATCAGCAGGAGAGGACTCTTTAAAATAGAGACACTACATACTGATATACACCTGAACATCAGCAGGAGAGGACTCTTTAAAGTAGAGACACTACATACTGATATACACCTGAACATCAGCAGGAGAGGACTCTTTAAAGTAGAGACACTACATACTGATATACACCTGAACATCAGCAGGAGAGGACTCTTTAAAGTAGAGACACTACATACTGATATACACCTGAACATCAGCAGGAGAGGACTCTTTAAAGTAGAGACAACTACATACTGATATACACCTGAACATCAGCAGGAGATGACTCTTTAAAGTAGAGACACTACATACTGATATACACCTGAACATCAGCAGGAGAGGACTCTTTAAAGTAGAGACACTACATACTGATATACACCTGAACATCAGCAGGAGAGGACTCTTTAAAGTAGAGACACTACATACTGATATACACCTGATCATCAGCAGGAGAGGACTCTTTAAAGTAGAGACACTACATACTGATATACACCTGAACATCAGCAGGAGAGGACTCTTTAAAGTAGAGACACTACATACTGATATACACCTGAACATCAGCAGGAGAGGACTCTTTAAAGTAGAGACACTACATACTGATATACACCTGAACATCAGCAGGAGAGGACTCTTTAAAGTAGAGACACTACATACTGATATACACCTGAACATCAGCAGGAGAGGACTCTTTAAAGTAGAGACACTACATACTGATATACACCTGAACATCAGCAGGAGAGGACTCTTTAAAGTAGAGACACTACATACTGATATACACCTGAACATCAGCAGGAGAGGACTCTTTAAAGTAGAGACACTACATACTGATATACACCTGAACATCAGCAGGAGAGGACTCTTTAAAGTAGAGACACTACATACTGATATACACCTGAACATCAGCAGGAGAGGACTCTTTAAAGTAGAGACACTACATACTGATATACACCTGAACATCAGCAGGAGAGGACTCTTTAAAGTAGAGACACTACATACTGATATACACCTGAACATCAGCAGGAGAGGACTCTTTAAAGTAGAGACACTACATACTGATATACACCTGAACATCAGCAGGAGAGGACTCTTTAAAGTAGAGACACTACATACTGATATACACCTGAACATCAGCAGGAGAGGACTCTTTAAAGTAGAGACACTACATACTGATATACACCTGAACATCAGCAGGAGAGGACTCTTTAAAGTAGAGACACTACATACTGATATACACCTGAACATCAGCAGGAGAGGACTCTTTAAAGTAGAGACACTACATACTGATATACACCTGAACATCAGCAGGAGAGGACTCTTTAAAGTAGAGACACTACAGACTGATATACACCTGAACATCAGCAGGAGAGGACTCTTTAAAGTAGAGACACTACATACTGATATACACCTGAACATCAGCAGGAGAGGACTCTTTAAAGTAGAGACACTACATACTGATATACACCTGAACATCAGCAGGAGAGGACTCTTTAAAGTAGAGACACTACATACTGATATACACCTGAACATCAGCAAGAGAGGACTCTTTAAAGTAGAGACACTACATACTGATATACACCTGAACATCAGCAGGAGAGGACTCTTTAAAGTAGAGACACTACATACTGATATACACCTGAACATCAGCAGGAGAGGACTCTTTAAAGTAGAGACACTACATACTGATATACACCTGAACATCAGCAGGAGAGGACTCTTTAAAGTAGAGACACTACATACTGATATACACCTGAACATCAGCAGGAGAGGACTCTTTAAAGTAGAGACACTACATACTGATATACACCTGAACATCAGCAGGAGAGGACTCTTTAAAGTAGAGACACTACATACTGATATACACCTGAACATCAGCAGGAGAGGACTCTTTAAAGTAGAGACACTACATACTGATATACACTGAACATCAGCAGGAGAGGACTCTTTAAAGTAGAGACACTACATACTGATATACACCTGAACATCAGCAGGAGAGGACTCTTTAAAGTAGAGACACTACATACTGATATACACCTGAACATCAGCAGGAGAGGACTCTTTAAAGTAGAGACACTACATACTGATATACACCTGAACATCAGCAGGAGAGGACTCTTTAAAGTAGAGACACTACATACTGATATACACCTGAACATCAGCAGGAGAGGACTCTTTAAAGTAGAGACACTACATACTGATATACACCTGAACATCAGCAGGAGAGGACTCTTTAAAGTAGAGACACTACATACTGATATACACCTGAACATCAGCAGGAGAGGACTCTTTAAAGTAGAGACACTACATACTGATATACACCTGAACATCAGCAGGAGAGGACTCTTTAAAGTAGAGACACTACATACTGATATACACCTGAACATCAGCAGGAGAGGACTCTTTAAAGTAGAGACACTACATACTGATATACACCTGAACATCAGCAGGAGAGGACTCTTTAAGTAGAGACACTACATACTGATATACACCTGAACATCAGCAGGAGAGGACTCTTTAAAGTAGAGACACTACATACTGATATACACCTGAACATCAGCAGGAGAGGACTCTTTAAAGTAGAGACACTACATACTGATATACAGCTGAACATCAGCAGGATGGGACTCTTTAAAGTAGAGACACTACATACTGATATACACCTGAACATCAGCAGGAGAGGACTCTTTAAAGTAGAGACACTACATACTGATATACACCTGAACATCAGCAGGAGTGGACTCTTTAAAGTAGAGACACTACATACTGATATACACTGAACATCAGCAGGAGAGGACTCTTTAAAGTAGAGACACTACATACTGATAGACACCTGAACATCAGCAGGAGAGGACTCTTTAAAGTAGAGACACTACATACTGATATACACCTGAACATCAGCAGGAGAGGACTCTTTAAAGTAGAGACACTACATACTGATATACACCTGAACATCAGCAGGAGAGGACTCTTTAAAGTAGAGACACTACATACTGATATAACACCTGAACATCAGCAGGAGAGGACTCTTTAAAGTAGAGACACTACATACTGATATACACCTGAACATCAGCAGGAGAGGACTCTTTAAAGTAGAGACACTACATACTGATATACACCTGAACATCAGCAGGAGAGGACTCTTTAAAGTAGAGACACTACATACTGATATACACCTGAACATCAGCAGGAGAGGACTCTTTAAAGTAGAGACACTACATACTGATATACACCTGAACATCAGCAGGAGAGGACTCTTTAAAGTAGAGACACTACATACTGATATACACCTGAACATCAGCAGGAGAGGACTCTTTAAAGTAGAGACACTACATACTGATATACACCTGAACATCAGCAGGAGAGGACTCTTTAAAGTAGAGACACTACATACTGATATACACCTGAACATCAGCAGGAGAGGACTCTTTAAAGTAGAGACACTACATACTGATATACACCTGAACATCAGCAGGAGAGGACTCTTTAAAGTAGAGACACTACATACTGATATACACCTGAACATCAGCAGGAGAGGACTCTTTAAAGTAGAGACACTACATACTGATATACACCTGAACATCAGCAGGAGAGGACTCTTTAAAGTAGAGACACTACATACTGATATACAGCTGAACATCAGCAGAGGACTCTTTAAAGTAGAGACACTACATACTGATATACACCTGAACATCAGTAGGAGAGGACTCTTTAAAGTAGAGACACTACATACTGATATACACCTGAACATCAGCAGGAGTGGACTCTTTAAAGTAGAGACACTACATACTGATATACACTTGAACATCAGCAGGAGAGGACTCTTTAAAGTAGAGACACTACATACTGATAGACACCTGAACATCAGCAGGAGAGGACTCTTTAAAGTAGAGACACTACATACTGATATACACCTGAACATCAGCAGGAGAGGACTCTTTAAAGTAGAGACACTACATACTGATATACACCTGAACATCAGCAGGAGAGGACTCTTTAAAGTAGAGACACTACATACTGATATACACCTGAACATCAGCAGGAGAGGACTCTTTAAAGTAGAGACACTACATACTGATATACACCTGAACATCAGCAGGAGAGGACTCTTTAAAGTAGAGACACTACATACTGATATACACCTGAACATCAGCAAGAGAGGACTCTTTAAAGTAGAGACACTACATACTGATATACACCTGAACATCAGCAGGAGAGGACTCTTTAAAGTAGAGACACTACATACTGATATACACCTGAACATCAGCAGGAGAGGACTCTTTAAAGTAGAGACACTACATACTGATATACACCTGAACATGAGCCTTAATGGGCCCCTTTAACACGTTGGGTTGATGTCCTGTTTTTATCCTTTTCTTTGTTTCACTGGAACTTTTTTTTCATTTAATCGTTTATTTGAAGAGGGACAGTGCACATTGATGAACATTTAAAACAAATAATGCTTTAAAAACGTAAACATGCCGGATTTGAGCTTTGAGCTAGTTTCCATCCGTAGTCCCTCAAACTACTTGTTATTGAACTCAGATCCAAAGGAAAAACATTATTTATTTTTGTATTGGCTGACAATAGACTGTCATGGTGATGTATACTAATCCTATTTCACTCAATCCTGCTGTTAAAACAATTCTAATTAATAAAAAATGTCTCCAACACAGCAAGCCCAAACCTTATATTGCCTGGTAATTTATTTTCTATTTAGTTTGGCTCATTATTCCTACGACCTTGTTTTTATCTGATGTATCCATAATTAAGACCCACAGAAAGACTTGAACAGCCAAGACTGAGTAGAAGTTAGCCGTATTAGCATTGTTGTACTATACATGTTATTAAACTTGCAATATCTTGCAGTCAAGGACCAATTTAGCATCTAAAATAAACTGGGTGAACCGTGGGGCTGACACAGAGACACAGAATACACTGCGGGTCCGCATGACGTGCTCTTCTCAGGCAAAACAAACATTAGTTAAGCCTTCTTATGACACAGGAAGTTCTCAGACAGTGCAGAGAGGGTCATTGTCAACAACTGTCAAAGGGGATTTATAACCAAAGAGCACACTGGATGTGTTTTCCTGGAAGAGGGAGAGACAGCAGCCAAAGCTCTGCAGTGTTTTTCCTGAAATCTGACTGAACCTGACTAAAGGTCCCACAGGCAGACTGCATGATGGGAATGGGGAGTGAGAGGGAAACAACTGTGGGGCCCGTTAGTGAGTCACTGACATGGGTGTCGCTGTGTTCACAGCTACCATGCATTTAAATATTTTACAAATCTATGCTTGTACAATTTATTTAATTCATGTATTTAATAATATTAATATCATTTTGAGTGCCCACTGGACTTAGTCATCATTTGTAATCATTTGCCGATAGCTGAAAGTGTATACAGTATGGGGTCTGGAGAGTGCAACTAAATTATTTTATAGATTTAATGTTACATTTAAAATAACTGATAGAAATATTGTTTTAATTTGAACAAAGAATATAAATCGAAGCTAATTCATAATATTTATTTTAGTTATAAATATCTGTTGGTTGTGGCCAATTACAAAACAATTACCGCTAATATTACAAATGCAAAAATATGAAGACAACGGTTAATAAACATTTTAACATAAGTTTCTTTTCTAAAACAAAAATCATTTTTCAAAATGTTTTTTATTAGTTATTAATTTTACTTGCACCGCCTCACTATTTGTTTTTTACAATATATATGTTTTTCTTGAAATCAATGATCTGAAAACAAAATAGAAAGCAAGTTTTAAAAGTGCTTTACATTACTTCTGTAATGTGCCTGCAGTATAGTATCCGGAATTTGTATTATTGAATTATTAAAATATATATACATTATTCCAGTGGCATGCTTTACGCTCCACAGGGTCAAGTTCAAGAAGAAAAATCACATTCAAAGTTTCATAAAAGACTATTTCATATTCAAATGAAATCAATGACACAAATACACTGATACTGTGATTAGAGAATAAAAAAAGGGAAAACTGTTTCCTTTTTTGATTTATTGTATCATTTATTGCCCTAAAGGCTAATCTAGCTGTGACTGATAAAATTGAATAAAAAGAAGCCTGTTAAAAGCATTCAAAATATGATGGTCTGACATGTCTAGAAATATACTAAACATGCTTAAATAAAGTTACACTTAATGTATACTGTATGTATTGGTTTACCTGTCCGTCAGCGTAGCCAATAGGTGAGTTGAGAATGAAATCAGTGGGGGCGAAAACATCCACCAACGATACTGCATCATCCTTCAGCTGCAGGGGACACACAAAGCAGATTAGTCATCATTTAGAATTTACAATAACACTTTAAAATGGTATAAACAGAGAGATTTAACCATGCAGAGGATGTAGTGTTGGTGTACCTGGGAGCAGAGAGTGAGAATGGCCGTTTGGACCAACTCTGCGGGCTTCCTTCCACTCAGATAGTTACCTGTACAGAAACAAAACTATGTTACAGAAACCACAAATATACTATATGCTTTCTACATTGATGTTTGCAGTTTAAAGAGTGCAGTCACACCCTGGTAAAGTATGGCCATGTGGGTGCTGAGACTCCACAGCCCGTACAGAGCACATAGTTTGCTGAGAACAGGTCTGAGATCAGCCGGTGTGTCCTCATCAACGGTCAGGTCATGGAACCTCTGCAGGCAGTTGTGTTCTATGTAGGCCATCGCCAGGGTACGAGAGGAGTACACCTAAACACACACAAGGTGGAACATTAAAACAGTACATTTTAAATACAAAAACAGCAACTACAATGCATGATTGTATAATGTTTATAGCCTCCTATACTTATATTGTATGAGCAGTATGTTGGAATATCTATTATATTTTATTTTGTGCATTTTATATTTTATATTATCATTCTAGTGTGGATATGTATTTACTTGTATTGTTTATTTTATTTATTGTGTCTACTTTACAAATTGGGATTGATAAATTAGTATTGTACTTTTTATTTTTGCTGTACACTCAAGCAAGAAAGATATTAAGCTTAACATTGCCTTCTGCAGGAAATAGGATGAATGCTAAGCTAGCCTTATTAGCACACCAGAGACTCCAGATTTAATTTCGCAAAAGTAAAAATTACTAAAAATCTAGACTTCAAATATAATATTGTGGTATGTTTGGATGTTCATAACATTTTCCTAAACGGGGATTGCAATAGAAGAATTAGGCAGGATTCACAAAAAATGGGATTGTTAAAAAATGTAAATCATTCAATGTAATGCAAATAAATGCACAATTTTCCTGGAGCATGAATAGTGTAAATACAGTAAAAAATAATGTTGTGGTAGGAAATCATTTTTCCGCAGGTTTGGATGAAAATGATTATTAAAGCTTCCGATATCCCAACTATATATTCAGCTTTGCAAACGAGCAAGCTACTAGCTAGCCTGCTCGTTAGCAATGAATGTGAATGACATGATATGAACAAGAAATAAACTATGTTAACAAATCCGTTTAAAATCATTTAAAAATTGGGTTTAATTTGTTTAGTACAAATGTAATCCAACTGAACCTTCTTGGACTAAAAACAATACATGTGCGTTTGTCATATTAATGGCCAAAACAACTCAATTAAAATGAGTAAATCCAGTGATACACACATTTCCCAGAACTACAACACCCATCTGACACTGTAACCTCCAGCATGCATCTGTGGTACAATAACTCAAACCAGATGATGGCAGCCCGGCTCTGTAAAGACGGTCCAAAACTCCACTTAGCTAAACTCCATTTATTGCCGTTTCTAATGAACCTGGAGACACAACACAACGCAGAGCGTCTTCTTCTCTGGAATGAGTTTCTGATAAGACACCACTAATCCTGCTTTGGTTTGGCAAGGGTTTACTTAAGAAGTGGGAGTTATTGGCTCAGAATGTGTAATAATATACCAACATCTCATTAGCTCCAGACAAATATCTTAAGAATCGGCTGTATTTCAGTGCTGGAAGTAGTGTTCAGATCTGCTTTGAGAAGGATTCTTAAAGGTAGGGTAGGTAAGTTTGAGAAACCGGCTCGAGATTGCTAGAATTTGAAAATACACAACCGGAGAAAATCTGCCATTTCCTTAGAGAGCCCCTCCTCCAACACACACGAACGCGCACATGACCAATGAGGGCACGAGATAAGTTTGTGCACAGATGGAAGGCTGACAGGCAGGTAGGCCATCCAGTTATTTTAGCCGGGCCGGCTAAAATGATTGGTCGTGCTTTTTACAGTACTACAGCTTCCACAGATGACATTTTTTTATGGATTTTTTGTCAAAGCACTTCAGATATTCATTGCTATCGGGATGTTAAGAGCATTCCATGGAATATAACAAAAAGTGTATCTCGAGCCGGTTTCTCAAACTTACCTACCCCACCTTTAAGTCAAAGTCTTTAACTATGAACAGGAAAGTGTACTTAGAGTATTACGAGTAACTGTACTCATTGGAAAAAACTTGAAATAAATTAAAAATATTTAAAAGTAAAAGCAGCTAATTTGAGATACTGTGAAATGTTTTTACACACAAAAATGTACTGAAATGATTATCTAAACTGCAGACAAATCTATACAGAAACGTAGTTTAAGTTGTAAAATAAATGTAGTAAAGTAAAAGGTACAATATTTCCCTCTGAATTTCAGCAAAGTAAAAATCTAAATTGCCAAAAAAAGTAGTACAAGAAAATGTGTATGTATGTTGTACTTGAGAAAATGTACTTAGTTACTTTCCACAACTGCTGTTTTTAGCTTGAGTTGTGGGAATAGCTGTGAGTGAGCATAAAGGGTCCTCACAGTGGTGTGTGTGTGTGTGTGTGTGTGTGTGTGTGTGCGTGCGTGTGCGTGTGCGTGTGTGTGTGTGTGTGTGTGTGTGTGTGTGTGTGTGTGTGTGTGTGTGTGTGTGTGCGTGTGTGTGTGTGTGTGTGTGTGTGTTACCTGGCTGTTGTTACGGGCCTCGAAATCATCTTTTCCCATGGCCCTCTGCTGCTCCAGCTTCTTCTGGCTCTCCTCCAACAGGAAACACACCAGCCACTTATAGGCAGCCAATGGCACTGATATTATGAACAAGATAAGAAATCACATTCAGTAAATGAGTAATGCTGATATTAAGAGGCTAAACCTATACTGAGATTTTCTTAAAATAAGATTTTCCAGTGAAGGGAATGATCCCTTCTGAGTACCTGCAGAGTCCATGCACTCCTCCATGGTCCTTGCTGTGAACTTGGTTAGCAGGATGTTTTGGAGATCATCCAGGAAATCCACAGTGTGAAGAGGAGACTCAATACGCACACCATCTGAAAACACACAACAGCGGAAACGTTAGAGATCAATCCTGTGCTCACAATTTATGTTATCATAGTCTGAGTTTGCTAAAGATTTTTTGTATCTCTTATGAATCCATATATTCACGTAGAAATTCAGATTTCAAAAAACACGAAAAAACTGTAATATGTGCACATTTAGGGAAAACTTTGTCAAGAGGGAGAATAAAGCTGTATGTTGAATTAGACTGCTTAATGCATGTCAGGATATGTCGAACACAACAAAACAATTATAAAAATAATAATCTTTACTTTCCTTACAACCCGTAATATGAATTCACAGTGGAATGCCGTACAAAAATAGAAAGCAGACATCTTTCTGATAAAAATGTTCAAAATATATAGCAGTCTAAAGGGCTGAAGAGGCACAAATATATAAAATGTTTTGAAATAAAATGAGTGAATTCCTGCATCAAAACGTCACAATAACTGATGTAAAAGATCATCCGTGATTTGACAAGCCGATAACATGGATTTTGTTGTGAAATCTCGCACTTTACAAACCTTGTGACTGGTCATCAGAGATGGGGTCGTTACTAAAAAAAAGTAATATATTACATATTACATATTACTTTAAAAAAAAAGTAATATATTACACTACTTCGTTACTCTCTACATAAAGTAACTCGTTACTTTACTCGCAGGGCCGGCCCGCCCCTCCCTGCAGGCAGATCACGCAGACTGCTAAAGTTTCAAATGTTCTCTTTAGTTCAGTTTCCATTGTCACATAAGACTGATCCAGATAGCTCTGACCATGGCTGTCCTCTGTCTCCTGCTATCTGTATTTTGCGCAGTATATCTCTGAACGATGCGATGGTGATTCCACTGTGCAAATTCCACTGTCCATCTCTGCTTTGGTTACCGGTCCTCCAAATTCTTGCGGCGGCGCACTCACAACATCCTCACTCTGGGTTCGGGGGTCCTTAGCTATTAGCTTCACCTTAGCATGTGTTCTTTGCAGGTGTTTGTTGAGGTTTGACGTGGTGTTTACAGCAGTGGATAACAGCTTCTGGCCTTTACACAGTTTGCACCTCACCGTCACATTCCTGTCTATTCTTCGGACGAACTCAAAATAATGGGCATACCTCCACCCCTCGAAAGTTATCGCTGACTCTGCCATGTTTATGCAGCACTGCACGCGGAGATGTGGACGTGCAAATCGCGCAGATTACGTACATATAAACCTGCGGCGGAAACCCCTCTTGTCTGTCAGTGTGATTATGACTGATTTTATAAAAGTAACGAAGTAACGCGTGTCGGGGCAATGTTAGTAACTGTAGTGTGATTACTGAATTATAAAAGTAACGCGTTACACTACTCCGTTACCGACAAAAGTAATATTATTACAGTAACGCGTTACTTTGTAACGCGTTACACCCAACTCTGGTGGTCATTAATTGTCGTAAATAGCACATAGCAGTGGCACGCCACCAGCTCCAATAACTGACATGATATCTCGTATTATCCCTCAGTGTACACTGTACTGACCACGCTGTTTGGCATAGAGCCAGCTGAGCAGGTAGTTGCTGGTCTGTTGCAGCAACACGTTGTTGTCTCCTTCGTACGTGCAGTTTGGGTCGTTGTCATTACGCAGATCACCGAGCCGGTTCACTGGAAGAGAGGGAAGGTAGTTAGTTCTCTGAAAGTGTGTGTGTGTGTGTGTGTGTGTGTGTGTGTGTGTGTGAGAATCTGTGTGTGTGAGACTGACTGGCCAGGTATCCATGTCCCCCGCAGGCCTCCCTGCACTCCTGGATCCCCCTGGCAGCGGTCCAGGAGCCCAGGGGTTTACTGGAGCAGCCAATGGCGTGGATCTCCCTGCCCATCTCTGCCTGCAAGAATCACAGCGGGGAAATGTACAGTGTTAGAGCAAAAGTGGCATAGCAGGTAAAAAAAGGCATGCATTAATGAAGAGTAAGCCATTTCAATAAATATAGAGAAGAAAAACACACATTCGTAATAGAATAAAGTAATAAGACAAATAAGTACACAGAAAAAAAGCAGTAGAATTAATTTAAAGAGACATAAGTGGCATACTGTCTGACGGTGTTGAGACATGTATAAAACATTTTGGGACATTTATAAAATAATAAAATAAAATTCACATAAAAGTGATAATTGCACAGTACAGTTGCAAAAAGAAGTGTATGTATATATATCTTTTTTATTGTTATTTTTTTTCCCTGCAACTTACTTGCACTATTACATATATTTCATTTGAAGTAAATGCTGTGTCTCAATTTGCGTACGTTTTGAATGTGTCCCAGTGCTAAGGATGGCAACATGTAGTGCACTGAGTACCCAAATGGTGCTTTCATAATAGCTAAAAAGTTGAGTGTGGAAAACAAATAAAAGTTATAAATATGTTTCAGTATTTAATACGCATACCAGTAAACTGGTGACGAAAATAAGCCATTGTTTATTTTCTGGGGTTAATTGAGCAATCTGTAATGATTTGCTACCCGTTGAGCACTGACGTTCCTAGCTAGAGTTGATCGTCACATTCACTGAGTGCTGTTTACATTTTAATACAACACTAGAAGGGCCAAATGTACACACTGCAGAAGTGTTCAGTGTACGACATGCAGTGTACTAAGGGAAGTGTCTGAATGAGACACAGCAGTATTGTATGTAGCATTGTTGGAAGATGTGGTCCTTAAGATAAGATTTCTATTTCCCAAACTACACTTCTGATATTGTGAATTTTCCAATAAAGCCTTTGAATCTTTAATAATTCTAGATTTGGATATACACCCATGCAGCCCATCTATACTCACTTGTCTGTCATCCTTCAGCCTCATTGCCTGTCCAATCCTGAACTCAACAAAGTTCATGAAGGTGGATTTGGTGAAGTGTTCAAGAGCATACGCTGCTGCCAGGAAGGGGATCAGACGCCATTGCTGAAACAACATACAAATATAAGAAATGTGTGAATACATTTCACACCCAAAAACACCAAGTTTTGTGACTTTTTAAAACTAATTTAATGTTCACAAGGTACTTTGAAGATTACATGTCCACTCCCTCCTTCCTGACCTGTAACTGGTACTCCAGAACAGGGATCTCCTCGGTGTCTTTGGGTCCAAACTGCCTGCGGGTGGCTGAGAAGCGGATGGCGATAGTCAGGGCTAGCTTCAGGTTGACCAGAGCCATCCTGGTGATGGTCACCCTGCCCCCTGACAGGGCCCCCAGAGACTCCCCAAAACGCTTGTTGGGGTCCTGAAGGTGACAAAAGACACAAAGGACAGACATGGGAACGGAATTAAAGATAGAAAAGTAACTATTTACATATATTACACACACTCCAAGGCAAATGATTCACAATGGAAGTAATACGTTTATTTTTAACTATTGCAAAATCATCAGAACCAGGAGTGGAGCACTTCATGTAAAATGAAATACCTGCAGGAACAATTGGTAATAACAGAAGTCTTATTCAGTAAGATGAATGTAGTCCTCAAACCCGGATATTAGTTAGCACTTTAGCTTGTTTAGCTCGTCTTGCAGTCAAAGGTTTATTATCAAAGGTTATTCAGCTTGATGAAATGTACACCAAATATTCAGAGTATAATAAGAAGCTACAAAACACAAGAAATACGTTCCAAGTTATTAAAAGTAACTCCAACGTGTTGGAGTGGTGCAGGAATGAGGCCTACAACATGGAATTTACAGTAGTTAGCATTTTAGCTTGTTTTGCTGAACTCTCATTCAAAGGTTTTCTGAATGTGTTTTTTAGTTAGATGCCTGAATAAGGTCAGTGCTACACACAAGCTTAAGATCGTTTTTGAGCTTTGTTCTATGACATAAAATACATCAGTAAATACCCCACTAGTGAATGTGGAAAGCTTTTTGTCTTAGAAAACGCTGTTTGCTAGCAGGCTGCTAAATGAGACTACTGAACTGCCTCACGCAAAATATTAGCCGCCCTTAGCTTAGTGAGGGGACATGAAGCCATGCAACTGTGATGTTCATAGCTAAACATGTTAAAATGGCGGCTTCTACAGAGGTTAGCTTAGATGCTACAATAGCATCAGTGATATTGGAAATGGAGAATATGTTTTAATTGAAGAAGAGTAAAGAACAACACTGAAGCCTTTTTTTCAAGTCAAATTATGTTATTGCTCATCTACTGACTGGCTTCAGCAAGAGTGTGATTGACAGATGGTTCATCCAATGACCTGCCAAGTGTTGTTTTCATGTTTCTTTATTGGCCGTTTCTAAGATGGTACAGTGGAACAAACAGGTTTTCGCCTAATGAATAAATAATTGAAAAAAGGATTATAAATGTGCATCATAGGTTACCATGGTGATCTAACCTGGTTAAAATTGAGCCCAAAGATAGCTAGCTGACCCTCCAATGGAGCTTCATAGAAAGGCCAACGGACTGTCCTGACTATTTACACCTCTCATGGGTCACCAGAAGAATGTTCCATGTCTGGTTGTCATTACCAGCCATCTTTTCAACACGTTCATATAGATTTGGCCCCTGAGAGCTCATTAAATCACTGCAGCAGTGAAAAGCCGCCATAATGTGAAGAAAGCGTTTGACTGCTTAACAGTCAGAGGTTGCCTACTGCATTTGTTTATCTACATCTGTGCCTGCATGCATAATAAATAAGGAGATTTTGAAAGGGGTGTAATTGAAGCAGCAGGTCCTATGGGATTGCTGAAGGAATAAACATTGAGAATATACAAGGGTGTTAGATTTTTTTACACTGCTTTGAAAAGGTTGAGTTCACCCAAATGACATTAGTTTTAAGAGATGGTTTTATGAGTGCAGGTTTCCATCTCGGATATTGACACAAAGCAAAGTTGAAATAAAGTCTAAAAACCCTGAAAATAGTTTGTAAAGGCTGAACTGCGTTAGTGTTTGGGGTTAAACATAGATCAATGCCTCATTTAGATCAAAGGCATTATTCACCTTGGGCGCATGAATGTGCTCAGAAGGCTTTATAGTAATCTGTTGTAAGATGATGACATTATTTCATGAGAGGGGGACATTTTTGAATGATTGTGGTGCTCAGAAAGCTCATTGACTTTCTAAAATGCATCTTAATGGTTTCTAATGTTGTGGCCAAATTAAACACATTCTTCAAGATGAAATGCATTTATTTGTTTAGCTTTTTGGAATATGTATCATCTCTGGTTGACTTTGTCCACTGATGTTCCTGTTGACTCTTACAATGAACAAGTTGATGATATATGTAATTGTGTTATGTTTTTCTGAAATTCAGGGTCTATCCTCAGGGAAGCACATGATGTTGACAATTGAAAGAAAATTGCTTTGTAAGGCTGTAATGAAGCACAGCAGTGGTGTTAACTAAATGATAATGTCAACATGAACACATGCTCACAAGGACAATGGGAAAAACCATTAGTTTATCGTTTTACTACTGGTGCTGTCCTTCGCTAGGGTTCGATGCTAATGATCATTAGCAGAAAGCAAAAACCTCAGCAAGCTACAAAATCATTTTTATTGAACAAGTAGCTTTAGTTAACTTGAATTGGTGCTTGCAATGCTTCCAGAGAAATCTTACTAACCTTGAATGGCGTAACGTAGCGGCCCTCAGGAGTCACATCTCCAGTCTTATTCAGTAGACTCTCCCGAGGGATCCTCACATTATGAAACATAGCAAACCTGAAGGGAAAAACACAGAAAAGTAGGACATAAGTGGAGTTTATATTGATGTGGCGTTTCATAATAGTACTTTGCTACTCTTAATACCCGCCAAAGAACGCCAAACTTGTGACTTTAGGGACAGAATATGTGTGTTAGCTAAAACATAACACAAAAACACATATCATCAACTTCATAATATTGTAAGAGTCAATAGGAATATCCATGGACAAAGTCACACCAGAGATGTATACATATTCCAAAAAGCTAAAAAAATGAAACATTAAACATTATGGTGAATTTTCACATTACAACACATAATAATTACAAATAAATCAGGTAACTGTACTGACCCAACCATTATCATTTGACCAGCATTTAACTAAAGTAATTGCACTATTTTTCTTCTTTTTTTAATATTGCTGTATTATTATTAATATGTTTATAATTATTAATAGGTGCTTTGTAGAAAAGATATCAATTTACTTTTAGAAGCAAATATATTAACAATCATAAAATCAAAGATCTATCAACTGCTTCCTTGCTAGATAAATCCCAAATAGATTACACTGAATTTTGTATTTTATGGGCAGAAATAAGTACGATATACTTCCATATAAGAAACTTGAACCAAACAATATTTTAATTGGATTATTAACTCACACACGCTGTATATGATAGCCTATTTGGTATATTGGACTCCTTTGTGAAAATCTGTGTAGTGTTTTAGCATAAAATCTTTCCTCTTTTTGTGACATCCTTGTCATGTAAACTGTGACTATAGCTCCATCTAGTTACCTTACCGAGGCACTGCAGAACACGTTGCTGCTTTAAATGAACAGTGGATGCGTCTGAAGTGTGTAAGGTAGGGATACATGATTTTTATTTTTTTTTTTATTTTATTTTTTTAAACCTTTATTTAACCAGATAAAAACATTGAGATAAAATCTCATTTTCAATGCTGACCTGGCCAAGAAGGCAGCAACGTTACACATAACACATAACACAAACATATAAAATACAGAGAACATAACTAAGAAAACAAAAGACGAAAAAGCAGTCACTACATTGTGCACATTAGGACAATAAAAAGTACACTACTTATTACTGCAAGAGCAGCTGGTGGTGAGGACTTCAGACAACTTCAATTTAAAACATGATATAGAGACAAGTGCCCTCAGTTTAAGGCGTGATTGAAGGTCATTCCAAGACCAAGGACCATAATAAGAAAGACTCCTTTTTCCAGCCTCAGTCCGCACAGTAGGAACCTGGACCCGTATCCAGGCACTGGATCTGAGTTTGTAAGAGTCACAAACTGGGGCAAATCTGACACATATGTAGAGTGGAAGCTTACCTAAAATGGCTTTATACATGATACATGATGAAGATTATCACTTGGGTTCATTTACAGGTTTGAACTATTTACGCACGATCGCGGCTGTTAACAGAGCCAAGTAGGGCAAAATACTAATGACTAATCTGCATTAATAAATGAACTGAATAAGGTGTCGGCAAATGAAGTGGAAAAACAAGTTCTCAGTCAAATTGAGCTGGAAACTGGGAAAACAGATAAAGAAAAATAAGAGTGGAATTGAATAGACCCTGCAACATTGATCAACGTTGTACATGTTACAGGATTACATCATCAGGATACATTAAAAAAGATATATAATTGGGATTAATAGCAGGATTACAATGTGACAAATTACATTTCTAAACAAAAATATCAATATATCATAGGCAGACGTGCTGCCTGAATTTCCTTTTTTGTATTCATTTAGGTTACTTTTATTTCTCCTTATTTTAAATGCCTTTTTTTTTTAGATGCTGTAGGCCTGATTTATCAAACAAACTGTGTATGTTTTTATTTTAATCTCTCTTTGATCCTAAATATCTTGGTTCCCTCTTTTCCAAGGTTACGTTGTTTTGTTAAAAAACACTTTAGTAAAACCATGTTATTGATATTTCTTTCCTCTTGGATTTATTCACATTGCATTTGATACTGAGGTAATTTCAAAGCAACCGAAACGTTCAGGTGCATTGATTTTATGTTGTGAGACTAATTACTGATGATGTTTATTTGAGGTTATTGTATTGGAATACATTTTTGAAAGGAACCCTTCCAAACCCTTTTAATCATAAAGAAACAAAGAAGCAGGATATAAAAGGTACTGACCTTGTGGTAAACCTGCGAGAGAGAAAGCGTTTGAGCTACATACTGTTTCAGAAATAATGCTGGATGTGGTTTGGAAGCGGTTAGATGAGTATCTGGGTAGAATTCTCCTGCATGAGCTTTTTTTAAAGCTACAGACTCAGAATCAGCACTTCTCTAACAGGGCTGAAATAGAGGGGTATGAGGCATGGCTACAATGAGTGATCTGTTTGGTATTTTGAGCAAAACACTTCATAGACATGTTTTTTATATATCTGAGACCTATAATATATGCCTAACAATAGTATAATAGGAGACCTTTAAGGTTACATTGTAATTTTATTTTAACATTGTACATTCACCCCTGTCTATAGAAAACAGTAGGCGTGTGCATTGGATTGTAAAGTTTTGTATATTTACAGGGGCTGTTGCAAAAACCAAGTAATTCAGAAACATTCTAAAATGAGGGGGCTTCCAAAAAAAGAAACACCTCACAGATTTGTTGACCTTTATTCGAATTATTATTTATTCCTGGTTCTGCCGCTGTATTTATTGACGCAGTTCACTCTGTCCTCTGACCTTTGTCCAAAGTGAGTTCATCCCTGTGTGCTAGGGGTGATTGGCCTGCTTTGTCCTTCTGTACACTTATCTTTGGCATTTCTCTATCTTTGTTTATGAGACACTTTTGAACTTAACCTTTATATGGCTGCTGTCACCTACCCGTTGTCTAGTCCGTTCTGGCCCAGCTTCTTGCCCATATCTCCAACCATCACGCCGGGCAGAGCGAGCAAGGTCTTGGTATCTCTCACCTGCACAACAATGGTTATAGTCACACTGCAGTGTTAGTACAGTGTGTGACAGTGTGATAATTGATACATCAGAATGTAAATAAATTGTACATTTTCCTCTCTGTGGGACGAACATATTCAAACCCATTTCTCCCACAATGTCGCATGACTGCTTTCACCTCTAACATGTCACTTGAAGGTCCCATGACATGGCCATTTCTACTGATCATAATTCCATTGTTGAGGTCTACTAGAATAGATGTACATTGTTCAATGTTCCAAACTCACATTGGTTTCTCATACAGCATCTCTGTATAGTATGTGTATTCACTCTCTGTCCTAAACGGCTTGTTGGAGCTCCTGCCCCCCCCCCCCTCCCTGTGAGCCCACTGTGCTCTGATTGGTCAGCTCGCCCACTCTGTTCTGATGAGTCCACCACCGTTACAGCAGAACATCAGTGTTTATGTTTTACAATGGCGTTTGTTAGCAACCAGAAAATGACACCAGTAAGGACAAACAGATGAGAATGCTGCGTGGGGTCTGGGTGCCGTGTTGGCGGGACGTTGCGGGGCTCGCTGCTCCGCCCTTTGAGGCTCGAGGAGCGGACAGTGTGAGCTGGGTTACTGGTGTCGTTTCCTGGTTGCTGCGTGGGGTCTGCGAGACAGCGAGACATTGCGGAACTCAGTCTGTGCACACACATACACTCACAACCAGGCTGCTCGCCACACAGTTCGCCACACACTCACAGCCTGAGAAAAGATAAGGCTGAGTGAGAGTGTGTGTGTGTGTGTGTGTGTGTGTGTGTGTGTGTGTGTGTGTGTGTGTGTGTGTGTGTGTGTGTGTGTGTGTGTGTGTGTGTGTGTGTGTGTGTGTGTGTGTGTGTGTGTGTGTGTGTGTGTGAGGACTGAGGAGCTCCACGGATTGGTCCATTTGGTTGTCGTCACGTCACTTAGACCAGGAAGAAAACAATGGAAAAAGAGAAATCTCCAACGAGGCGTTCTGGGGCAGCATAGACAGGTCTTTTCTGTGTTAGAGTTTTGCAGACCGTTTACATTTTTGCGCATTTGCCCCTGTTGGCCACCGTAGAAAGACAATACAGCAAAGACTAAAGGTGAAAACAAGCAAACAACTAAATTAAATTTACCAATTAATAAAAGCATGCAAATCCTAAAAATATACATGTCACACTTCCAAACCTCAAGTAATTTCCCTGCTTGCAATCAAACTACTTCCTAATTGTTAGTGCTGAAATGCCAACAAAAACCAAGTTCATATACAGTATAAAGTATGGTTTAATGCTAAAAACTGATAAAAAGCAAGCACATACTAACCCAAATTACTTATTTTGAGGAAAGATCTTTTAAATATTTGGCTTGTTTTTACATCACTGTTTATATTAGCACTTAATTCAATGGGATTAAATAACTGGCAACCTTCAAGTCACAACCTTCTTTACCCATTAAAGGTCACCTATTGTGCAAAATCAATTTTTCCATGTATTTTATACATAAATGTGTTCAGAACGTTTCAGGAAAAAAGATTCTCTCACTTTTTGTCCTGATCCATTTATATAAAAACCTGTCTGAAAATGAGCTGATCCGATTTTGGCGACTTTGTGATGTCATAACAGTTGTTTGGGTTGTGCAACGAATAGCCAATCACCAACCAAGGTAACCCCCCCCCCCACCATATCACCTGAATCTCCTCCTAGAGCACCATTATGTGTCAAGACAAACACTTTGCAGAGGGGCGTGGCCAGCAGCAGCTCATTAGCATTGAAAGCTACAGACCCAGAATCAGCACTTTTTAAACAGGGCTGAAACAGAGGGGATTATGGGATGCTACAATTCATGATCTGTTTGGTATTTCAGCCAGCAACACATCAGAGACATGTTCTGTTCATATCTGAGACCTCTAATATATTGTTGAAAAATAGTATAATAGGGGACCTTTAAATTCCATTACCCTTTAATACAGTAAAGCATCCAGCTCAGGACATAACAATGGTGGAGATGATGGATGGATAATGTGTAAAGGAAATCCTGAAATCCTAAATTAGAATAGGTTATGTTGGTCATATCAACCATTTTTTTTTATTACAGCTGCGTTACAGATAACAGTATCTGCAGCTGTAACCAGTTCAGGGTTTAAAGGTCGGAGTATTACCTGCACAACGAAGGAGTGCAGCCCTTGGCACACCTGGTCCGGCGTGAACAGCTGGGCGTACACCACAGCGTGCGTTGCCGTCTTGCCAAGATTCCCCACCCAGAACTTGGCAGCTTCAAAGTCTGGAGAGTTGATCACAAACTCCTACAGGGAAGAAAGATAAAGAAGGTTCGAGTGTAACTAGGATTGCAGCCAGAGAGTCAGAAATGCTAAAAAAATAGGTATAGGGCAGGGGTCGGCAACCTTTTTGATATGAAGTGCCATTCTAAAAAAAAAAGTGTATCAGCGTGCCGACGATCGTGAATTATCAACGGGGGGGGGGTTGAAGAGCTCGACGAAAACACTCGTGAAAAGTGATGTTTAAAACTCAGTTAATGGGGCTCATTCAGTGGCGCTTCCACAAACAACAACCAACATAATTGTTACATTCAAATGAAGGAGCCTACATTATTCAAGTTTACATTAACTTTGGATAATAACACGGGAGAAATGAGCGGAAGCGCTCTCTTTTCCTCTCTCCCCCTCTCTCTCTCTCCTGACAGCCTGTCAGTATCTCATGCAGCTCACTGATCCAGTAATGAGTGACAGTGAAGAATAAATATATTTATAACTAGTTCCAAAGGTAGATCAAATAGCTAAGTGTGTTAGGTCTAACTCTTGTGTGTGTTGCTCCGCTCACCGGTCCGTCACAGCGGGTGGAGCTGCAGGAGTTCTGCTTCACACACACGTTGCACCGCTATTTTATTGTCATTTTCG
Source organism: Trematomus bernacchii (assembly GCF_902827165.1). Taxonomy (NCBI): domain Eukaryota; kingdom Metazoa; phylum Chordata; class Actinopteri; order Perciformes; family Nototheniidae; genus Trematomus; species Trematomus bernacchii. The sequence goes on from NW_022987787.1 coordinate 380,239, forward strand.
GACACCTTAAAATACTGCCAGACTGGTGAAGCGATTTTGGCGAGCTTGTTTTGCCGCACACAGAGAAAAGTGTCATGTATGTTACGCCTCGCGATCGGCCTTTTTAGAGAGCACCGATCGATCGGCAGAGAGTGAGTATCGGCCGATATCGATCGCCACGCAAAAACTGCGGCATTTGTACAGCTCCTTATGGGTAATGCAATTTGTGAAGTGCTTTCCTCCGTGGTGAAACTATCAGCACTGCACCACGGAGGAAAGCGGCAGAAAGTCGCCTGGAGTTAAAGAGAGTGGGGCTGCGTTGCGTGCATGGCTTCTTTCTGCAGGTAACGGGGAGACGCGCTCTGGCGGCGGTCTCGTTCAGGATCCGAAAATAAAATAAATATTTTGTACACTTATTCCACTTATTCCTAGTGTGCCACTGGTTACGGTGCCAGGGGTTGCCGACCCCTGGTATAGGGAGTCCAAACAAGTTAACAAGAAGGATTAACAAAAGCGTTACATTAAATTAAATATTAATGACAAAAAGAAAAATGTTGAAAGTTGAATGCTGTGTGTTGTTTTTGGAAATGTTTTCAACATAAAACCTTTTGTGGTTTGCTAATTTCTCACAATACATCCCACATACAGGTAAACCAGCATTGTTGGCAGTACAAGCAAAGTAATCTATACACACAAAATTAAACTCTGTTTTTCCTACGTGACTATTAATCCAGGGTTAGTTCCAAGCACGAGGGTTTGAAAGTCAGGATTAGCCCCACCCCCCAGGTAAAGTCGCCAGGACATAAAGGATGTGACGCGTATTTAAGTATAAAATATTGAGATTTTATTTCAGTGTCACAGGATCACCTCAAACTCCGTGTCACATTGTCCACCGTGCAAAATAAACAATAATAGCCTTTATTTGATTTGTTTTTTTAGCCAGATTTGTCTTGTTTGTTTTTGTTTTTCTGTCAGTGTGATAACAGATACACTACTTAATACATGTGTATACCAGCGTGCAGCATTCACCAAGGAAAAGGTTGGCTGAGGTGAGGTCAATAGGTTTCATTGTTTAGCAGTGACTATGCTGATTTATGTCAAACAGTTGCAACCCACAAAATAAAATGAAAAAGGAAGAAGGGAAAGCACCCTTTTATTAAACAACTTGACTTTTGTTTAAGCATTCTGGCTTTTATCCTGTCATATTGCCATGTAAACACACTTTTTTTTTCTTTGTGTGTGGAGCGTTCACTGACCTGAGTGGAGGGGTCATAGGTCGCTGTGGTCCTCATGGCTCTGGTGTTGCTGCCATGGCTCAGCTCCGTCAGTGCAAAGCATCCAAATGTCTAAAAAAAAACAACAGATAGAAGACGTTACAAATCCTGCGTTCATGGTGATGAAGATGAATAAATACAACACAACTGAGTGAAATGTAGTAGCATCATCAAAAATATCATATGAAATCCTAAAAAGAAAATACGCAAACTAAAGTGAGTGAGAGCTAAAGAAAACATTAAGGCACATTATTGTAGACCATCTTAAGGAATAATTCTTCTAGATATCTAACCTTTTGCTCTGTGACGTGTTATCTCCTTTAAGGAAAGGCCTTGGTGCCATATGTGTTGTTGTCACCAGTGTGTGACCGGTCAACTTGACTGGCACGAAGGGTAATTGTTGTGGGAACACTGAGGCACTTCTTTATCGGTGTTTGTGGGCTCTAGGATGTGAAATCCTTGAGGCCATGAGCGTCGGACGCAGGTGACTCAGTGTTTAGTCTACTCCTTCAGAGTTGTTGATTTCTCTCTGTGAACCAGTTAAAAGGTCTAGCATAGAGAGAGGTTCTTCAGAATTGACGTGGCAACTCTACCGTGTAGTCAGAACCTCTGACTCTTTGATTTGTGATGTGAATCCTCCGGCCGAATACTCTGAATAAACCCATCAGTGTTTGACATCAAAGCTCCAACTCTCACCGTATCTCCTTCCTGAGTCGGTGACTCCATGCATTACTACACAGAAGTTTCCTCCACAAATTGGCGTTGTCGGCAGGATACCAACAGATCTTCAGAGACTGGTAAGTGTGATTTCAAATCTACATTTGGACATTGCCTTACCAGAATCTGTGATTGACGGTATCCTAAAATTATCTGTGAAGCTAAGCGGCTGCGTTTCGTTTTGGTTAATGAACATTTGGGGCTAGTAACCCCAGGGGATCATCCAGGGACTCTGTCTTGGCTGGTTCCCTCTGTGTGTGCTGCTCGGGACGTATGTGCCGTGCAGGCATACACGGAGATGTTTAAAAAGACCTTAATGAGGGCAGCAGTAAAGTGGAACTTCTGTGTGAAATCAAAATAGAGATTTGTAATGAACAAATCGCCGAGATTCCGGGGGTTTCAGCGGCCAACACTAGCAGTTAACTAAAGCAGCCAGAGATATTACCCCCAGCGCCTCTAAAAAAAACACGGCTCCAGCTGCGGCTCCGGGGAATGTGTGTAAAATACCTCCCCGTATCTGCATGAGCTGGTGAAGTGAACTCAGAGGGAGAAAATCACAGCTTTTGTCTATAACTTTAACTCACACCACCGCCGTCTCTATTAAAAACGAGACGGTTTAAAAGCACTCTCGTGGCTTGTGGCCGTTTACGATGTGCTGGCAGGTGCGAGGTACGTGCATTACCTGATGCGACAGGCTCCCTACATTGCTGGAGGAGCTGGTGTCGGTCCGGGGTGCATACATAAAATTATAGGCTAATTGATCATGGGTGGGCAGTGGTATGCAAGTGTAGAGCAAAACTGTGTTTCATCGTTGGGATGAACATGATGGGAGGTGTGTAGGCTGGTCGAGTAGGACTACAGTTAACTGTGTGGTTTCGGATAGAAAGGGTAGAGGAAAAAAGTCTATGTGCTCCAGATCGGGGGGGCATAGCACCACTAGAGCAGGGATAGTGGGGTCGCAAGAGGATAAGCTAGTTATTGCTCTTGGACGGTCTTCAGGCACCGATCTAAGGACTTGTATACAAGGGTGGAGGCACGAGTCAAGGTGCCCCACTGGATTCCCATTGGGAGAGATCATATAGTCCCTACCCCCTCTGAAACCTCTTTAATCCGGACTAAATTGAGCTGGATGAACTTTGCTGTCGCACTGGTGTTTGTTACGAGTTCATCATGTTTGTTTGTCTGATTGTTTGTATCAGGGGTCTATATTGGTTTGTCTAACCGCCGTCTTGTGCATGTTTTGTAACAACTAATAATTAATCAGTCCATAGCCAGGGTAAAATAAACTAAGCTTTAGTTAACTCACCAAAAGTAAATGACTTGAGAAAGATAAATAATATATAGTGTTTTGCAAAATTCTGGTAGTATAAATGTGCTGCAAATGAAAATAAATAGCAAAAGAGTGTTTTTATGTCCTGCATCTGAGTGTGCAGAGGAAATGTAAACAAGAAGCACACTGTTCAGGGTGTGCGCTGTAGGTGTAAGAAGAAAATAAGATTATATTACTTTTAAGAATACATTCTTAAATTGTATTGCTGGTATGTTAAGATATGTTTGTGACCTTTTATAAACCCTATGCCCCGTCCTGCACCCTGAGACCCTCAGAGGCATCACTGCTGGTCGTAAAAACCCTGCCTGAGGAGGTCAGGGTGGCAAAATCTGTCTGCTGTTTTAGGTCAATGTTGTATTATTTGTTTCATTTATTCTTAAATCTATGTATTGTATGGTAATAATGAAAAAAACGTAATGTATTGAACACATTCCGAAACAAAGCTGATAAGACAGAACTTGACTCAGACATAATACAAATTATTGTTGAAACATTTTGCGCTGTTGCTGCAAAATGGAAACTTTGTTGATTATCTATTCCAACTGGCCACTGGATTCAGATAATTAATATAAGTTGAAGTTTAATTACAGTTTTAAATATAGTTTAACATTCTTTATTAAACTGCTTCAAATGATTTCTCGTATCAACCAATTGGTCTCCACAGACATTACTAAAATTCTAATAGTTGTTAAACTACTGACAAGTTTTCTGAAACCGAGCTAATGAACAAAAGAGTAAAGGTCGCTGGTTAAGCCAGGATCAATATATTTGTTGACGTTTTCATTACAGTGTGCATAATAAATGTGTTAAATGAATTGAGCAATTATTTAAAAAGTATAATGTTGCAATCTCTTTACAATAAGTAATTACAGTTAACAAAGAAGTAGAGGTTGTTTTCCAAGGGCCTCTCCTTCACAGCCCTACACTTTAAATCATGAGACTTTCAAATCATAACAGACAGAGATCGGTATCACTTTGTGTTGCAAGCCAAATCCATGTAAAGGTTCTACTTGAGCCCAATTTAAATACCATAAAGAAAGTATTGAACCCAGCTCAAGCTAAATGTCAAATGTATTTAATTAATGTACAAGTGTTTTGATTTATTTCAAATGTTCTAATCTCAGCTTCTTTCGAGTTCAGTCTAAGCAACAAATTGTTTCTCATAACATTCTCACTGCTGTCCCAAATGTTTTAACCTTGGGCAGACAAGCTGTTCACACACCCACACACACCCACACACACCCACACACTTTGGATAAGTAGTCACCTTATCCACATTGTAAATTGTTGCCTTCTTTAAAGTTATTAGTAATTTAAGATTAATTATTAAATTAAATGTGGTACATAAGATAAAATAAATAAAATAACTTGACTTGATAATGTTGTTCACAACATTAGACCTGTCCTCTAATCTCTACTAGAATAAGATAAGTGTGCATGTTTGGATGTTTTAACACTCCTGTAATGTACCTCATCTTGATATCCTTTTCATTACAGAGCTGGGAAAATGGTGTATTGATTAGATTCTGATCCGTGCAAGTCCAATTTTGACTGACTTTAGTTCTAATGTTAATGTTAATTTGACTTCAACCCATAAGTAATTATTTAAATTAACTCTAAATGTCACATGATGATGGATTAGTGTTCCATATTTCTTCCACTAATTTGTTTTACAATTAGGCCAAAGGTAAAGAGAGACATTGATGACCTTGTGTCCCTTTTGTTAGTACGTGGTTCCATTTTGTCTATGGCCTTGGACGGCTTCACTAAAAGTCACCCAGTTCTGCCCTGCTGCAGTCCGGCTGAGTGCAGTCACAGAGATGCTATGGCTGCTCTACATGACATTAATGGTCTGGTCTGAATGGACACCATTTCCTGCTCCCAGAGAGAATGACACTCCTCAAACTGAACATTACAGCCGTTGATACTGTCTCACATGGGTCTGCTCCCCCCCACTGAGCCATGAACTGAAAGCATGACATCTGCTATGAACACTTGGAAGCCTCCCTGTCACACCAGCACCAACCCTTGGGTCAGTCAGATGAGACTAACGGCTTCACTTAGGGCATTTGGTTCAGATACATGACTCTCGTTACCGCAGAGTGGGTTGTTTTTAAGGCTATTCATACTGCTATGCAGAGGATGCCTGTAAGTTGGCGAGCTGGTAAAAGCCCCTACTATTGTTTCAAATAGGCCTAATGTCAGGGGTCTCTTAATGTCTAGTTCTACATGTATTCACATTATATAGACAATGTTTCCACCTGGTAAAACTAAAGGCTGCACAAAACTCAGGCTACAATACAACCATTATGTTCTGCTCTAACGATTCAATGTATAGATTCTACATCAAAACAATTAGCTTTTATTGTTTCCAATGATAACGTCACCTTAAGTGGAGGAATGCAAACCTGTTTTCAAATGTAAGGTTTTGATTTTGTTTGACATTTCTCAGTAATGACACCCAATATCATTCATGCTGCCATCAGTAATAACTCAGATGTTAAAGGGATGAAACCTTTCCTCCCAAATCAGATATGCTTTGTTTTTCAACAAATGTATCCATTTCCTGCATAATATATGTTTATCACATGGTTTTTTGTAAGCTGCACACAGGTGATACTGAGTCTTCTCGATTAATAGAGTATAAACTATACCATGTTTAAATAGACTCCTAAGTTATTATTTCATATGTACCATATGTAAGAAAAGGGAGGGAAGAGTCAATTATATTGAGTAATTGATTTTATATTGGGTAATTTATTTCTCAAACCTATGTTTTATGGAAGAGACTAAATATTTCTGATAAACTAATATGTTATCAAAAGGTAAATGGTGAATTAATATACATTTAGAATCATTGAGAAGGGGTTATATCCACAGGGACAAGCTCACCTTTAACTTACAATAACATGTCTCTGCTATGGACTGATGAGTATATGATTCTTGCATGTTCAATGACTAACACAAACCTTCAAAATGATAATGTGCATGTGTCAGGAAGGCTCCCAAATAATTCTGAGGGGCCTATCCTATTTTTGTAATTAAATGATAATGTGCTAATCCATTACTTTGAGTTGTCTTCACTCAGAAAAACATCCCTATCAGGTGTTAACCCAATAACTAGGACAGCTCTCAAGGCCAAGGGTCAGAGAGAGAGGGTCACACTCTCCGGGTGCAGAGAGCACCCCCAGCCACGTGCAAGGAAGCACGAGGTCGTTCGAGATGGGATGCTTCTCTTCACCTTTCTGATAAGAGGGGGTTCTTCTCTTCATCTTTCTGCTCGGTGGGCTCTAGCAGACAACCCTGCAGGACGAGCGAGGGTTTCAGAGGCTTCTATAATACAATGTTCCATGTTTCTTGGAGGAGTTTGATGTCTTCCTAACCTCTCCCATCACGGGGGGGACACCTGGATGCATCAGGAATACGCAGTTGTACTCAAGCAGATAGCAGAAGGAATACCGGCAGATGAGCCTCCGTCTCACTAGGGGATTAACTACAGTGCTCACTGAATGAGCCACACAAAAGCAGAGCAATTGGGGGGTTGAAATATGGCGCTCTGATGAAGAAGAGTTTGAGCCAATCAGCACCTCAGTGCTAATCTACAGTATCAGGATGCCTTTACACACCAGACACTCTGTGTCATAAAGGGAGGAGGAGAACGAGTCAGGAAGCCTGACGGACATGTTCTTCCAGCTCTTGTACAAAGATGAACTTTGAATTGAATGACCAGATGTTTAAAGATGTACAATTAATGATTGTTTTTTATATTTCCAATGACCAGACATGTGTTAAATAGTGGTGATAAATATATTTAGTCAGATCAGATTACATTTTCACACTAAACAAAATTAATAAATAAATATTTTCAGATTATAAGGTATTGAATAATAAGGTATTTCTAATATTATAACAGATAATGTTAATATCCTTAATCATCCAGAAATCAGGCTTAACAACACAACTCTTTAATGTATTACCCATGCACAGACAGACCTAACATGATGTTTCAAGTACTGGATTAATTTCAGTTTTGGCCCAAAACAAATATTTATAATAATTGATATAACAATTATGTAGCATATTTGATCCTCAAATTAGAGAATTATAATTTAAAGAAATTGATATTCTATATTCAACATTAGATAAACACAGAAGAACCCTTTCCAAGTACCATAAGTAGATTTTCAGGTAAGTATGGCTAATAAGAATAATTGATAGACTTAATTTGGTACAGATCAGTTGTAGCATTTACAAATGTATGAATTAAAGTTTTAAGAATGTTTAATCCTTCCTTTCCAGGTTTTTACAAAAGTCTTTGAATATTTGCCTAACTTTTCCTTTTCAGATTTTGAACAATGTACTTGACTAAAATGAATGTATTGATTTTACTAAGTAAGTAAGTGCCTTACTCTTGACTAAAGCGTAATGAAGTAGACGTAAGTAATCCTAAAATTGAGGACACTGCAACTTTGCCGATTACAGATTGATCAAATCACCACTGTGAATTTTATGCCTTAGCTGGATCTCTTATGATCCTAAGTTTTAAATGCTTTTGACTAGTGATTGCCTTAAAGCAAATCTTTAAGCTGTTTCTGGTTTTGATTTTATAGTTTGATAAATGACATTAACTAATGGTTTAAATGATAAAAGATATTAGTTTAAAACAAATATTTTGCTATTATGTATCTGTGTTTTATGTGTGTTCATTATTGTACTTATTGACAAAAGATGCTCCAAACACTGATGAGAGATAATTTTTCCTATTATGATTGCCTGTATCAATCATTGTGATTGAATGTTTCAATCTTATTCTACTTTGTGATGTAATTGAATGTAAGGTGAGACCACACTCGAATCTGAAGACGCCTATTGATTTAAGTATTGACCAGAATTATTAGACTAATGTTTTAAGGTTATCAAAAATGATAAAAAGAGAGGAACTGTTAAGGAATAATTCTTCTAGATATCTAACCTTTTGCTCTGTGACGTGTTATCTCCTTTAAGGAAAGGCCTTGGTGCCATATGTGTTGTTGTCACCAGTGTGTGACCGGTCAACTTGACTGGCACGTAGGGTAATTGTTGTGGGAACACTGAGGCACTTCTTTATCGGTGTTTGTGGGCTCTAGGATGTGAAATCCTTGAGGCCATGAGCGTCGGACGCAGGTGATTCAGTGTTTAGTCTACTCCTTCAGAGATGTTGATTTCTCTCTGTGAACCCGTTAAAAGGTCTAGCATAGAGAGAGGTTCTTCAGAATTGACATGGCAACTCTACCGTGTAGTCAGAACCTCTGACTCTTTGATTTGTGATGTGAATCCTCCGACCGAATACTCTGAATAAACCCATCAGTGTTTGACATCAAAGCTCCAACTCTCACCGTGTCTCCTTCCTGAGTCGGTGACTCCATGCATTACTACACAGAAGTTTCCTCCACAAATACTACATTCTGCTTTTAGACAGCCATGAGTAAAGCACTGGTATGGAGTTAACATGCACAGTATCTGTGTTGAACTCTTACCGTCATGTCTTTTGTGCTTTCAACAAATTTGCTGTGTCTCTTTGATCCTGAGCCAGCAACAGTCATTCCAAACATCTGAAACAAAAATGGTTTTAGCTTCTATTACTTACACAATAATTTAAGATGGAAAGAAAAGGCTACAACAATGCTAGCAGTTACAACATACTGCGCTTTCACACCGCAGTACTTTTCCCACTTTAGTTCCGATATAGTTCCGAAATGTCGCGTTCACACCAAGAAGATCTGGAACTAAAATGAGTTCATCAGAACCTTTTTTACCCCCTTTTTTCCAAAAGATTTTGTGAAGCCGCCATTTTATTATCCTTGCATTAGCATTATTAGCATTAGCATTAGCCCAGCGCACAAACGCAGAGAGACTAACTTATGGCAACACGAAAGAAAACATGGGAGCGGTGGAGATGAGGAGGTGTCGGCGTTCTGGCAATTACTCCCCAACTCCGGGGACTTCCGGCCGGGGACTTCGGGTGGCAGTATACGCCGTGAAGTTGTTTGCGGACTACAAGTAAACCCAAAGCAGAAGAAGAAGAAGAAGTGACGTCAGCGGCTTCATTTGCCTAATCCTCCCAAGCCCCCAGGAAGTGCGCCGGACTCAGATGAAAATATTCGTGCTGGCCAAACGGCGGTACTACACTTTCTTTTGGTTGCCAGGCCCGGAAACACTTTTTCCCATTGACTTACATGGGGAAAGAGTGGTCTGTAAATCGTTGGATAATTTTTTTTAAACTAAATAAACTACCCAGTATGAACACTTGTATAGCCCTTATTAAAAACATTCGTTCCTCAAGTTGTAAAAATGTGCTAATAACGTTATTCTGAGAGTTATTTCCCTCTGCATTATGAACGCGCATCTAACCCACGGGACCGCGCCGCCCGGCACGTTCATGTTACGTGTTCAATACTACATGCGTTTATCTTTACCCATGGATGTACAATAAGAACGGACCCATATCGCCTTACTGCCAGCCCACGGAGCTGTAATAATGGATATATTGCACATGTTTGCTGTAATTCATCATTTGTAAAATATTATACTACATGGGCTGTATGATTAAATCTTGTACCGTAAATGTTGTATTAAATAAAGTTAATATTACCGACGTAGATTAACGTCCCTGTAGCTTCTTATTGCACTAAGAAGCTTATTGCACTGTATATATATATACATACATATATATATATACAGTGCAATAATTCTTTCATGCTAAATGAAGCTCTGTTGCTTGGATATCACTAGATCCTGTTACAGCGTAATATAAAAGTACATAACGATTGATGTGTAAATTAGCATAATTACTAGCTAACCGCTAGCTGCTAACTGCCGCCTCGTTAATATCAAATCTAACAAACCATTACCATGCTGTCATGAACGTGCGGTGCTGCGCAAATTGACGTGCTTGATGTGAACGAGCATTTTGGGGGGCATGGTTAAAGTTGCGCATGCGCTATGAGCGCACATAGGGGTACTTCTCAGGCATGCCGGGTAATCTGTGACGTTTCGCTCTCTCAAAAGTTGGGCCATTTTATCATCATGCGCGAATGAGCAACTCTCATAGGAATGAATGAGGCCCCGCCTCCCACGCTGTATCCAGTTCTTATTATACATCCATGAATCCTCCCCCAGGGACTTATTCCTGTGTGAACGCGATCTGTACTTAGTTCATGAGAACTAAAGAGTTCTCATGAACCTTTGTGGGAAAAGTACTGCGGTGTGAAAGCGCCAAATAAAGTGTGTGACGGATAAAAAAATAATGTAACTATATATAGATTTAAAGAGGCCCTATTATGCTTTTGGGGTTTTCTCTTTCCAGTAGTGTGTTCTATAGGTTTGTGTGCATGTAAATGGTCTGCAAAGGCTAAAATCTCTGTGTTCCCTCCAGAGGCAGTTTCTCTCCCACACACTGCCGATGCACACTCACCCCTTGGTTGAGAAAGTACTTGGCCCCCATGGCCCAGTCATACATGCCCAGACAATCATTGAGAGCCACAGTCTTCCAGGGGTTAGACATCGTCTCTTCTTCTGTCAGGAAGTTGTATCGAAAGAGCTGCTTCACCCTGTAAATGTGTATCTGACGCTTTAGTTTGTATAGATTAGAATATGATGGAGGGTGTTAGTAATAGTAATATGTTGATACCTCAGGAAGGTCAGCTCTCTCATTTTCTCCATAGAGACATCTTCACCAGGAAGGCGTGCAAACAGGGGGTCGTCCTCAAGTGTCTTCCACAAATTGTGCTGCAACACAAAAAAAAGGGTGTAATGCACAGAGGAGCATTTAGATGACATAAAGTACAAAACTTAATTTAAGGTCAAGAAGGAACACCAGATTTTAAGTTAACATGAACAAAAAGTCTTTAAAGTGCTGTGAAAAAGTTAGTAAAAGAAAAAAAGAGTATTTCTTTTTTTATTTGGCTTGTATCAATAGGTATTATCACAGTTTGGGTGGTGGTAAAGTACATGTGCTTTGCAAAAATAAAAGGGCACCCTATAGACTATTATAATAAAGATGACACTTTTAAACACTTCATTTTAAAATAACAGAGGTCGAGAGATGTATGGGGAAAATGGCAGGTGTTGGTTTCAATGCTATTTTGAACAGGTGAAAATGAATCCACGTTGCATAGAGTATCTCTAAGACGATAATAGGGACTGGTACATGCAGATCTTTTCTACAGAGAGATGTAGAAGCTGACAGCTACCTTGAATGCCAAAATCTCCTCTCCCTCCAAGAAGAAGAGCATGTCCTTCCAGTTGAAAGAGGATTTCTTCCTGTACACATCCAGGGGGCCACTGGGGAGGTCAGCCACTTCATGAGCCATCTTGTTGTATTCAGGCTGACAATATCCACTTTAAAAGGGGAAAAAACAAGTAATTGGTTTCTCATCATTGCAATAACTGTTGTTTTTGGCAATGCGGCAATATTCCACCACTACTGTGTCTCTTTGTCGACATTTAGTTTCAAGAACTTCATTAATTTAGCTCATAAGTCACTCGAATGAGCTCTACCTTCACCAGTTGTGATGAAAACACGTGAATAATCATAATAGTAACTCAGTATACAATTCTGAAAAGGGCCAATACGGTATTTTTGGTATTTTAAGTATATTTTTATGCCAATACTCTTTTACTTTTACTAAAATAAGATTTTGAATGCAGGACTTTTTAATTAGAACAAAGTACATATAAAATGTAGTATTGCTACTTTTTCTTAAGAAATACATCTGAGTACTTCTTCCACCACTGGAATCATAGTACACATGTAGTAGGTTCCAGTTAAACTAAACTTAAACAACACATAGATTCAGTGGTGTCAGGTAACTAAGTACATTTACCCAAGTACAATTTTGAGGTACTTTACTTTAGTATTTCAATATTTTTGCTACTTTGTAAAGGTAATAGGTGAATGTTGTAATTTTACTCCACTAAATGTATTTAATACCTTTAGTTACTTTACAGATCTGGATGAATGATGTGAAATCTAATCAAGTGTTAAATCAGACTTTAGTTCTGGAGTAAATTCACAAGCTACCCTGCAGTATACAAAGTCATTCAAACTAGCTGCACCTTTACCAGCTTTGATAACACTTTAATGATCATCATTATAAAACATATCATATATTATTCTGAAATGGACCAATCTGCACCATGACTACATTTACTTTTGGTACTTCAACTATGTTTTGATGATAATACTTTTCTACTTTTACTTGGATAAAATGTACTTTGAACAGATTATTCCTACACTCTGGTACTTCTCCCACCTCTGTAAAACACCATATAGATTCAGTTTTATCTTCCCAGGAAATCAAACCAACCTTTATAGTTGAGCTGCTCAGTTCAAAGTCTCTGGAAGCTGTTTCACTGGACGATAGTAAAAAAGGTGACTGTTATTAAACCCTGCCATTTCCCACTGTCCCAGAATAGCCAACATATTAAAGTATAGGTTGTTACTGTTAAGTTATCTGACAGCCCTGACTCGGTAGTGTTTCTCCACTATTACCTTACACAATGTGTTGTTCCAATGTAGTCACAGCGTTACAGCGGTATACCTGAAGAATTAGTAAATAGTTTACATGTATAATAATTTGTGTGGCTATGTCTTACCTGCAGTTCTGTCAGCTTACCTTGTTAATGTCGCTCACTCGTTTCTTCCACTGTTATACAACTAGTGTGACAGTAGCTGTGTAACCTTTACGCAGCCATGCTAGCATAACAACACCGTTTCCTGAATGTACCCTTCAAAATAAAAGCACCATCTTCACACGGTTATTGAATGTGAACCTTCAGAATAAGAGTACAAACGTGTGTTTGTTATTGTATAAAACAAATGTGCAATAACAACTGTTCTGTACATTTATGCCGTTAAAACTGTGTCTGTATTTCAGCGTGAAAGACCGAGTTGCTAAAACGCTTTAGCCTGAATCGCGTTTCCGGTCCAATTACTTCAGTTTTTCATGGTTTCTCTTTATCATCAATGTTTCATGACAAGGTTTCTTCGTAATATTTGCTACATTATGCCAAACTAAAAATGTAAAAGTTTAAGAACTAATATTTTACTGAAAGAAATAAATGATGGAGCGACTAAGGCAAACCTTGTATGCTGAATCATGCATGTATTCTTAAAGTGAGATCTAAATAACACAATTTTAGTCCAATAAATATAAAATCTTGAAATGACTTTGTTACACAACTAGGACCCACCTCTTTGTATAGAATTGTACTAACTGTTCTATTTCTTTTAGGTATTGTTATGAAAATGTATACAGAAATGTGTCATTTATTTTCTATTGCTTCATGTCACATACTATATAAACAATTCCTACATTACAAATAAATAAACAATCCATACTGTACATTAAAAACAAAACAAAAAATCCATACATTGAAAATAATAAAATAGACAATCCATGCATTACAAAATTATAATAAACAATCCATATATTAAAAATAAAATGAAATAAACATTCCATACATTAAACAAATACAAATAAACTATCCATACATTAAGAGTAGAATTAAATAAACAATCCATACTTTAAAAATAAAACAAACACCCATAAATAAAAGATAAAAAAACAATAATATACATTGAAAAAATAAAATAAACAATCCATACATTAAAGATAAAATAAAGTAAACAATCCATACATACATTAAACAAATAAAAATAATCAATCCATACATTAAGAGTATAAATAAATGAACGGATTGCTCATTTAATTATACTCTTAATTAAATGAGTAAAAATAAATAACGTTAAAAAAATTTGAATAAATAAAACATCCATGCATTAAAAAAAAATTTGAATAAAAAAACAATCTATACTTTAAAAAACATTCAAATAAACAATCCATCCATTAAAAACCTTAAAATTCAAACAATTATTTATTTTTTATGTAAGGATTGTTTTTGTTTAGTTTTTTTAATGTATGGCTTGTTTATTTTTTATTCATTTTTTATTTATGCATTGTTTATTTTAATTTGTTTTAATGTATGATTTTTTTATTTTTTATTTTCAATGTATGGATGTTCATTTAATTTTTTTTCATGGATGGTTTCTTTGAATTTTTTAATATATGGATTGTTTTTTATAAAAAAAATTATGTATGGATATTTTTAATTTCATTTTAATGTATGGATTGTTCATTTTATTTTCGTTTATTTGTAATATATGGATTTTTATTTGTTTTTTTAATGTGTGGATTGTTTATTTTATGAATGCAGGACTTTTACTTGTAACTGAGTATTTCTACACTCTTGTACTTGTACTTTTACTTCTAAGTACCAGATCTGAGTACTTCTTCCACCTCTGGTTAGCCCCAAGAAAAAACTGAAAGCATCAGCATTCTGGGTGGATTACCACGGTGTGCCAGCCCGAGTTGAATGGTTAAGGATGCTTTCACTTCCATTCCCAAATGTTGATTCATAATCTGTCTGTATCTATAAGAGAAACCATCATCCTACAAGATAGTTCAGAGCATGATCAGATGTGACTGTAATCAGATATCTTCTTCTATTTAAAGGCCTTGGATTTGTATTGCTATTATGTACACATTTCCTAAAGCGTCTAATGTAACAATGTAGTTCTGTCGGAAGATCATCATGTTACCTAAACTGCCTTTCCTGTAGTGTGTTAAATAGGTATTGTGCATGTAAAGGTCCCCTAATATACTCTTGTTCAACAGTATATTACAGGTCTCAGATAAATACAAAACATGTCTCTGAAGTGTTTGGCTGAAACACCAAACAGATCATTGCAGCATCCCATAATCCCCTCTGTTTCAGCCCTGTTCCAAAAGTGCTGATTCAGTGTCTGTAGCTTTAAATGCTAATGAGCTGCTGCTGCTGGCCACGCCCCTCTGAGAAGTGATTGGTTAAAAAACCACAATGGTGCTATATAGAGGATATTCAGGTGATAAGGTGGGGGGGTTACCTTGGTTGGTTATTGGCTAATGGTTGCCGAACCCAAAAAACATAGTGACATCACAAAGTGACCAAAATCTGATCAGCTCATTTTCAGACACGTTTTTATATAAATGGATCAGGACAAAAAGAGAGAGAATATTTTTTGCTGGAACTTTCTGAATCTCTTTACACAGAGGGGATTCATATTTATGTATAAAATACATGAAAAGTGGATTTTGCATAAAAGGTGACCTTTAAATGTTTTATTACAGAACTTATACACTGAAACTCAAATATCATTATGCCATGCGTTGGACCAATTGACATGAAATTGTTGAATGAACAAATGCATTTATTAAAATGTAATAATCCAAAAGGTGAATATAGGCAACAATATATTTTTTACATATAAAATGAAATAGAGTGCAGAATATATGAAATGCACACACATTTTCACACAGTATTTACACATTTTTCTCTCAGAAAGACAACATTTCTTCATGAAAACGTATTATTTGTGTATATAATTATATGTAGGCCAATGCTGCCCTCTGCCTGAAAATTAAGAAATATAATACACCTTTTCACTTTTTTTTTATCCTGTAATTTGATTTTAACTTGTCAGATGTAAAAAAGAAAATAATGAAAATACCTCAGTGTACTTTTTGGGTTAACTTGTTCCTGGCTAGACACCTGTAATATTTGTACAAAGGTCACACATTTTACAGCTGCTGCTCATTAGAATCAATCTTACTTTATTGACAATAAAGTGGTCGTTTGGATTGTCTTTTGGATTGTCATTGGGATTGTCGTTGAGATTGACGTTAGGATTGTCATCTGCATTTGCATTGCGATTATTTGGATTGCCAACTATTGGCTGTCCTGGCAGCTCATGATTTCGAATAGTCATTAGATGTTCTCCACAGAGGTTCTTTGCTTTTTCTTTTGCTATTATTCTTAGCTCCTCTTTCAAATGGCTGCTCACCTCCTCTGACAGGACTGATCTGTAGTACGGAGGGTAGCAAAGGTCCCCTCGAGATACAAACAGGGAGGCGACACTTTGGATGTTTGCGCTACAAACATATGAAAAAAAACAAAGAAGACATCTTGACCAAATCTAAAGAAGGAAAACTCCAATGATAACTCCAAACCCCAAGTCCTAGGGAAGAAACAAAGGCAAACTTTAGGACTTATAAAACTAATATTTAATCACATGCACTACTGCTTTGCGGGAGTATCATGTGAGAAGTACCACACAATGGTTCAAACAGAACCTCATTTATGGTTACATTCATGTCCAATTATATTTACACTGCTAGAAGTACGATTGCAGATCGAACTAGAAAATGCATTTCCTGCTGAAAATGCGTGTGAATCCTGTAAGCTGCGCAAATGTGTTGCTGAATTTAGCTGAGAATGCAGAAAAAGCTGAATATTGTAATAGTTGAATGGTGACTGTACTGTAGCTTCTTTTAGCTACAAACTGCTGGACTTAGCGTAAAAAAGCAGAAATGATTTGAATGAAAATGGTTAAAGCTAAAATGCATCGCAGTGACTTTGTTGAAAGCTTGAAAGTGAAACTGGAAGAGTAGGACAAATAGTGATGAAGCTTAATATTTCAAAGAAAAGTTGAAAAGGTATAAACAACTACAGTAAATGTGTATTAAAGCAACCCTCCTGTGATATATATGCACACACAGATGTTTGAGTGAGGGAGGGGTCAGACTGAGTGATGATGAACACTGTGCTTTGTTTCAGGAGGAAAACTCAGTTCTAGTCTCAGATCACTTCCACATGTTCTCCATCAGCTTCGTACGGCACCTTGGACATCATACAAGATCCTTTTTTATTTTTGAATTCAAACCTTTATTAATTATCCAAACATTTCATTTGATCACACATCCCATCAGTAAAGTTTATTCAATGACTATTGTTCAATGATTTCATGACCACTTTCACTTTATCCACACCATGTTTCATCTCAGCTATTTCAAACAGAATAATACATTATTTACTTATTGATTATTATTATGATAATTAATGTTCTATAAAACATCAGAGTACCCCATTTGTATTTGGATAACAACAACAACAACAACTAGTCTGCAAAAACATTACTAATATTATACAATTTAGCAAAGACTCTATTTACAGGAGAATAATAAATGATTTACTTATTGATTATGATCATGACAGGAAGTAATATCATTTTAAATAAACATGTTATGATGAAATAAGTGTTATAACCACCTGGGGAACTCATGTGTAGTTCATTTGGGCAACAATAACATTTAATCTGTCAAAATAATACATGTGATTATAAATGTCTCTATTGTTTTAGAAAGTGGCCAGAATCAAATAAAAGAAGCTCTGCTGCTTTCTCTCTGAAGACTCGTGCATCACAAGAGAAACAACAACATGAATCAAAAGAAATATCCAACACATATTTAGAGCAAAGTTTACATATCAGTTCAGGTGAACAAGGATCCTCCTGAGCAGTGACAGCCTCCATGGCTACACAGACCCAGGAAGGAGCCGGAAGAAAGTCCAACATCTACAGAACAACTCATGAGAAGATGTTCAAGCCCCACCCATCATGTTTGATTGACAGCTGGTCTCTGCACAGTGAAGACATGAACAATCAGCTCTGATGGACACACGGTGAGTTTAAGAAGTAGAAGAGTTCCTCCAATGACTTCAGGCTATTTGAGTTTACAAAACTCAGCAGTGTCTCCATCATCATAATAAAGCCTAACTCCAGCATGTAGCGGCTGAGTGAATGTGGTCTGCACTCTGTGGAGGAGAGTCATGGTTTCAGAGACGCTGTGGAAGGACAGAATACCTGCTCTGTGATCCAGGTACACTCCTACTCTGGAGGACAGAGGACCTGAGACGGGATTGAGGATATTGTTGTAACTAAATGAATAACTGTTTTGGTCACAATATAAGGACCAAGATTTGTCATTGTTTCCAAATACACTTTCCCCCCCTGCTCTACTGATATTCTTGTATGCGACTGCTACACAAACTGCTGCCCCTCTCCACTCCACCTCCCAGTAACAACGTCCAGTCAGACTCTCTCTACTCAGGACCTGAAGATAACTAGTGAATCTCTCTGGGTGACTAGAAGAAGACAAGCAATATACAAATTCCACTAATGTTGCTTTTCTGCTCCCCTCAGATAATACCAGCCATGTGCTTGCTGTGTTTGGATCCAGTTTGATCTTCTGTGAATATTGTAAGAACCCAGCTCTGGTGGTGGGCTCTGCTGCTGACAGTAAAACCTCCACCTCAGTGGATGAGACGTGTGTCCATTCCTCTCTCAGGACGTCCTGTAGTTTGTCTCTGACTGCTGACAGGGCCGCCGTCACGTCCTCAAAGTAGGTCAGAGGACGGATGTTGGTGCTGGATGAGTGTGTAGCTTCACTGAGGGCTGACAGTGAGGGGTAGCTGTGCAGAAACTGGTTGTGATCCTCTGTGTGAGACAGCAGCTTCAGCTCAGCGTCTCTCCTCTTCAGCTCAGAGATCTCCTGCTCCAGCTTCTCCTGAAGCTCTTTGACTCGACTCACTTCTCTCTTCTGCTGGGATCTGACCTGCTGCTTCACATCAGAGCTTCTTTTCTCCATGAGACGGATCAGCTCAGTGAACATCTTCTCACTGTCCTCCACTGCTTTATCAGCAGAGCCATTGACGGCCTCCACCTCCTGCTGAAGCAGCTTCACCTCCTTCTCTCCGTCCTGGATTCTCTGCTGGATGTTTAGTCGACTCCCCTCCAGCTCTCTCTGCCTCTCAGTCCTCTCTGCTGCAGCTAACACTGTGTCGTGGCCTTTGTGTTCGTCCACAGAGCAGAGATAACAGATACACTGCTGATCAGTGCGGCAGAACAGCTTCATCACCTCGTCGTGACGAGAGCAGATGTTCTCCTGGAGCTTCTTGGAGGGCTCCACCAGCTTGTGTTTTTTAAAGACAGGCGATTCATAATGAGGCTGGAGGTGTTGGTCACAGTAAGAGGCCAGACACACGAGGCAGGACTTACAGGCTCTCAGTTTCCTCCCAGTGCAGACATCACAGGCCACATCTTCAGCTCCAGCATAGCAGAGATCAGCAGGAGCAGGTGGGGGTCCAGTCTTCTTCAGCTCCTCCACTAAAGCTGCTAACATGGTGTGTTTCAGCAGGACAGGCCTCGGTGTGAAGCTCTGCCTACACTGAGGGCAGCTGTGGATCTTCTTCTCATCCTCTCCGTCCCAGAAGCCTTTAATACACTTCATGCAGTAGCTGTGTCCACAGGAAGTGGTCACCGGAT
This sequence comes from Trematomus bernacchii, assembly GCF_902827165.1. NCBI lineage: Eukaryota > Metazoa > Chordata > Actinopteri > Perciformes > Nototheniidae > Trematomus > Trematomus bernacchii. Next base: position 399,779 of record NW_022987787.1, read on the forward strand.
CCTTCAGTAGATCCAGACAGATGGGACAAGATAACATTTCCCGCTCCAGCTGAACTCCTTTCTGCGCCATTTCACCTCTCAGTAGCAGCGAGTGTGAGTTTCACTTCCTGAGAGCTGGAACTAGTGTGACAGGTTATCTGAACAGCATGTGTGTGTGCAGTGAATGTGGCCTATCAGCTCTTGTGCTTTCCCCACATGTTGGTTACACCCATCCTCCTCAGTGTGGATCTGAAGGAGGGGAGGAACCAGGAAACACAGAGTGGAGCTGGCTGTGTCTGAGAGCAGGAAGGAGAGGGAGGGCTTATCAAACTCTGAGTCATTCCAGGAGGAGCAGCGCTCAGACTCTGACCTACACAGAGCCTAGGTTACAACCTGCTCTTCATTTGGAAAGAGCTTTTAGTTGTAAAATAAGTGGTAAACTTACTAAATCTGAAGGAGGTTACATTCTTATTTCCTCCACGGTAAATAGCCTCAATGTCCTGAGATAGCTGATTGATTTAATAGTTGAATGTACAGTAAGTGCATACAACAGTATTTGTATTAGAAGTAGTAGTAGTTGGAGTAGTAGTAGTAGTAGTAGTAGTAGTAGTAGTAGTAGTAGTTGGAGTAGTAGTAGTAGTAGTAGTAGTAGTAGTAGTAGTAGTAGTAGTAGTAGTAGTAGTAGTAATAGTAGTACTAGTAGTTGAAGTAGTAGTAGTGTGTGTGTGTGTGTGGGGGGGGGGGGGCTTTTATATAGAAAAACATATTTAATAGCTGATTGTCTTGTGACCATTTGAAAGTTGGAATGAAGTCTCTAGCTGAAAGTAAGGAGTAGCATTTGGCGCACGGTGTAGCTTAAAGAGGATTTGAAGGGTTCTCCCATTGAGTTACATGTTAAAAAAAGAGTTTCAAAAGCTGAATATTTTAAAAAGTTTGGAAAAAATCTAATAATTGTTCCCATCATGTGCTGAAAAGGCTGAATATTTTGATATTTGAATGGTTTCTGTAGCTGAAAGTAGGCTGAAGTTATTAGACGGCAAAACATGGGGTGAAATAATAAGAAGACTGAAGAAGAAAGAAACAGAAGAACAATAGTGAAATGCACTCAATGTATTCACATTAAATAGCACATGATACGGAAAGACATCCTCGAGTAAAATACAAATGCTTTAACATGATCATTTTAAGTACATCATTTAAGTAGATGTTTCCTGTCCTCTTTCCACTGAAGATGCAGAATCTGGCCCTTTAAGTTGTGGTTATTTCTTTATAACGAAGATGACGGAACCTGCCTTGTCTTTTGGGGATATCAGATCATTTAAACATTATGTGAGAGTTATTTTTTATTTAGACTAACTATTCATATTGCAAACAGCTTGCACTGGCTCGAAAGCACAAACAGTTCATCATTTTTGAACCCACACATTTAATTTGATGTCTAAAAGTCACAAGAACATTGATTCATTTTATTACAATTATTTTGGTGTTTTTTTAACCAGATATCTTTTATTTTTAGCATGAATATTGGACTTTACCTTGTTATCTTATGACGCTTATTTTTTAAATAAAATAGTCATATTAATAGATTTAAAATATAACAACCTTAGGGAAAAATGTAGATTATTCACATTTATCTTGTTGCTGTGTGTTGTCACTTACACGTGATGCATTCTTGTAATCGGTCTTGATGAGTGTCTCCTCGTAGGTCAGGTTTTTCTTGCAAGGAATTCCAGTCTGGTTGGTGTTGAGGTTTGTCACCAGGGAGAAGTACCAGTCTCCATCACACAGAACCACGGACACCCAAACAGCGGTCAGGTAAACATATTTCACAAGACAAATCAAGATAAAACTCCAGAAACTATTGCAATTAAAATGACAGCTGCACGGACACATCCACTTTTGTTTTTTAGACTCAATTATAGTGACATTCATGGTGAGGGTCAAAGGAGGGGCAGCCATGAACACTATTTCGTGTCTGTGTACACCTGGTCGGCATGAGCAAACACAATCCATATCAAATAAGTACCGCAGAATGAAGAAGAAGGCTATGAGCAGCAACAGACTCCCAGTATTTAATATGACTTTGATAAAGTTCTGAGGAACATCACCGAGGTGCACCATGTTGTCTTAGAGGGCTAGAAAAAGCACTGGCTTTAACTAAAGGATGATGTGCTAGAAGATGGCATGGGGAAATGCTCTGTCCTCCACCAGTCAAGTGAATATATATACAGTATATCAGCCACTAGAACAAACAGGAAGTGGTATGTTCCTCTGCACCTCCCCAAATCAGCATTCACAATTGTTACCACAACGTGCCAGCCCCGACCTAAAAGATAAATGATTAATTTACATTTGCATTATAGATTTTCAAGTGTCTTTTATATTCTGCATTCCTTCATAGTTGTATTATTTGACTTTTTCATTTTTGAGAAGATGCTGGTCCACTTTGATATGATACACCTCCTGAGACCCAGCCCATTGACAAATGTCCACTAGTGGACATTTTGTTAACATCTCCTTTTACTCTTTTGAGCTACTCTATCAATCCCTGATGTACTGTACAGTTAAAATTGCATGCTGGGAAGTTCCTCTCTCTTTTCATCCAAAATGGCTGGCATACCAAAAACAAAATGTTATAGAAGCAGGAAGTGTTATTTTTAACATGAAAATCATATAGTTCTTGTTTATTAACATGTGAGGAACTATATAATTAGTTCTGAAAGCAATTAAATAATTCAAGTTTTGAAATAACAGCTCTTTTATAAATGTCCATAGTGGACATCAGGACCATCTTCATGGACTTAATGACTCAATATTGTTGCAGGAGACGGAACTGAAGTAGACATTTTCTGTACCAGATAGTTAAGGGAGATTCAGATTTTGAGCTCTCAGATGATGAGAGAGATGAGGTTTTCACACCTGGGATAGAAGAGGGTCAAGAAGAAGGGGGAAAAGAAAGTTCAAGGTTCTTTATTGTCAAACTAACATAGCTACAGAGTAATTATGTCGTTGAAAATCTTATGTCACAGGCTTCTCCAACAATGCAACATAATAATACAGATAGTAAAAGTAATACAAAAAGAAAAATAGTTCTAAAATAAAGTGAGTATATGGAATAGTGCAGTACGAGTCTATATACAAGTTATTGGAATGATATATATTAGATAGTAGATATATATTACTAAGTAGCAGATGAATGTTATGAAATTGTTTCAGCAGTTCAATTGTTTAACAGTCTCACTGCCAACTGTCTCCGAATCTTTTTGTTTTTGCCTGGATGCTGCGGTAACGTCTGCCAGACGGCAACAGAAAGAACAGTTTGTGGCTGGGGTGATGGGGGTCTTTGATAATCCGTAGGGATTTCTTCCTGAGCCGCTGGGAGTAAAGGTCCTCCATGGATGGCAGCTCCGTCCTGGTGATGTGCTGTGCAGTTTTCACCACCCTCTGTAAAGCCTTACGATTGATGTCGGTGCAGCTACCGTACCACGCCGTGATGCAGCCAGTCAGGATACTCTCTATGGTGCACCTGTAGAAGTTGCAGAGTATCCTGGAGTCCATGTTGAACCTCCTCAGCCTGCGGAGGAAGAAGAGCCGCTGTCGAGCTTTCTTGGTGATGGTGGTGGTGTGAAGAGTCCATGTCAGGTCCTCAGTGATGTGGACACAGAGGAACCTGAAGCTGCTGACTCTCTCCACTGTAGTCCCATTGATGGCGATGGGGGCGTGTCCCTCTCCCTGCTGCTTCCTGTAATCCACAATCAGCTCCTTTGTTTTGCTGACGTTGAGATGGAGGTTGTTATCCTGGCACCAAGATGTCAGGTTTTCGACCTCCTCTCTGTACGCCGTCTCGTCATCGTCTGTGATCTGGCCGATGACGGTCGTGTCATCAGCAAACTTCACGATGGTGTTGGAGCTGTGTGTGGCCACGCAGTCGTGAGTGAACAGGGAGTAGAGGAGAGGGCTGAGCACGCAGCCTTGAGGGGCTCCGGTGTTGATAATCAGGGTGGAGGATGTGATGTTTCCCACCCGCACTGCCTGGGGTCTGCCCGTCAGGAAGTTCAGGATCCAGTCACAGAGGGCGCTGTTGAGCCCGAGGTCTCTGAGCTTGATGGCCAGCTTGGAGGGCACAATGGTATTGAATGCTGAACTGTAGTCAATGAACAGCATTCTCACATATGTGTTCCTGTTCTTCGGGTCCAGGTGTGAGAGGGCAGTGTGGATGGTGAGGGCTATGGCATCGTCTGTGGACCTGTTTGCTCTGTAGGCAAACTGCAGGGGGTCCAGAGAGTCAGGGAGGGAGGAGCTGATGAATGATTTGACTAACCGCTCAAAGCACTTCATTATGATGGAGGTGAGTGCTACTGGGCGGTAGTCGTTGGGGCTGGTGATTATTGTCTTTTTGGGGACAGGAACGATAGTGGAGTGTTTGAAGCATGTGGGGACTACAGACTGCAGCAGGGACCTGTTGAAGATGTCTGTGAACACCTCTGCCAGCTGAACTGCACACACCCTGAGAACACGGCCAGGGATGCCATCAGGTCCAGGAGCCTTGTGTGGGTTAACCCTTTTAAAGGATTTACACACATCTGCCCTGTTTAAAACAAAAGGGCAGTGTAGCTCCTGGTCCATCTGTACCTCCACAGCCTGGCTGCTCTCAAAGCGTGCAAAAAAAACTGTTCAGCTCATCTGGGAGAGATGCGCACGCAGACACTCCCGCAGCACCCCCCGCTGCTCCTTTGTAGTCTGTCATTGTTCTTAGTCCCGCCCACATGTTCCGGGTGTTACAGCCTTTGAAGTCAGATTCCACCTTCTCTTTGATGTGTTGATAGTATTTTGGCAAGACCTTCTTCATGTTGGCGGTGTTGAAATCTCCGGCCACAACGAACGCCTCATCTGGCCGTGAAGTCTCGGTCTTATCAATAATCCCAAACAGCTGATCGAGTGCCGTGTTGTTGTCGGCGAGCGACTGCGGCGGGATATACACTGCTGTTATCACAACAGATGTGAATTCCCTCAGCAGGTGAAAAGCCCGGCATGAGATCATGAGGTGCTCTAGATGAGCGGAACAGTCCGAAGAAATAACCTTCACATCTGTGCACCAGTTGTTATTAGTCATTACACACACACCTCCTCCCTTACTTTTCCCCGAGTTAGCAGTCCGGTCCTGACGAAAAATAGTGAATCCGTCAGGAACAATGGCGGAGTCCGGGATAGCGGGGTTGAGCAAAGTCTCAGTGAGAATTAACACGTTACACTTCTTAATGTCCCGTTGAAAAGCAATCCGACTTCTGAGTTCATCTAGCTTATTTTCAATGGATTGAACATTAGCCAGAAGAATACTCAGAAGAGGGGGTCGATTCTCTCGTTTCCTCAGTCTGACCAGCAGCCCGGCCCAGCACCCTCGCTTTGTCTTCTTCTTGCGTCTCTCAGGTCTCTCAGGTAGGACAGCAACAGGTAGCCATGGTGAATCTCCATTGTCTGTCGGAGGGTTATTATTGTCCACAAAGTTTTGGGTGTGAAGAAGTTCCTCTCTGCTATATTGTATAGCAGAGTAGGTGCGGTCGGCTTGCATGTTGCGAACCATGTTAAAAGTAAAACGGCAAAAGTAAAATAAATATGCACAAAATACGAAAAGGGGCAAAGTTGGAGAGGAGCCAAAAGACGATGCGGCCATCTTCACCGGCGCATCTCAAGAGTAGCACGTATGTCTTATTGTTGTTTTTATTTTAAGTGGAGCCATGAAAAATGAGAATTTTTCAAGTTTGTTTCTATGAGCATGGTCAACTGGAGACCACATCCATAAAACTAGTCAAGATGACCCTACAGCCTGTGCCGACTGGAGTCCAATGAGGTACCCTGCAATGTGTGTGAAAACAAGAGACTTTACAGCATGTTTTGAAATTGAAGTTGCGTTGGTGTTTGTGTGTTGGTTGTTGACGGCAGTGTGTGCCGCCCCGTGGTAAATGATTGCCCCCCCATTCGATTTGTTCTAGAGCCGACCCTAGTATGAGTGAAAAATGAGACCATGGTGGCGGATGATTTGATCAAGTGGGAGCATGTAGATGGTGAAGATAAGGGGGCCAAGCACAGAGCCTTGAGGTACTCCTTGGTTGACTGGGGCTGATGGGGAACGGCAGTCACTGATGGTCACAAAGTGTTTCCGGTAAGGTAGCACGATGCAATGCTGACCTTTTCTTTAAAAGACAACCCTTTCTTACAATAAAGATAAGATAAGATAAGATGGAAAAAAGTGAGATTCTTCACATTTAGTTTATTATACTGTACATGATGATGAACATTTATACATGAACACATTTGATGATTGTCTCATTGTAGGTCAGCTTTTCCTTGAAAGAAATTCTAGTCTGGGTGGTGTTTTGTCTCTATCTCTATCAAACAGAACCTAAACATCACACAGATATATATATTTCATAAAAAAGTTCCAAATAAAGGGGCAGACGTTATTGCAACAATAGTTACAGCTATGCAAAAATATTTTCTTTTTCATTTTAGACTCAATTCGTGTAGCAATCGTGGTGAGGATCAAGGGTGGGACAGCCGAGAAAACTACACCATGAACTTTTTGTGTTTGTGTGTATTGGTAAAATGATTGTAATCATGGCAGAATCATGAATTGTTAAACATTAAAAACAATAGGCAGTTTTTTAACTGTTCAAATTTGAATATCCTTACAAAAAGAACAAAAAGTCAATCATTCTTTTTATATTTTGAAAAATGCACTTTCACCAACTTTTGAAAAAAAACAACTGATCAATAACACTAGTTGTTGTTTTGTGAAAGGAGGACATTTCCCTTGATGTTATGGCTTCAAAATTATAATAATATATTGTATTTATATATCGTCTTTCAAGGGACCCAAGGCCGTTTTACATGAGTTATGTAACCAAACTTGAATGGCAAAGTTTACTTTCACCTTTCATTCCCACACTTAGATGTCTCTGTATCTTCCACAGACATAATCCTACAAAAACCTGTTGCTTGGAGCAGTTTCCTGTTGTGATTATCTAAATCGTTCAAATTGGCACCATCCCAAAAACCCTCGAGCACTTCCATTCACACCCAATTATTTCTGCTATAGCTGGGGATTTCTATAACCCCACGCCCTTTGTTTTCTGAGAGCATTTTATAGGACTTTGATAACGTTTTGAGTAACTTTATCAAGGTGTACCATACTGCCCAAAAAGACTGAAGAATACTGAGTGTATTTAAGGTTAGGCTTTAATTACAAATATTTGCATGGGAAAATTTCCTGATCTCCACCACTCGAGTGAGAATATGTCAGCCACAAGAACAAACAGGAAGTGTGTTGATCTTCTGCAGCATTTAGTTCAGATTTAGCATTCTGAGTTCTTTACCACAATGTGCCAGCATGACTTGAGTGGTCAATTACACTTCCACTTTCGTTTTCAAACTTTGGTTCCCTGTAGATGAAGTTGCCCAGGTCTTGGAAATATGCTTGTTTTTTTGGTAAACAAGACCTAAAACGTGTAATGTAATGAAACATGTAGAACGGCAATAACAATGACTTTTATAAACAAGTGAATCCATCTGTTTCAGTTCCCTCTTACACAGTAAGCCACACTATTCTGCAGGACACTCAGATGTTGTTCTGTTGGCATACGTGGTATACGATGCTGCACGGCATACCAACTGTAAGAGAGGAGCTTTTTACAATTTCTTTTGTGTAGGCCTTTGTGTTTAAAACAGGACTTCAATAGTTGCATTCAGACTGAGAGCCACGTGAATTTTAGCTTTCAAGCAAATTTCAATAATGAACCTTTTCTTTGTCCTAAAAGGCCAACGTACTCTAGCAGCTGTACAACGTTAGCTGTTAGCTCGCCAGCAACCATGAATGTGTGTGTAATGTAATGTATAGTGTGTGTGTATTGTAATGTGTAATGTGTGTTATTAAAGCTGGTAGAATATGTGTAGCAAAGGTACAGAGACACAATGGTTCCAATGCTAATGACAAAGTAAATTATCCTAAAAAATAAACCGGACTGAGATTCTACAGCCATGCTAGCTGATTTGATCTTTGTGCTCCCATAATGAGACAACACTGATGAAACATTGCGCTATTATAAAATGTATTTAGCATTTGAATTGGCTTATCTCTTTCCCAATTGAAATGTGCATTTAGAATATGTCTCACTAGCAAAAGCACAAACCTCACTGCTAGTTTGAATGTATATTATAAAGGGAATCAAGCCTGCACTTTATCATAGGTGGTGTTAATTTAAGTTTATCGTCTGGATAATAGGATACACATGGTGAAATGTATTCCTAATCAGAATTGTTTTCAGTTAGTTTTGGTCCTCAATACAGAATGAAAAGCTCTGTGAATGTTCTTGTCTAAGGTGTACACATTTGTATGTATCACCGCACACTGCTAGGCAATAGGAATAGTCAGGTGCACATTCACATGACATGATCTTGATGTTTATCATGTATGACGTTATCCCTTTTTAGTTTAGCATGCCAGCATTTGTTTATTAGCACTAAATAAATCAGCCTACATCTGAAGCAGATAATAATTTGCAGGTAAAATTTGGACCTGATGGTAGCGTTGAATAAAAACTTGGGATCAAAACATATGATCACCAAAGTGGTGAACCGATCAGCTATCACACTGACATTGCTGCTCAGTGAGCTGCTAACCCTAACCTAACATGAATCACTTTTTTCATTTATATTGAAACGCATCTCGTTGTCCCATTATGAGCAATTCTTCCTGATTGGGCTGAGCACATTACACATGTGCATATACAGTACAAATGTTCAGAGTTACGTTTATTGTTTAGAAAAATGTATATATTGGTGGGAAAAGGTTTGAATTGTGTAACTGTGTGTGATAATTGCATGATGTTTGCTGTAGAGGACAGGATAGGAACAGTTTTCTCTGTGACTTCAAATTTATTCATATGCTTAGGAGAATATTTTTATAAAAATACATATTCCACTGCACAACAATGCAATTGTTGTGCTACAAAAATACTTTCATATCAAATTATAATAATAAAAACTATGAAAGGCAGCCACAGAATGATTTAATGGAAGTGGGAATAGGACTAAGTAAAGCTATCAGTACCATGATGAAATAAAACTGGATTCAGAAGTTGCAAGTAAGAAGTATTAAAAGTCAAATATATTTTTCACATTCTTTTTTTTTACCGTTGCATCAGTACTCATGTGTTATACTGTAAATATATAATGTATCCACGTATTTCTGGTGTAAAACCCTTCAAGAAATTGTTCAACATTTTTGAGAAAAACTATTTGCTGAAATGTAAAGAGCCAGGCTAGCTATCCCACCCACCCCCAGTATGCTAAGCTAGGCTAAACCTGAGCTCAGTCCCTTTGCTTAATATAAAAAGTTTAATATTTTTGAAAATACAAGGATTTTACATTCTTTCAGTGTTAGAGATGTTCAGATGGATATCAATCTCATGTCTGTGTGTCAAGTACAGAGCTGGAGTGAGGATGTGGTTAGCCTAGCTTAGCATGAAGACTAGAAGGAGCGGAAACAGCTAGCCTGACTTTGTCCACAGTTAAAAAATACTCCTACCAACACCTCTAAGGTTCACTATTTAACATCTTGTATCTTCGACAGACATGCTAAGAAGAAAACTGCTGGGTTTAAATTCAATAATGTGCTGGAATGATCTGTTCAGCAGCAGATTAGCTCTAGGGACAGTGTGCAGACAGAAGTAACTGGGTTATACTCTATTCTTTGCCAGAAAATGTTTCAAGCTAGTAACTTAACCACTAAAACGACAAATCAAATGTTTTTACATTTCGATGTCTAGAAGGATTAAACATGTGTCTAGAAGGATTAAACAAGCCACTGTTAGCGTTAGTATCCCCTTCTTTTCAGTCTTTATTCTAAGCTAGGCTAACCATTTCCTGACTCCGGCTCCATACTCCACACATAAACATAAGATTGATATTAATCTTATCGTGACTCTCTGAATAAAATAGGCATATTTCTCTAAGGCACAGACGTGATACTGATATACATTCTCTGTTAACTCTCGGACAGAAAGCAAATAGGAGTATTTCCTAAAATGTTGAATAATTACTTTAAATGGGAGAAAAATAACATGAAAGAAAACACAGACTCAGCACTTGTCTTTACTTAAAATACAACAAATGGAGAAGTTTGTTCATGTTCCCCCTTCTGGAGGTTCAAAGCATTAGCAATCACTACAAATCAAGCACAGAGATTTAATGTACAGAGATTTGCATCATTGGGTGCATATTAAAATAAAATCTTTGAAGCCTACACATTTCTATCATGACACTGGCTAGTTTAAACTCTAGCAGTGCATCTTATTTATAATTTGCATTGAACAACATTAGTAACTAGTAACTACAGGTTAATGTAGTGGAGTAAAAAGGACAATATTTCCTATGAAATGTAAAAGTATAAGGTCTCACAAAATGGAATTATTCACAAAAAGTACTTCAAAACTAGTATACTAAATGTACATAGTTACCTTTTTTTCTTATCTCTTGTCTTATCTCTCGCTTAACCAACCCAAACCTGCATTACTTCCCACAACACAGCCATTTGAACCATTGATTGTGTTATTCTGTTGTTAAAATAAAGTCTTATTTTCAATGCCACTGTATTGATGTACAAACTGCTCTACATGTCATTTGTCAAATGATTCAGCTTTGGAGAAACATTGTTAAACTGTCAGAAAAAGGCTTATCTCACATGACACTGGATGATTGTTTCTGGACATCAAGATGTTCCACAAGAACAAGAAAGTGTTTTTCACTGAAGTTGATGCTACTTTACAGGAGAAGGGAGCCTATCTATTATTGCCAAAGACAACTAAAGTGCATGCTGCTTTACCCACTAACTCAATGGCTTGTACAATAAGTCATAATACATACATTAATATAACATGTAACCCTATAGTACTTATAGGGCTTGCAGCACAATGTGTTAGCATTTTATTAACTTGTATACAAAGTATACAAGTATCACATTTTTCAAACAAAGTGCTATGAGTAACCAAAATTACTTCCAATAATTCAATTCAGCATCACATTCAACCACTGATGATATCACTTTTTACTTTTGTTTGTGTGCTATAGGCATTACTGTTCAACGTAAGCTCATGTTGTGAATAAAAACGTTTGTTGCTTTTTCTTAAATTTTCATAGGCTAATAGACAAACATGGAAGTTTAGCAGTCATGAAATTTGGCACTTCTTCGAGCTTCCCTCAAGCACACAATGCATCCACATCCAGTGAAGAAATATTATGCATAAAATCCAGTGCATTAACTGAACATATTGTATATTTGTACACTATATTATAAGTAAGCATAGGCATCCAGCACTCTGGAAAACTGGAAACTCATCTGAGACTAACAAGGCTGAAGATACTTTCCCTGATTAATGGGATTTGGGGGCGCTACTGGGTTCTATAACCAACATGTTAACACTTTTTAGCTCACCTTAATTTCCTTATAATCAAATACATCCTCTTTGTTACTATCCATGACATGTACATGCTGGTGTTGTGTGCCTATGCTAGCTGTACGTTAGCATAAACCCTTTATAAATGGTACATTGGTTAATTAAACAGTAGTATGCAGTTTTTCTTGTTGTTGCTTTGGTTATGGGTAATACATTTATTTAGTTATGCTTTATTAAGCAGTACTAAAACGAGTTTACAAAGCTTTTGGATTATGAGGTTGTCAAAAATATTTAGGGATCCTCTAACCATTCAAATGACAGCACAAATAGTTTGTTCAAATGCCAAAGTACAACCATTTTCTGGTGAGGACGTCTATTGACCATGTGTATCATGACCTGTCTGTCAGAGCGTGACAGCTGTAGCAATTACGTTGTTGTTATACAGTTTTAAAAACCTGGATATGTGGCGTTTGTTTCCCATTTCCTATCTATACTGCTAATTTCTTTAAACCAATATCTCTTGATATAGATCCTTTAACCTTTAAGAAGTAGTTATTTTTTTAACCTAAACCACAATATACCAAACCTTAACAGTGGTGGCAGATGAGGACACATTAAAGATATCTGCAGATCTAGGCCACTGCCTTCAAAATGGCTAACACACTAATGTACCCAAAATCTGTACATGTGGAAAAGAAACAACAACCAAAGCCCAGAAGATATGTGGCCAAGCGCTAAAGAGCAATTTAAAAAACATTAAATGCACTGGGAGATGATAACCTGTACTCCAAATGGGTTTTTCACAATCTTGTAACCAAAATGTTGTCCATATTACTGACCCATAAAGCATTTATAAAGCATTTTATACTATTGACCTTCATTAAACTATAAGTTAGAATGTATAAGAAAAAGAAAATAAATGGTATGAAAGAGGTTAATCCAAGTTGGCCTGTGTTAGCTAAATTGAAGGAAAGTGTTAGGCCTGGGTTGAGTGATTGTTTCTTTTTAGTTGGCAGTATGAAGAAGAGTTTTAATCACAGAATTTCATGAAAACCACATTTGTTGGATTGATCTCAATCGGTAGAACTCAATGGCAGAAACGTGTTTTAATATGTGAATGCTTCAGGTTTTACACCTCGGAAGTTCGTAGGAGTCTCTTCACCTTTGGCTCTGATGTTAAATAGTGTTATATAGGCATGTACATTTAGGACTTGCAGATGTAATGACCAATTTGGAACATTAACATGCAATGAAACAAACAAATGTACAGCTTCTGCCAAATTCATTTGCATGCCATTGTCAACTTGTTTGGAAGCCATAATAAAAGCATCCCAAAGATGCTTTTGTTCACATGTGATGATGACTGAGTCAACTTTATAGAATAACTGTAGCTTACATTAGAACTATAGAAACTTTCCTCTTTGTTTGTTTTTAGGAGCACAGTAGCAAAACAGTTTGTAGAATTCAAATTAAAAAAATGACAAAACTCAAATTGGCAGCACAAATTGATTGAAACTGACCAGGCCAATTTATTGACGTTGCCATGACCCTAGCAACTTGAAGGGTAAAAAAATGGTTTGTTTGTACACAAAAATACTTCAAGCATTACAATTCAAACTTTAAGGCCTCAATATGCTTTAAAGAAACGTATTTTCTAAGTGTCTAGAAGCCCGGGGATCACAGGGAATGTAAAACGTTATCTTTACGATTACTAAAAAAGAGAGGCCATGATGGCAGACTTTATAGTGGTCATTTGTAACAGGTATAAAAATGTTCCTCCTACATCCTACTTCCTTTGAAGCATACTAAGGCCTTTAGATAGAAGAAAGTTTTTACATGAGTTTGTTGACTTGTAGCTGGGGAAGAAAACCTACAAAAATGCCCCCTACCCCCCCTTTGAAGCATATAATATCAGGACTCAAGAACGCATAGCATGCTGAAATGGCGCTAAACGTGAAGTGGCGGTAGAGCACATTAAGTGAACATTGAAAATAGAATGTTTTATTTTTTTGAAAAAGTGAGGTGATCAGTGATGAGTTGACAGGTTCTCAGACGACTGCCCGATGCTTATTACCTACAAATGAGGCTTCATAAGCTTTTTGGCCGTTTAAGTGTTAACATTAAGTCTTCATTCTCACAAACTCCAGTGGCTTTCCAGCAAAACGTACCGTATTTACATGTATTACATATTATTATGACAAGACAACAACAAATAAATTAATGAGTATATTTATAATAATCTGTCGAAGGATTACTACTTGCTATATTAGGGTTATGTGGAATTGAACAGAGGGTGTATTTGATTGTGAGGAAAACATCTAGCTAATTCTACAGAGTTTCAAAGATTACACAGCTGGTTCACTTTACTAAGGGTATGAGATGTGTGTGTGTTTGTGTGTTGGGGATGGAGAAGGGCTGCATATGTACATTTCTTCATCACTGCATAAAGGCTTTTCAAATCTTTATCTTCCTAGACATCTTCATACAGAAGCACACAAGGCAGTAGAGGACATGGGTTAAGATGATTGTTATTTCCTTCAAATCAAAAGAAAGATGAACACGCTTTGATTTTGTGTGACAACAAAATGAATGGAACCTACCAAACTGATTTCTCATGATTGTTTTGAGTTGGGGCTGACAACTTGCCAACAAGAAACCTGAGTATTAGGGTCTTGTGGACAAGTGAGGATTACATGGATTTACTTAAAAACTGTTTTGGTTAAGATGGACCTGACCCTGGAAGTCACAAACTGGATTTACCAATCAATTAACATTCTGGCCTTCACCTAATATCATGATGGTGAGTGGTCACTTTGGGTTAAGAGAGAGTTACTACCTTAAGTAAAGATCTCGTCTTGGTGTGTGATGTGATGAAATGATATCAACAGACAAACTGTTGTGTGCCAACTATTATGTGATAACTGACGGACTAACCCTAACCCGGACTGTCATAGTTGAGGCAAATCTCCTAACCCTAACCCTAGACCAGTCGAGCTACTTTCCAACCCTGAATGAACGGCGAAGACCAAAAGGAATGAGATTGCCGATCCAAGCAGCAAGGGTTTTCTGCACTGGGTGTCTGTTCTCACCTTTAAAGAAAAAAGGGTGAGCAACTACACACCTGGAAGACTCTATGAGCCAACCCTTCACCTAAAACAGAATCAGTTGACCTGGTTCACCCTGCCTCAAGAACACCTTTCTTTTAGAGGGTATTCGGGCATGTTCAATTGGGTGGAGACACCAGGTCAGACAAAGGTCATTCTGATTGGAATACAAAGGTCATCGCATCGGGGAATACCTTGGAATCCCCCAGGAATAGCTAGTGGATGCGGCTAATGGAAAGTATAATTGGACTACCATGCTTAGACTGGAACCAGGATGAATACATGGAAATGATCAGCTCACACACTAAATAAACTGAAAACTAACTGGTTCCTACCACTGGGAAACCATCTCTAGCATTTTAAATGAAACTAGTCTAATTGTCTATTCAAAAGGGAATGCTATACATCATTTATAAATATTATAGGGAAATATTTGAGTAATTTCTTTTTTTAGGGAATCCAGAATATGAGCTACCAAATCAGAATGTTAGCAAAGAGTAGGGCCTCTTTTGGCTTGATAATACATGATTATCATATCCGAATCAGAATCATGAGAACGCAGTTTGGGTTAAGACCAAATAAGGTGATCACAAATTAACAGAGATTTTTATAAATAAATTACAAAAAATAGTTTGTGATCACGTGAAAACAATAATCACACCCATGGTCTTCTATCCTTCTATATCCTCACTTCACTCCTGGCAGCAAATGATAGGGCATCGGTATAGATGAGTGGTGACTTTCTTTGGTTACAAACATTACGGTAAAAATATATTATCCCTCCTATTTTGCTATGCTCCCTGGAAAATGTCGAAGATTATGGCCACTCTACTAGGCCTTTGCTAAAATATGAATCTTTAATGGATTTCTCCTTTCTTTCCATACTTTTTGACGATTTGACTCATTATTAGTCTTAGAAAAAGGCCCAGTCATTCTTACACCTATAAAATTGCATACCAGAAGAAGAAAGGGGTCGAAGTCAAGAAAATAGTTGGTCAAGGCAACAGGGAGGTAAAATAGTTGTACAGTATACAAACTGAGATGTTTTCCCAACAAGATTCTTCTCTCTGGCTCAGATTAATGGTCGGGTGTCCCACCCTCTAAATGGGCATTTAAAGGGAGATTTAGAGAGTGTAACAAGTGTGTGTTTTCTGCGCTATGGATGCTTGATGTCATTTTAATGCCAAAGGGGCAATTAAGAAAATGTAAAAAAATGTGTTAAAACATTTAAGGCCTGTTAAGATGCCTTTATAAAGTTTAAAATGTAGTGGCTAATGGCCTACATGTAGGCCAAAGGTTTTGAGTATTGTGTCCTCCAACAAGTTCATTATTTTCTCTATGGCGACACACTGGTATTGTGCTTATACCATGGCCACTCACCAAAAAAACAAGTCTACAGCAATGCTAGCAGCTTTGCAAGGCTGTACAGGCACAGCGATGCTTTGAGCTAAATGCTAATGTTAGCATGCTAATATGCTCCCAATGACAGTTAACATGATCATTTTTAGCAGGTATAATATATAACATGTATCCCATTTCAGTGAGGCATGTTATCATGCTAATTTAGCATTTGCTAATAAATAAAAAATAAGAGCTGAGGCTGATGGGAATGTAATTAGTTTTGTAGGTATTTGAGTTTTAAACAAAATGAAAATGGTGATCTGATTATGGTGCCAGATGAAAAGTCATTCAAAGTTATTACAATCTATCCCGAGGAGACATGCATGTGTGTATTAAAAGTTGGACTAAATTGTCAGCCAATCTGTGTGAAATGCTGAAATATTTCACTGCATAAGTAAAAACCGTATGCCTACTGGTGCCGTTATGAAAAGTCAAGGGATTATAGAATTTGTTAACTCTACCACATTTCAGGGCGATTCATCTAGCAGGCTTATTTGTCAAGATACTTCTGTCTGTAAAAAAGTGATGGACCAACATACAAACCAACATAGCCATGCAGTTAGCATTTCAATAGACACGTGCCAATTGTTCAGAAATGAGTACTGTCCTTGGCCATGGTATAAACCACAATATTCTGTTTATGTCTGGACAATAAACTAGAGATTAGTGTGCTCTAACATGTTTGAAGTTGTCCTTCTGAAGTTGACAGCATTTTTCAAAAGGCGTTTGCCAGCTAAAGATGGTTAAAACATCAGTATATTTCTGTTAATTCAAACAGTTGTTTCCGTTCTCCTCCTCCCTGCATTAGCTGAAGCCAGTAGTAAACTCCACAGTAGTCTGTTAAAAAATTTCAAGCATTAGCATTTTGTTTGGCATTATGCTGGCAATCTACAAAAGTAAGCCTCAACTTCACTTACAGCTTCAGAAGTTATTCATTTCTGTTAAAATGTTATTGCAGCATTTAAGTGAAAATATTAAATTAGTAACATATATATACAGTAAAAGATTTAGAAACAATAAAAAAGACAAAAGCTAAGACATAAGCTTGAACATGACGAAGGATAAATTGCCAGCCGTTTTGTGACTGAGCATGTTCATTTAAAATGACAGGCTTTGTTTGTTGTTTCTGCAGAGATTTGTTGTTGTTGTTTACAAGGAATAGCCTACTAGTTGAAAGATGCACCCATCAACAAAAGAGTGATGGGATCTGTTAATTACCCCTATTTGATCCTGAACTATTCCTTTCATTCTAACGTAGACACAACCTGTCTGTAGTTTTAATAAAGTGCCTTCAGAGTTGTGCAGATTTAGTAACCCAACTCAGCTTGTGTACATATTTAAAGGTTAATATTTACAGAAAGAACGGAGATGAAAGGTTTGAGATGCCCTAAGGGTAAAAGATTGTGTTTCTTATAAAAGAATAGCATTTGCATGTTGACTGTTTTTAGGTTTCAGGGTACATCACTGCTACCGGTGTGAGAAAGCCTTCCCAAGCTCATCACTCTTATTATACCTTCCCCAGTCAAATGACATACAGAGGGTGGACATATTAATAAAAACCCCTGTAATCATAGTCAGGATAAACTAATAAAGTAATGATTCAACTCCATATTTAAATTTGAGGATTGAGTTTGTAGTGTTGTTGCTTTGGACTGCATCAGTTTCCAATCATTGGATTGTATACATTTAAGCAATGTGTTGGGCCAAAAACCCGCCCAATAATCATCTTTCAATTCAATTTGTGTTTGACTACTCTTGGAAGCCCTTTAAATTGGGTTGAATAAGAAAAAAAAGGTATGTATGCATTTTAAGGGGTTATCTGGACCCATGGAAACATCTACTGTTAATGTTTAAGCCCCTTCTCTTTTTTGGTCACAAAGTATTAACCACACCTCAAAACTATAAGGCCTTAAAAATTGTACCTAAAAATATGAGGTTGTATCAACACCTCAAACAACAATTGAATATCATAGCCTTTACAAATGTATTTGTAACAGACTTATTGTATCTGATTACTTCATGTTATTTCATGTCCACCCTCTGTATATATTTAGGTATCGTCAAATGAAACTGCGCTACCAGCAAAAACTTGTTTTGTTTTGTAGAACCTACATTTTGTTTGCCTGGTTTCTACCTCCTCAATACAAAGGTTTTGTTTTTGTTGTGTAATTGAGTTGTGTCCACTCCTTGTTGTTTTGCCCCTTGTCCTTATTCCTTTCTGGCTCCAACGTCTCCCACTCCTCTCCATCCACCTCCCGTAGCTAGATGACGTCTGACTCCACCACGCATTGCTCGGTGTAGTCCTTCACCAGCTCCACGTTCAAGATGTTGCGGCAGAATTCCATCATGGGCTTCCAGAGTGGGGGGTCCAGGAACATCTGGCACATCACGTGACCCTTCAGAGTGGCAGTGTGGCGCTGCAGGTGGCACAGGAACTGCTGCCGGACATGATCCAGGTCCTTACCGAACATGTCAATGTTCAGGTAATACCTGTTTTAAAAGAAGTGTACTGGTCAATTGAGTGAAAATAATTTCTTGTTCTAAAATAACTGGAAATCTTAACCCTCCTGTCGTGTCTGTTTCTCCCCCCTCACTTTGGTGTTCCTGGGGAAATTTGACCGTTCTGTAACTTTAACTTCTCTTACATTGAAACAAGAACCATTCAAAATCACCACATTTTATTTAACACCATTTTAAGATGTAAACAATGTCTCAGACTTCTGGTTTAAGTGAATGGGTGTGTACTATCTGATGAACATACTCTAGAGTTACCCATTCATTTCCTATGGTGGTCATTTTTGACTGGGAACACCATCATTGTTACAAAGTTGACTAAACCACTCAAAATTCAAAGAAAGTGGTGATCAGCAACTTTATATGTTCAAATGCCGACTGTGGAGGATATCATAAGGCCTGGAGGCAATCAAATATAAAACACAATATTTATGATTGATGAAAGAAGTAATCGGTCCAATTTAATCCGAACACCACAGGAGGGTTAAAACAACTATGTAACAAATTAGCAACTTTGGCACCAATGGCATTATTGTAAGACAACATTATTGCATATTTTTCTGCACAGTAGTTGTCCCTGAATTTCAATGATTATAATAAGAAAGAAAGTAGAGTTACCAGTCATCTCCAATGGGCACCCTGAAAGGGAATGTACAGAGGCTGGCCACAGTAGGGTTGGCCACATCATCGACCATCCAGTCAATGTCCTTCTTCAGTACAATAGCCATGTTACTGGGTAGAAGCTTGAATGGCTGCCAATCTTGAATGATGGTGGCGTTAGGAAGGACCCCATGCATCCGATCAGAGGTCAGATACAGCCGGCGGATGGCTGTATTGTCGAGACGCACTGGAGGAGGTTTGAAGGAGGTGGACAAAGAAGATTGAATATCTCCAAGACCAAGATCAGACAGACGCAGCTTGAGTTCTTCAGCCCTGAAGCGCACCAGGAGAATACCCTATAGAGAAGAAAGCCAATGCAGGAGCTGACCATGGACTATATCGTATATATTTACATCAATAGTAAAACCAACTGACTTAAATTGAGGCTTATAAAGCACAGGCCTATACATAGAAAGGCTTGTTGCTTGTACCTGCTTGGTTATGAGGCGATATTTCTGGAAATCCTTGGGTCCGAGCTGATCGTCACGGGTCAAGCGGGTTACTCTGGCATCAGCGAACTTGGATTTGACCAGATCAGAGCAAAAGCGCAGCAGAACCCCAGCCACACCCTTACCCCTTTCCTGAGGGGCGACACGTAGACCTTCCACCAGCATCGTCTCCCCATCGTCAATCACAACCACTGACTCCAGAGCAATCTGTTGAGTAGAAGAAGAACATGTTGGGAAGAACCCTTTGGATACTTTGCCTTCTGCCAGTGAAAGTTATCTAAAACACGTTCAATGTCATTGAGTCGGATAAGACGTAAACATAGAAAGAGGTCTCCCAAAATACTCAAAGCTGGTGTAGTATGTATACTTTATGCTACACTTAGCATAAAGTAACTACTATCAATTGAAAGTGCCACTAAAGAGCTCAATGTATAGTTTCTAGCCAAACAACAAGTCAGCATCCGTGCTTGGCGTGTACAGGTTACGATTTAAAATTCAGTAATTATATAATAGTTCCTAACCCAAGTAACCCCCCTTTACTACGAGGTTTGTCTCGATTGCTGTCTTGCTAGAAGTTAGAGGGGTTAATCATATTGGTGGGCTCTACTTTAGAGAGACTGGTCTGGGACATGTTAGCATGGCAGTTAGTCTCCAAATTAGGACAAAGGTGACTCCCAGTCATTCGCAATTGTTTCATTTGAATACTGTGTGTTCTTAGATAGTTGGAGAACGGAAAGTTCCCAGTAGGTTTCTGCTTATTAAACGCAGTTGCTGAGAAATGAAACCAACGAGGAATGGCCTTAATTATGACAAATGTAATTGTTGACTTTTTAATTTTAAGTCATGAAACTCTTACTTTTGCACAGAGAAATGTATTGGGTAAGAAAACTATTTTCCGACTTCTGTAATTCAAGAATTCATCTTTTTCTACATCCATAAGTTGTTATATTACTTATAATCAAATATTTGTATTGAACTTACCACTTTTCCCTGTTTGCGGGCCAATATGACGGTGCGGTTGGTCTCCTGCAGCCAGTCGGTGTATCTTGTGGGCAGGTAGTCGAGGCCTCCATAGATACCCTGGCTCATGCCCATGATCTCATCAAAGTCCTCCTCAGTGGCCACAGAAAACTGAAGGCCTGCCTGGGACAGGGCCTCTGGGAGCTGGAGCATGGTCAGGCTGGTGTCAATCTTCATCTTGAAATAACTGATGAGATACAAAGTGGGGGAGAGGTTATTATGGATTGTAGTTATTTTCTTAAACAAGGATTTGGAAGAGCCCAAGAGCTGTCCCAACCCCGGTGCAACATTCTGGATGGGGCTAAACAAGCTTCTTCAAAATGTGTCTGCTTGGATAACAGGTGTTTGTGTCAAATCCACACCAAATGAGACTCTTAGTGCTCAATTATAACACATTCAGTAATATTTCTGCCACTTTAAATAGATTTAATGGAAAGAATAATCACATTAGTGACTCCCGGCACAAATGCTTTACGTGTTATGGCTTGCACAGTGTAAATGAAACATACTGTAAGCAGCCTGTGAAAGCAGAGTAATAGCAGTGGTAAAACACAGACAGACAACATCTATACACGTTTATTTTTTTCACTTATTACATAATATAGGAATCCAATACAGTTGAAAAATAAATAGGAATTAAATTGATGAGATTGGTGTAGGAATTGACAACTAAAAGCAAAGCAATGCCAGTGAAAAACCTTTCATTTTCATTCAATCGCCAAAAGAGTGAACCAAACACAAATGACTGCCAGGAATGATAATGGCCAGTAACTGAATGAGATTGAGCAACAGATGAGTAGAAAGCAGAATATGATGGATCAGACAGATAGAGAAATGCAAGAAATAGGGAAATAAATCACAGATGAAACCAACTGGAGAGGCAGAAACAGATCAATCACAACAGACACAGGAAGTGTAAGACTGGCACCTATCTTGATCCCTATATCTTTTCCGATTAATCTGGTAAATCCATACCCCTCAGCTCTCTAATCCCTACACTTATACCCTCTCCACATTGTAATCACTGGTATTTGTCCAGAACTTGGCTAAAGAATTTACAGAATTAAAAAGACAAGATAAAATAGAGAAAGCTTTGAACACATTTGTTTCATCACACAACCTTGAAGCCCACAATGCTGTTATTTCACCCAGATAAGACACATCAAGACAAAGTCAAGATCAAAGTGTTGTGGGCGCTAACCAAAAAAAATAAATATTGAATAATATTGAAGAAAAGAGTGCAGGTGTTAAGGCTCTGCACCGAGGAAAGCAAAAACAAGATGCTTGCTCTTACGAAGTTTTTTGCATTTAATTAGGTCGAGATGCAAGGTATTAACACATGATGTAGTACAGTGTGATCGAATCAAATAAAACAAGCTTGTGCAAAAGAAAGACATGCAACATAAGAAGCCATATAAAAGAGTGATAAAATATGATAAGATATAATTAAGAACGCAAACATAAAAAAGCATATACTGTAGGTAGGGTTACAAAGTAGTTTGTTGGACATAAATTCCAAAAGCTGTCAAATTCTGAAAGCTTCCCCCATTGATTGGATGTTTTGAATAAAACACATGTTAGTGCCGTCAGCAGTTTTGGATGGTGATTCCACCTTTCATAGTAGGCAATATGTAGTAAGATAACTCCTTCTTAACCTGCAATGTATGTATTTCACTGGGAGGGAATAAAGCATGGAAGATTCACAATAAGTCTCTCCAGTTTTCACCCCCGAAGTAAAGGTGCCATAACCAACCAGCTGGATAACACTGCAATGGTTCTCTGTGAACACAACACATTGTACTGTTGCACTTGATGTCACTCAAGACCAATCTGCAGTTACTGTTACCAAAGTTCAACCACAGGTCTTTGACACAAACTTGAACAGTGCAACCCATGCTCATAAACGTTAATGTTTCAAAATTGGCTGCAACATTGAGTGTTTGCATTTGCACTGATGACAAAGAATTATAAATGGTACCTAGCCCTAGCTTTGATAGCTGTACAGAGATTGGAAGAATACCAACAACAAGATCGCAAATTGTAATCCAACAAACAGTTTGCTAAACTACCTCATTGAGGTCTTAGTTACTGAAGCCAAACCATTTATTGTCCATAACTGAGGCTTCTGAGACAAAAAATACAATAGCAAACAAAGACAACCATCCAACTATCCAACTTCAGATCCCCAACCGGCCTCTCCAGAGCATAGACATACAGTATGTGTCAAAACAGAAAGGAATACCGAAAAGAAGAAAGACCGAGCCAAACAGTCCAAGTATTGGCTCAATGGACAACAACAAAGCTTTCAAATAAATGCAACGCTACTCCTGACCAGAAACAGATACAGGACACCAGGCACACACTGTGGAAACACATTCACAATCAAGCCTTTGTATCTATCTATCGTTATATGAACCCTCAAAACAACTTGTGTTTCACATTTGGACCATCAATGGTAGCATGCACCCCCTCTGTTTTTCTGCTTTGGCTCCTCCCCTTCCCGGTAGGTTTATTTCCAGCGGTTACTATGATAACAGGTTCAGGAAGAATGGGACCACTATCAACCTCCTCTTCTGCATAGACCTCATCTGCCCATTTGTGAACACATGGTTGCAAAAAGAGAGAGGATTACTGAGACTGAATGGCTTGAACCAACAGATGGGCACACAGACACACAGCGCAGCTTTATTCTTAAGGATTTCACAATCACAAAGGGGGCCTAGAGCAAGGAAGACATACAGAAAGAGTGTGACTGTACTGAAGTGCCACACTAAAAAATGTATACAAGCAAGACACAAAAGTCATTACATATCCATCCGGGTAGTTAAGTTGAACACCTGAACACATAAAGTCCTGGATTGTTCTTGCATAAAAGGGAGTAAGGATTCTAACTGTCAACAAGTCCAGCACCCTGACACTGTGCAACCTCAGAAAATAAAACGGCCGGGGTTAAGTGACTACCAAGGCCAGTGTCCTGTGGACCACCTATGAATAAATCGTTATGGTGCCTTCCAAGGACAAACTGTTCCAGAGTGCAGCTGGTAAGGGCTATACTACAGCAAAGAAAATATGACGATCGAGGAGACTCAAGGATATTTCCTAGTCACCAAAACGAAAGAGCAAGAGGAGGCACTAATCACCAGAATAACAGAAACCCTCTGCCGAATAGGACCCAAGGTGCGGACTGGGTCATTCAGTTGGAGAACAACCATGTAGAGAAACTATGGTGTTGAGAATGCTAGAGAAATGAAGTACTGAAACTCCAAGATGAAAGCAAGATCTTTCCACCCCCCAGGTTGGATGTGGTTTGGTCGGGCATAATCAAACAAAGCAACCGCAATTGGATGCCGGGCAAAAGAAGCTGGCGAGATCACCTGGAAAGGGCGGTCTTGGCTTGTTTCAACTCTGGAACATTTTTGCAACAAAACACGCACTTCCTTATATGAAAAACAGCTAAGACAAACATCCCTACGTTTCTAAAGTTAATCAAAGTTTACTTTAGAAAAAAGAGGGAGCGTTTTAAGACAAATCTTTCCTGAAATAGTTCTGACCCATGTCAGGTACCTTGCTTGCACATGGTATTTGTTCACAACTTTTGAAGTGCAAATGTTACTGAATCAGATGCCAACAAAGTACAGGTCTGAAAACGCCCTCACTGAAGGGTCGAGGGGTTATAGAGAATACTAATTATGTTTCAAGCCTTCGTTACCTGCTTCGTTACATTGATACCAATTTGTCCAAAGAAGTGACAAAATGATGAAAGGTTTTTGAAAATGTAATTTATTACAAGATCTAGAATCCTTAAAATTTTGAAACACAACTTTGACCTCCTTTTTGAAAATACATGAGACACGTCTACAGTCTACGAGGTGGTAAAGACTGTAGACGTGTCTCATGTATTTTCTGCAGCACTATGTTGCAGATGTTTTATGACTTGGTGGTCTCCAGTGTCATCTTCTTTGCTGTAGTGTGTTGGGGCAGCGGGGTGAAGACAGCTGATGCCAACAGACTCAACAAGCTCATCAGGAGAGCAGGCTCTGTCCTGGGAGTGGATCAGGAGTCGTTGGCAGTGGTGTCGGAGAGGAGAATGTTGAGGAAACTTCTCAACATTCTGGACAACGGGTCTCACCCCCTGCATACCACACTGGTTCCCTACCGGAGCACTTTCAGCCACAGACTGAGATCACCGAAGACCACCACACAGCGCCACAGGAGGTCTTTCCTCCCAGTGACCATCAAACTCTTTAACCCTTAAGTAAAGGGAACTGAGAACTTCCCAATATAAATATAATTACCATCATTACAATACACTCGCTGCTATATAACTATGTGCAATATTAGTATTATTAATAATATGCTATGATAATGTTGAGCAGGACAACTTAATATTTGCCTGACTGGTGTAGACAGAGTGTAACTGTCACAGTTTAACAAGAGAAACTGAAGAGTACATAGTGCTCTACAAAAGCTAATTCTTTAGATGTTTTGTAATAATGTCTAAAACCCTACCCAACATTCCCCTTCCTCTAACAAATGGATGAAAACATCATTCTATGTTCTTTGTTACTTTGCTTAGATTGGTTATTTGTTGCTAATATTATTACCCTTATTTTGTATTTGAGCACTGTCTTTTTGATTCCATTGAGAGAGGGGATTGGATGTGGTTGGTCCCTTAGGGGTGTTTCTGGTTAGGAGAGGCTAACACAGAAATGCTAGTAATATTCCAATGATCTATCAATGGGCCATGTGAGCTGTAAGGGCATTTGTAGAGAAAACACTGTCTGGTCACAGCAGACCCACACATACACACTCTGGACTCTGGTATTTTTCCATCATGCTTTGATGATTTGAGATGGGGTGTGAGGCTTAGCTGGGTACTCTGGTCCTGCCAATGAGAGCGATGCTGTTTTGTTTTTGTGTTTCTCTCTCACACACTCATTGATTTACTCTTGTCCTATTCACTCTCTCATGCTTTCACTTCCTCCCTCCCTCTCTTTGGCTGGCGGTGTACTCCAAACTAAATGGAATTTGGCACATTTGCAAGAGACTGTTGAACTGCAATCAAATACGCCACTGCAGGCGATTGCCAGTTTTATTTGCTGCAGATTGGGGTCCGGTCATTTAACGATGCCTGTGCCAGATGGGGGAGCTTTGGAATTGGGTTTGGGAAGGACACAATGGACACAATTGGTCCTTAAACCAAAGGGATGCACACAAATAAGCGCATTCCGTCACATTACTTTGTTGGTGAATTGACCGGCATACCAGTACACTTGGCACCAAATTGTACCAACAATGACAGCAAAGAAGAGCAGAGAATATAGCAGTAGATTGATGATTGAGTTTCAGCAATGCCTGATAACCCCAAGTCCCAAAAGTAGCATCAAAGAAGTTATATAACTTAACTCCAAAGAGTTCAAACAATCTGATGGTTTAAGAGCAAAACTCAGAAAACTAAGAGTTACAGCAACAACCAACTGGCGATCAAAATAAAACCAGCCACAAATTCTTGATGAACTTGCCATTTTGTCTCTGTAAATACACCAGATTTGATTTATTTGGAGTACGCAGCCAGCTCTCCTCTTTGACTTCCCCCAATTCTACACAGAAAAAGAACAGGTCTCTTGAATACCTCAAAATACAAAACTCAAAGGAACACACCATGTCTTCAGTAGATTATCCTGTTGGTGTGATGAGAACATGGACACCAAAATCATTCATGTCTCCAGGGTTGATCCTTGGCTCCAGTGCTTCATGCCAGTAGGCTCCATGCGGATGCAAACACATAAGCAAACCACTCTGTTGTGCGATAGCAGGCTCCATGTCATTTTTCCAACGTTGCCCCGCCTATACATGAAACAAACCATTGACACACAGGCACCAGAAAATGATTAGTTGGGGAATCAGTCAATCATAACTCTGTGCTTGTTGCCATAAAAATAAGACAGCTGTGCAATATTTGACATAGTCAGCTACACTGGTTGTTTCTGTTCTGTATTAGTTATCATTGAAATACATATGCAAAGCAATTCAACCTGTTTTAGTACAGTTTGTTTAATGAATTTGCTTTGATTACATAATATCACAACCATCACCATTTCTTGACATTTGATCTTTTATAATATAATATGATTTTATTATACACTTAGCTTAATTACTCAACAAGTAAGCTAAACGTAATATCCATGAACAGATAACTTAACCCTAACCCTAACCCTAACCCTAACTACTGTTTGCAGCAACTGTTGTAAAACATCATACTTATGTGGTTTTGGACTATATTTATGTAAATATCCTCTCATCTGTGTGACTCTTATTTGAATTTTTTTAATATACTGTAAAGGTTGATACAGTAACTACAAAAGAACACCAGACATCCAAAATCCAAGTAGGTAAAGTTAGATGTGATGGATTAACCATTTCAATATTTTTATATGAGAAATATCTTCTTTTCTTCACTCATAAGATACATTTCATTATATTTAAATAGCTATCAAAATACAAAAATGACCATAAAGCCATAGGGTTGACTGGAAGCTAACTAGATATAGCTTACTGACCTACAGTATACCTCACATGCTGTAACATTTCCACTTAACTGTGAACAAATAAAATATGTAAATCAAAAAAGGCCTCTCAAATGACCTTGTACTATGATGCACATCGAAATCTTGTGGGCCATCCATTATATCTGTGATATGAACGGCTCTAGAGCGAAACACTATAAAGACAGAGGTCATGGTTAATGGCGACTTTTAGATGGATTGGTATAGAAAAAAATCTCTCCCTCCTCTGTAGGGGTGACCCCCATTGTTAATGTATTTCTACAAAAGGGAAGCTTAAATATTATTATATTAAAACAAATAGCATTACAACTCCATGGTTTGAGTTAATTATATGATTTTTTTTTATTCTAAAGGTGCCTGCATCTAATGACTGATTCACAATTGACATACATATTGCTCTTATATGGGGAATATTACATTTTATTCTTAACAATTTTCCCTAATAATGTTACTTCCAAACATTTTAAGAAAGATATTGTTGATGGAAAAATATGCAGTAAATATAAACCTTATTTAAAATCCAATGAAAATGACCTTACTGTATTATCTAAAAATCAATACCTTCCATGTTAAGTGAGCCAACCAATACTGGGTCTCATTGTGCAGCAGCTGTTTGATTTAGGTCATTGTGTGGAGAAAGCTATTATTATCAACGATGTTTAACATGTACATGATACAATATTGAATATATTAATCTGTTAAAATGACATGTTTTGGTAATAATATTTAACTTTATTCCTACTCCTACTTTAAGGATAGGAGTTCTTTATTATATATTGTTTGGCATTGATATATGGATATCTTTAAAGTCACTTAATCCAGGATTTGAATTATTGTTTTATTCTGGTGCCATAAGATAATTCTATCAGGCTGTTACACACTACCCTTCAACCCTGCCAACCCCCCAGCATTTCCCATCCCCAACCCTGCCCCCCACCACACACACACACACACACACACACACACACACACACACACACACACACACACACACACACACACACACACACACACACACACACACACACACACACTCACAAGCGCACACACACATTCAAACAAAACAAAAGAAATACAAATATAGAAACTTTTATGAGAGCTCTAATTAAGTTAGTTAGTCGTTGTCTGTTTGGATCAGACAACAAAAATGAACTCATCCAACATGCGAGGGTCAAAGTGGAAGACAACCAATTATACAGCTAAAGGCCGTCAAGCAAGTGGCCAATGGAAAGATGATAATGTCCAAAACATGTCAGTGGGTTCCATCTTGCCATGGCAGCTGGCATGCCCAGAAGTATGTCAGTGTGTATGTCATTTCAGTTATGAAAGACTTCAAGATAATATTGGGCTTTCTCGATGATGGGTTGGAGTTATGGAAGGCAAACGTGCAAATCACAACTTCAAGCGAGGACGAGAAAGCTTCGGTTAACCGCGAGACAAATCACAGCACCAACACATCAAATGTGGCAGATCTTCTAATTTCTCTGCAAAGTGTTTTTAGTTCATTCATATTGTTAATTGTTTGCTATAGGTCACCAGTTGAACTTAAGGTGATCTTTTCCCTCTCTTCATCCCCAATGGTAAATCCACAAAGTGTTCCAATTCTAATGGAATTTATTTATTTGCCCGCAGTTTTTGGACGTTTTTTGAAGCTGGGGCAACCAAGCCTTAATGCAGTTGTCTAAGAGGAACTGAAAGCCTAGGTAACAAACGATATCGCTAATTGCATTGGCTTCTTAAGCCATTTGCAGGACCACAGCTGAGAGCCCAGTTATGAGCTGTGGCCCAATGAATTTATAAAAACAAATTACTTTGTTGCAGGTGGTAGGACATGTTCTACGTTCCCCATGGCGAAATGTAACAACAAATATTATAAAATAGTAGAAAGAAGAGTCAAAATTGTTTTACTGTTTACATGTTTTAATTTTAAGAGCCTAGAATTGCTATTTTAAGTACAAAGTTGTATTGCTTATTCACAGTTCTTCTAATGCTATGGCCTCTGCGTCCATGGCTCCGTTCATCTGTCTTTCCCTGGTAACACACCTGCCACGGGCCAACGAATGGGGAAGGGATGTTTGTCCTAGGAATAAAGATAGGAAAGATATGAATTTTGACATTTGTGCGTAAAAACACAATTAATCCATGTTGCCCTTACCTTGGCAAGAACTCTAGAGTCCGTCACCCAGCACCAGAGGAAGCATTTACCCGCTTTTAGAGGCATTACTTTGTCCGAGCTCAACCACCTCAGCACATGTGCTTAATGGTTTAAGACCTCCACCTGTACAACGTAGCATCAGTCATGAATAATGCGTCATCTGAGGCACAATGCATAATTTACAACGGGGTAGCTTACCAGTTGCTGCGGTAGCTTTCTTGTAAGCTGTACTTCACTGATGATCGTTTGACATGAATACTTTTAGCATTTCCTGAGTAGAAAAGTTTAATTCTTTGCGATTTATTACCAGTTTTTCCGTTTTATTTAAAGTTTTATATCATAAAGCTGGCCCTTGGCTCATCCTTGGTTGGTCCCTGTTCTCCTCGTGGTTTGTGATCCCCCGCGATGACGTCGTGAATTCAATTCCGCTTTATATCACCCCTAAGCAAACTGCAGAAAGGATCTATCCACCAGGAGAAGCAGTGATTATGGAAGCTGAAACAGTGTACTGCCATCAGACTGCTGTAGTGTGACCATTTTGCAAGTTTGCACATGGCGTTGGACTTTTCCATCGACCCGGTGCACCTGGAATGAGTTGTTCTTTATTTTGCTAATTTTAGGGACCAACATTTTTTGGGACAGGTCAATTTCAATCACAGCAATTGAATCTACAAAGCAGTGAAAAGTACTGAAAATAAATTGACCATTTGCAAAACGATGCTAATGGCTTTAGTCTGACATCCAGAGGAGGAAGGAGCCAAGAAGTCATCGCGTAGTTCCCGGACTGCCATTTATTTAATGTTTTCGAATCGCTATCGGCAATAGTTTGGTTTGTGCAGGATGTTCCGATGACGCACTGGTGAAGACTCTCTGACCAATCAGTTGTCAACAGCTTTTAGTATCATCATCTTATTACACTACGCACAATCTCGACTGAGGTGGTACCAAAAAAGGGCCAGCTACTATCCTCAACATTTGCTAATTGAAAAACAAAAAAGGAGAACCAATGGGTGGAAATGCGGCATAAGTGAACACATTTTCACCTTCATTGATCAGCTTACGGGGGAAAGAGGTGTTCCTTCTGCTTTCCTAAAGACTGGCCCAAACAAATGTAAGAACACACACGAAAAAGAAGAATTCCACGAGTGTTTGGTGAACGGAGCTACAAACCTATTTTGTTACAGTTAATCGTAGAGGCTGGATAATAGCTGGAAATGGGATTCCAGTGGGCTGGAAGCCAAAGAGACTCCGGTTGGAAATGGCTGAGACAGTAATGGCTTTTAAGAATGAGCAAAGTCATTAATGGGCTTACATTAAATCCACATTTACAAATGGCTGTTGCCCGCTGAGCCCTGGTGTGATTATTTAAAGCCCCCTTCACACTGTATATAAGAATTTCAATGTCTGAATCAGGTAAACAGGCATTCAACAGACGTTTATACTAAATATCGAGCATTATCTATCAAATTGTTTTTGTTTACAAATATCAATATTGGCATTGGCCTGAAACACCACACTAATATAGGCCACAAATGCAATATTCCTTTTTTTCAAAGGATCGACAATATACCTTAAAAAAGCATGCATTTATATGAAACTATTTTCATCTGCAGATTAATACACATTTTGTGCTTTATGAGTATTTTGGCAGCAGGACGGTGTTTCAGTTTTGATTTAGCGCCAGTTTTTTATCTGATTTATTTTTGGACTGATTTATTTGGGGGTTGACACATGGCTACAAGCACTGATTGATTATTTTTCACCCTGCTGTCCAAGGTCATGAGGTCACCATCATGCAGAAGTGCTCATTAAAAATCCTCGTTAAAATAAACATTTAATTGCAAGACTGGCTGTTTAAAGGTGTGTAAACCAGAATTAGAAGTTCAAACCGGGATTCATGTTAACATTTTCTGACGAAACACAAATGCACGTAAGGGTGGCCAAAACGGCGTCAAATGAATGAGGGTCATCGGGAGGAGAGGAAGTGTGTGAGGGGGATGGGTGGGGATTACGTGTGTGTCATTACACCCACAGACAGCTGCGGGTGTAATAAATATGATGAAACGAGAGGATGAGAGGACAGCTGAAATTAGGATTTTGGATTTGTTTATGTTTTTTCTGTCTGCTCTGTACAATATCAGTGAGGCAAAATGAGAGAGGCACTTCACTCACTAGCCCTGTTTGACTTTGCAGCAGTTCATCATGAGTCAGGGCGATCTGCAAACAATGAAACTGCTCAGGTAGACGCCATTCTTCTCCACGTCTACATTAAGACTGCACCTAATGGCCTTTCACCTCTCCTTTGCCTCGCTCTATTTAAGTCCTCATCTCCTAACTTCCTCCCAGCCTCATTGATGCATCCTCACCCCCCCCCCCACCCTCCTTCTTCCCAGCCTCCCCCACCATCCCCTTCCCCCCCGCCTCTCCTAAATCTCTCCCCTCCCTCGCTTCTCTTGTCCTCTTCTCCCCCTGGCCTCCCCTCTGCACTGCAGCACCTATACAGTCATTAATCTCCAAAGTCCCTGTAGTGCGACATACAATGCGTAAAGTGTGTGTGTGTGTGTGTGTGTGTGTGTGTGTGTGTGTGTGTGTGTGTGTGTGTGTGTGTGTGTGTATGTCTATGTGTATGTGTGTGTGTGTGTGTGTGTGTGTGTGTGTATGTGTATGTGTATGTGTGTGTGTGTGTGTGTGTGTGTGTGTGTGTGTGTGTGTGTGTGTGTGTGTGTGTGTGTGTGTGTGTGTGTGTGTGTGTGTGTGTGTGTGTGTGTGTATGTATGTATGTGCAGCACAATGTCCCACTTAACACTGCCTGAAAAAGTCACATGTTCTATCAGAGACAGATTTATGCTTTGCTCATTAGTGCCCGGTTCGCTGCTGAATTAATGAACATTGATGAAATATTTGTATTATTATTTAGTTGCTCTCACGGGGCTTGGATCACACAATTTGACTATTTTCTCTTCATTTTGACACTGACCAAAAGCTGTGCACCCTTGGACCCTCTTCTGTTCCTCTTTTATCAGAAAATGATTCCCTTGTTTTGGTATTACTCATACACCAACACGCTCTCCTGTGTGTAGTTAGAATGAATTTCTCTGGCTTTTATAATTGTTCAGACTATCTGATTGAGCTCCTCATCCTGACATACAGTGACAATTCTTAGCAGTTTGACACTAACACATAACAAGGGACATCAGAAACCTCTACTTAAACACTTTTAGGACAGACACACTGTGAAGACACTTGAAGAAAGGACATTGTTAGAAGACAGCAGAGAAGCTGATGTTTAGATGACTTCACAGTAAATCATGAGAGCGACAACCTTAGTCAATTGGTTAGAAACATGTATTTGTATGTTATCATGCAAGATTGTCAATTAGCAAACAATGTGATTGAATCCAAATAGTGAAAATGTGGTGCCCCAAGACATTCAGAATGTGTGTTTTACATTCTAATGCGTTCAAAACTCGGAACAACCATCCTGCTATTAATGCTGAGCACATTGATGTATTCTGATGCATAAACATAGATATGTTTGCAGCACATGCTTCCTGTAATTATTTTTTATTTACTTAAATGTTTCTCTCTTGAATAAAACTGTAAGCACTTTCATTGAATTGATACATTAAAAAAATTGAAATGTAAAACAGGGATGCACTGATATAAATATCAGGCCAATACTAACTTAAATAGGTAAATTGAGTATTGGTGACAATAGGACCTATCTATTCAATTTATTTCTATGTTAAAATACTATATACATTATATACTGGAATCAAAACGTTACTATATATCCTATCTGGTCCTTGTTATGCCCTTTTTTTGGTTCATATTTATTAAGTGTCTCTCCTGTGACATGTCTCCATGCTTTAATGTTCAGAAAGCTCTTTATTTTTCTCATACGCTGCAGCAGTGGCGGCGCCAGGGGGGCGCTAGGGCGTGCTGAAGTACCCCCCCAGGATAGCCATAGCACCCCCTAAGCACCCCCAATAAATGTATGTGTCTTTTTTTTATGTGTGAAATTCATAATTTGAAAAAGGATGGATTCGAAAATAATATGCTACAGTACAGTACAAGTACTTCTGGGTCTCTGTGTTTCATTCAAGCTCTGCTCTGTGTGTGTGTGACACGAGCCATTTTGTGTGCGTGCGCGAGCGAGAGAGAGAGAGAGAGAGAGCGCGCACCGGTACCGGAGATCGTTGTGGTTAGCATCTGGTGCTAGCATACGCTAACGGATATAAGGAGC
Source organism: Trematomus bernacchii (assembly GCF_902827165.1). Taxonomy (NCBI): domain Eukaryota; kingdom Metazoa; phylum Chordata; class Actinopteri; order Perciformes; family Nototheniidae; genus Trematomus; species Trematomus bernacchii. The sequence goes on from NW_022987787.1 coordinate 433,323, forward strand.
TTTTTCAACAACAAGGTGGAGGGAGAACTCTCTCCTGTCAGACTGAGAGTCTCAGATAACCTCAGCTCAGGTGAAGTAAAGGACTCTCTCAGTGTTTAGATAGTTCACTTTAGTCTAAGTTATCTCAGTGGGTCTCAAAACTGTTTGGTCAGGATTTATGTAAATAAGTATTTCTGAGGCACACGTTTATTGAAGAAGAAGATTGAACTTATTGTCATTATGTAGTACAGGTACAATGTAAGGAAATGGTTTCTCTGCATTTGACGCATCCTCGTGTTAGGAGCAGTGGGCTGCCATTATGTACGGCGCCCGGGGAGCAGTGTAGGGAACGGTGCCTTGCTCAAGGACACCTCGGTAGCACTCAGTCTTTCCGGGACTTGAACTGGTGACCTTCCAGTTGCCAAGCCAAGTCCCCTATGGACTTTGCCACCACCGCCCACCATTTATATGATCATTATAGGTATAAAAATATAAGAGCATAAATGAAAAACAGGTATGAAATATTATATGGCAGTAAAACAAGAATACAGTTTAAAAAGGGAGTGATTTGTAAAATATGCATAAAGCAATAGAAAATCTGTTTACAGTTCTGTTTCATATGGGTGTTGAGAGGTGTATCCATAGATCTCTTCATGTTGCTCTCAAAGTGCACCAGATTGATGCTTTTAATTTCAATATTTAAAAAAAATACACACTGTGTACAGTATGTGCGTGTGGGGAGTGTTGCAGTAGAACATTCCACTGTAGCGCCCGGTACATTAATGGGAAACCCTAAATGTTTGAGCACCCTAAATGTTTGAGCACCCTCTATGAAACGTCAAGCTACCCCAACGGCACCCCCAAAAGAAAATATCTGGCGCCGCCACTGTGCTGCAGCACCTCTTTTCACCCTCTGTCTGAAACCAGAGCCCAGTCTGCTGTGATTGGTTAGCTGGCCGGCTCTGTTGTGATTGGTCAACCTCTTATAGATGTCATATAGATCATGTACAATGTGTTGGAGCTTTAGCTAATAGAAGCACAAGTTTTACAACGAGTTGTCACCATGTAACGAAAGTAAACAAAGGAGTCCAATGGAAGTGTTTCAGACAGGGGGCGGGACTTCGGGATTTTAGCCTTTGCATTACATATAAAAAAAACCTATATCACAAATTACAGGAAAGGGAATACCCCAAAAGATTAATAAGGCCTCTTTGAATGTCTAATTAGACCATTTGCAGCAATACATGTCAGCAATAGTCATGTGACACGCACCCAGGCAGGTGAAGCTGAGCATTTGACATTGTCATTATAACATCAAAATCCAAAAAGCTTTAAAACACCAAGCTTTAGATCTTGCATGACAACACACATAACAAACCCAACCCCGTTTGGAATGTACAAAACCATGTCCCCCCCCCAACCCCCCATCCCCTCCACTGCCGCTTTATCGTGCCCCTGTTTGCATGGGGCGATGGAGACAGAGGGCCCGGCCTGTGTGAGTAAATGTGTTTACAAAAGTGGAAAGAATAGGATGTCCAAGTTGTGCTTTCCTATTTTTTTCTCTCCCCTTCCATGATTAATACAATAATGCCTCCACGCTTTCAATCCCAAATACCAAACTGTCAAAAGACATCAGATCACATCCTTTCTCTCTTTTCTCTCTCCATCCCTCTTTTCTCTCTCTCACCCTCTCTTTTTCTCCCTCCAGCAGCTGTACAGCCTTGCATGACAACAGAAAGTATTTCATCCGTGAGTCACCACACAAAAGACAGAGGGATAAAAGTGATGGCGGGAGCAGGATGGAAATGGTGATGATAGGAGAGAGAGGCCGCCAAAACAGCTCACCTGTCCCGCGGTTATTTAGAGCTGCACTTATCAATACTTTTATTTTAAAAATGGATCAAGTGGATGCGCGTAATGTGAAGAAAGTGACAAACCAGCAGAGAATGATCATCCTCTCTGAGGTTCCTAGCCTATTTGTTTTGGTTTTACGGTTCACAAACACACAACAGGCAGCCATGTTTTAGCAAAAAGGTTAGTTAGTGAACAATGATGCTAATAGAGGAGTGAATAGAAGACATATAGGTATTACAACCTGTGTTTATCCTTGTTAAGAATAGTTAACGGGGACCTATCATGCAAAATGCACTTTTGTACGTCTTTTATACATGAATATGTGTCCCCGGTGTTCCAGGGAACTCGCCAAGTGTCAGAAAACACAACCCTCTCTATTTTCCTCCATACCCAAATCTCTAAAAAAGGGGCTGCAACGGATCTGATAAAAACTGATCAAGATTTGAACACTGTCCTGACGTCAGGACGGTGGCGCTACGGCTATTGGGCCAACTCTCCACCTATCAGGGGAATGTGGGGTTGGGCCACGGCCGGCCATTGCCGCTCGAAAGCGCTGCAGACGCTGTAGTACATATGCCAGGCCTGTAAGTGGCGCTGTAGTCTGCCACAAAAGCAGCGAAGAAGACTTCCCGCCCATAGTTACCATGGTTACCCTTCTGTTTATTCTCCGCTGTGGCTTTTTTTCTCCCTCCCCGAGGCAAGCGTTTGCTCCCGCTGCTTTAATTCAATGCAATCCCTCCCCGTCGAGGCAAGCACTGTAATTCTCTCCGGTTAGTCCACCAGCAGATGACAAACACCCACCTCTCCGCCTCTTCCAAGGAACGAGGGGACCGTGCGGCAGAGTTTCAGTTTCTTTCGCCGGTCAAGATGTCCGTTAAAGTTTAAATCTTCCGGACAAAATTAGAAAAGTGCCGGTCAAAGGTCTTCTTTGTTATTTATTGAGCTTTAAAACAAATGAATAACGACTCTATATAATAAAACACGGAGGACGGAGATCTCTTTTTCTCCCCCTCTTCTGACAGCCCAGCAGCTGATCAGAGCACGTCTCCCCTCTCCTGCAGGGGGGCGTGGTCAGCAGAATCAGACCCGTAGACAGCAAACAGCACATAGAGCGAAATGAGGCATGGCTAAAATGCATGATCTGTTTGGTATTTTGAAAACAGAAACGTATAAATATACCTTATATAGGTATGGCCCTACAATATATAATTTAAATATAGCATGATAGGTCCACTTTAAGTAATCAAACAGTAAAGTAATCCCTATATTCAGAACTAAAGCTTGGTAAGGGCGCTCTTTTAGCTTTGAAACTAATTACAGAATTTAGCTTTAAAATAAGCAAAACATGCTAAAAGAGACCATAATAACAGCCTTAATTTGTTAGCAATCCCTAAGTGTCAAATGTTTCAATAAATGCACCTTTAAGTCTAATTTTGTTTGATTTCTGACACTTTTTCGCCAACATAGTGTTACATGCTAAAACCAAGCAGACATGCATCAAAAGGTTTCTAATACCTTTGCATTATTGCCGCATCATGTCATAGTCATGTCAAATATGCTTGGCATTTTTTTTGTACCACTAATTATAATCGAGAAGCAATCTTGGACCTCCATTTTGTGCCCTCACATGTAGCGTGGTGTGTCCCATTTTCTGTTCGGGATGAAGGGGTATCTGAAGTCCAGATGGCCCGCCAAATGGAGAATTTCCACATGCAGTCAAATCAAGTGAGAGAGGGATTCTCCCAGAATGCATTGCGACTGGGCCTGAAGAGCGGCAATGTGTAAAAATGTGGCCTTTAGGTATTTTTATTATGTCAAATATGTCAAATCTGATTAAATCTGGATCTTCTACAAAGTAAATTGATTACTGTTATTAATTTCATGATGATTGAATTAGCTTAGTGTATTAACAACAGCAGATACCATGAATGCACTGGACTACAGAATGACTCTCATGCCTGTATTTTTCTTTAGTCGACTACTGCAACTCGCATCAACCTCCTGGCTTTCATTTCTAAATGACCATTACCCAATCAAAAGCACTTTGAGACAAGCGATAGTGTTACAGCAGAAGTAATGGGATAGGAGCCATGTCTGATAGCTGCACATGAGTCTTTTATATCTACTTACATTCTTATTACAAGGTAAAGCGAGGTGTCTGGATTCTCTAGTTGCAGAGTCTAATCACTTTGAGTGGATATAGGTTGCATGCTCACTTTAGCATGTGATAGCCAGGGTTTGTACTGATAACCAGGGGTTCAATGGGGCTGGTTCCAAGGGGTGGCCTACGCTCATCAGCCTTTTCAACAATGTATATGTTTGCATTTTAAATGTGTCCTCTGCTCATAGAAAACGCCCCTGCACTAATGTAATTAAATGTATTATATCAACAAATGTCACATAACTGTATTATGTTAGTTGAAAGCAATAATATTAACTTGAACGTAATATATTTAAACGTAATATTATTGCTTTCAAATAACCTAATACAGTTATGTTGTGAAATCTGTTGATATTGTACATTTAATTAAAGTCAACTGATCAGTTTTTTCAGTGTGCATATTAAATCAAGCGCACCCGAAACATCCAGATACTACCCAGCGTTAGACCACCTTCTTTTTGAATTAAACCGCTCAGAGACTAAACTTTGCTCATTGCCGATTAATAATTAAAGTCTGTACTAAAGTTAAAGCTTTAAGGATAATTAATAAAGCAAATAAACAAACAATAACCAAGCAGAACCATATGGTCAATAAAAGATCCCCCATTGTCATACCACAAACCCCCACATACACCAGGTGCCCAAAACACCATTAACCACACCCATGTGACGATCACCGGAAACAATCAATTACCAATGTGTGTGGTGTTAACAAGCCATGAGAATAATAAAACAATAAACGCAGGCTAGCTTAGCATTTTGGCTCCGACACATAATATGAGGTTAGCTCCACCCTGCTAGTTTGCGCTTCATACGGCTGTTATCTGATTGGTTGCGTGTCAAAAGGTCAGCGGCAATCAAGGTTAAAGTTGAAATAATTTGAATTCTGTCCAGAGGAAAACAACGGGAACGTCAGCCCAGAGTTGTTTTACCCCTGGTAATGTGGAGGCAGATTTGGAAAGGTTCTGAATTGACTATTGATGAGATGTCATCCCTTGTCTTTTTGACCAGCTGTAGTTGGTCGGCATGGTGAAGGTGGCGCTTCAATCCAACCACCCAAATCCTTCCCGAAATATGGAGAATATCTTGTTTAACATGCTTTGTATCATCAGTCATTTACACCAAATGTTCTCAACAGCACAATATGATATATCATCTTAATCTAGCCTTATCATTTTGATCTCAAAGTGCACCAGATTGTTGCATTAAGCTTTCAAATGAAAGATTCAAGTGGAATGTTTGTGTAAATATTCCTGTGATTTACATTGCAATACATATTGTTCTAAATGTAATTTTACAAAGTTATTTTTTTCTAATATGGTGAACCCGTAATTTGTTAACAAAAGCTGTGCTCTATTGTATATATTCTATATATTATATCTATATATTTTATCACCAATTAATAATGATGAGAAATAATCTTGACCTCCCTCTGTTGAAACAAATCCCAGTTTATACCTATAGAAAGTTATTAATTATTCCTTGTATATAAACCACGTAATGGTTATTATGGACATGCAGGGCAGGCAGCATCTAAGAGAATCTGGTAAGTAGTATAAAGAACGACAAAGTCCGCAAAAGTAGGGTGTCACATGTGAAACCAAGTCAACGCAAATGCAAACGTCTTTTTTTCTTTAACATAACTTACAAACTGAACTAAAGGCAGGTACGTAAATTACAAAATGAAATGTACAGAATCGTATTGCTGGACATTCTTCGGAAATTACTAAACGTTACCATAAGATATCGTACGAGGTGAAGTACAAGTAACGCTGCATTTGACCTGATTTGCATGTATGCAATCTGTACATGAACATTTGGCACATTTATACGGTTTACAAAAAAAATCCTAATTTATTTATTGAGCTAATCAATTGGAAATGAATCAATTCATATACAAAATTGTATATATACATATATTAAGGTATTTGAAACTGACTATATTTTCTCCAGATATGAGCTTGCTGACATCTATGCTACATGCTTAATATAGTCATTACCATCAGCGCTTCAAGCTGCTATTGCTGAACATTAACATATACAGTAGTTATCTCAAGTTGAGGTTTCTAGGTTTGTTGTTTTTCAGATACTTTTGGAACTCTACAAGTCTCAAAATGTAAACTACCACCTATACCCAGAACGATTGGTTGCCCCTGTTGATTGGAGAATAAGATGAACAGTATTTACTCGTAGAAAATGGTAAATCTAATTTGTCAACAGGTTCAAAAATGAAACCCTGTTAGCTGAATAGTTTGGTTTTGATATCCTTGATTGAACAAAATATGGATCCTGTTATATTAAGTTGTATTGCACCACATCTAACAATAGCTAATAATCAAATTTGGTTTATAATGTGTAATGAATGTTACAGCCTTATCGGTCCATAGATTGTTGTTTTTATCTATGATGGCATTGGGTTATCAGTAGAAGTACACAGTACACAAAGATGACCTTGTTTCCTGCTCTTCATGGGCAGCTCCAGTACGCAACAATCCTGTCTCGTAGCAGTAGCAGAACAAATATGGACCAATTTCTAAATTTGTCTTTATTCAAAATTACACAAAGTAGCAGAGTACATTATAATAAATCATGGGAGGTCAGAGCCCATTAAGATCAATGACACTTCTCGGCTTGGAAAATAATATCGGTGACCATGCTGCTGCTAGAGACATCCTGTTGTTATAAATAGAGTCTGACTATACTCACTGCCAACTGTGCCAGTTTAAGCTGTTTTGAAGTGGGAAATAATGACAGGCATGACAGAACATTTAGTTTGTATGATAACAAGAGGAAAATCTAACAAATAAAGTACCCAGTCTGAGTCACTGGATGGGACGTTCTGTAGATCTCATATAGTTTAATGAAAACCATGCAATTATTCGACATAGCAGCAGCCTGCATCCCTGTGATCAGGTGACATCAATAAAAAGGCGTTTCTGTTATTTTCTCCTAAATTGCAAAATCTTCCTTAAACAAATTCAGCCTCAAAAGAGACCTTTGTTGAATAATAACATATTTCAAAAGTCAAATAAATGTAGTTCATGAAAAAAGAATTGTGTCACTTTTCCACCATACAGGGTAAGGCATTATGTTCTCTGCTGTCAGGGGCTGACAAGATGAATCAAGTATTTAAACGGAAAATGAACTCAAGTCATGTATCAAGCAAAGTGTTTAACATTGTCTGGTTCCAGCTTCATGTTTAAAGCTTTTCTAGGTTTGATATCTTTGTAGAGAAATTGAAATATTACTTTGACAGTTCACAGACCAGCTCTTTGATGCAGTAATCAGACTCATCTGTGGCTGCAACTAATGACTGTATTATTCACATTTCAATAAATTAAATAAAGTTTTATGTTCTAACAAAAAATCTAAATTGAGGGGAAATTTCCATCACATTTTTTATATCATTTTTATGTATTTGTTTTATATACAAATTGAAATATTTAATTCACACTGATATTTAATACAATAATTCCATTGAATGTTTGGCTTTTTGACCTAATTGGTCAAATCATTATGAATGAATAGTTGCTGATATACTTTCTACATCAAATTTCTAAACTAATATATTAATGAACTTAGAATTTTCTGAATTAAACAATAAAGACAATAGTTGTTAGTTACAGCTGCCAGGTCCAGGTTTGATCCCACTCTGAGACACTCTGATGTTGAAGCATCCCATAGCTGCAGACTGCATCCTCCTCATCACCTGCTCCTGCATGAGCTCTGATCATTTGTCCTAATTTACCAAAACATGTTATCGGATAAAAACTGCAGTCCAATAGACTCCTCCTCTAACAGCCCAAATTAAATATCATAAACATTACAACCTCTTAAAAGTAGGCCTATATCTTGAATGGTTTTGTATTACAAGTGTTATGTTTTATGTATTTGAAGTTATATGTCTCCATCTCTCATTCTGTCCAGCAACATGGAAGTATAGGATGGATGAATGGGACTACATTGATGACCATGACCTTAATGCCATGATATAAAGCAATATATGTCCAGATTTGTTTACAGCTGGGGAGGTGAACCTGTCTCTTACAGGAATATAATACATCTAAAATAATTTCCCAAGGTTTAAGCCACATATTAATCAGTATTGTGTGTCGTCATGAGTGATACCAGCAAGATAACCGTGCACGGACAGAGCCCAAATAATCCCACAAGGTCACTATCCCGTGATCACGGAGAAGACCTTTAAAGAATATTACATAATAGCATAGGAGATTAAAATCAAACAATACAATAGACACGTCACGATGTACCCAGAGGGCCTACTAAGCACCAGCGAACACCGCTCAATAGGGATGCTGAAGGCTGGTAATTTTCCTATAGGACAGCGCGGAGCCATCCGTTATCTAACCGGTTTGCAGCCGGTATCCAGCCGCGTTCTCTGCGGGTCTTACCGCGGATGATGGCCGGTGGTGGTGTCCTTGGTGTCGGCGGGTCGGAGGATGGCAGGCGGTTATCACGGCTGATGCACGGAGCTGCACAGTTCCGGTGATGAATGAAAGACAGACAGACCGGGTCTGTGGGTGATACACTAGAGACACAAGCCCCTCCCCTCCCAGTGCCCTACGTCAAACCACCGTACTGGACTCACTGGAGCTCAGCATCCCGCAGCCCTCCCCCCTCTCTCTGTGTGTGTGTGTGTGTGTGTGTGTGTGTGTGTGTGTGTGTGTGTGTGTGTGTGTGTGTGTGTGTGTGTGTGTGTGTGTGTGTGTGTGCGTGCGTGTGTGTGTGTGTGTGTGTGTGTGTGCGCGTGTGTCAGTATCAAAGGGACGTGCAGGGACTTCCAAGGAGCGTGAGCAGTTGCGTAGCGTCAAATTTCTCCTTTTTTTAGGGAATTGAGTGGCAGAAGGAAGTTTTTATAAGAGGTTTATTATTATTTTTCATCAAAAATTGGGGAATACATTTGAACTTTTGTATCCCTTTTTTCGTTAATTGACTGTAAGTTTTTAAGAGGATACAAAAGTGCCTGAAATCAACTTAAAGACATCCTTGTAAAGATAGATAGATAGATAGATAGATAGATAGATAGATAGATAGATAGATAGATAGATAGATAGATAGATAGATAGATAGATAGATAGATAGATAGATAGATAGATAGATAGATACTACCAATATACTACAGAAACAGAAATGTAACAGAAATGTAGACATAGGATATTATATAAATTACAGTTAAACTAGGGCTATACTATAAATAGCATCCTGTTTAAACTTCAGTATGGACCTCAGAAGACACACATTGATCTGCTTCAAATATATGGCGTGTGGCGCAGTGAGTTAGTGCGCTGATCTTCAAATCAGAGGATGGCAAGTTTGAGTCCCACTGCAGTCAGCATGTCGTTGTGTCCCTGTGCAAGACACTTCACCCCAAATTGCTCCTGTGGGGATTGCCCACAGTATTGAGTATGTAAGTCGCTTTGGATAAAAGCATCTAACAAGTAACATGTAATGTAATGTAATGTAATATGGAAGTCAGGATGTTAGCAATAACTTTATGTATTCAGTTCTTTTGTTTGTGTGTCAAGGGGATTATGGAAAATTACTACCACAAATTCCAAGTTGAAAAGATGAAGCACTGGACAAGGAAGAAACCCATGTTATTTTAAGCAGAACCGAATCACAGGGTCATGAACACATTCTTTTTCACTTGCATAACATTGTGATATAGGGCATGGCCTTGGCAGAGGTCTGTGACTCAGAGCACCCTTTTTATATTACTTGTAACTGTTTGACAGTGAGCAATTTGTCCACGCTTCTTCATGGAGTTCCTCAAGGATCTATGCTTGACCCACTGTTTATTTTAAATGTTTATAAATGTCCTGTTTGTTGCTGATGATACCAATATTCTAGCTTCATGTAAAGTTAAAAATACAACAAATCCCATATATTTTTTATTGAACATTTTACAAATATGAATGGATAACTGTACACATTTTTTTTTCTCAGTTAAACCAAGAAAAAAACCAAAACACTTAATAATAAAACCACAGAAATAAAACAGATATTATGCAAGTATTTGTTCTACTGTTAAAACAGTTATGTTGAGTGAATTAGCAAATTATCAGTAGGTTTTACCATCTAAAATAACCTGCAAAGTACCTTGAAAATAATACTAGGAGCAACAGGCTACAGACATGCTCTAGGTTGTGGAGGGGCCTTTGTGTGTTTATGCAGGGGCCCATTGTTACATAATCAGTCCACGTACAATGGAGTTTCTCTTCTATCAGTAGGAAATTAAAAGCAAGGGATACGGTCTGCTCAGAACTCAGTTTAAAGCACAGTGGAAACTCATGTATTTAAAATGAATCAGCCTGTATCAAAAAAGCTTGGAAAAACTAGCAATTGAGACCACAAACTTGTAAGGACATTTTTTAATTGGGGTAATAAATCGAGAAGGTGATTTTTTTATAGACTTCTATAGAATGGGACTTTTTTTGCAAGTTGCCCGTTGCTGGCATTTAGAGAGAATGCAAATGTAAGGCACCTCCACATTGGCTTCAATTTCCAGACCCGGGGGTGGCCGCTTTAATTATCCACACATGACCAGGGCCCTTATAACAGCTCAGTGCGTCCAGCAGTGGAACCTTGTATGAGCTAATGTATTGACTAGCAGATATGCCCCCATCTGTGTAATCAATGCCTCTGAACAGGACCACACTGCTGATGCCCACATCGCATTGATTAAAAAAGTAATTTAGTTTATTAATGTCCTCCCAATTCCCATCATAGGATGGCTCTGACCTCCTGGGTAATTACCAGAAATGTGCCTCATACTGTTTCCAAACTCAATGACATCATGGCCTCATTTTATTTATTTACTCGTGTGCCCTTTCTTTGTTATGCTTTTTCTCATGTACATTTCAGTATTAAACAGTTGGAAAGGGCTTAGACCTAGACTTCAGGACAACCCGTTTTCCAACTTGTTCACAGTGCATCAACAGAAGTCATTACATCTTTATATATACAAGTCCTAAAAACACTAGTTATTTCATGGGTTTTAAGATCTCTAAAAAGGAATGAAAGTGCTGCATTTCTATCTATAAGAAACAATAGTGCCTCTTAACACCATTGGTCTCTTTTGTCACAATTTCCCCAAAAATCTGAGGCTGCTATTATGTATGAACACTCATAATGCAATGAATGAATGATAAATGAATGAAGCCTTTATTATGGTGTCATGCATAATATATTCTCAGCCCACACTGGCTATTAAGACACCAAAAACTCATCCATCTGCACTATTTAAACAATACGACACAAATGTGCTATGAAATACTGAAGAAATCTGAGCTTGTTTAATTTTTTCATTGAGGGTTTTTATTCTTAGTTAATCAGTATCAAGAGGTTACTTAAAGTGGACCTATCATGCTATATTTGAATAATATAGTGTAGGACCATACCTATATAAGGCATATTTATACTTTTTTTTCTTCAAAATACCAAACAGATCATGCATTTGAGCCATGCCTTATTTAGCTCAATTTGACATTTTTTAGCTCTGTTTTTGCAAGGGCAGATTATGTGAGTACAGCACCATCTACAGGCCTGGCTGTCTCCTCCTGATTGGTGGAGTTGGCCCAATAGCCGTAGCGCCACTGTCCTGACGTCAGGACAGTGTTCAAATCTGGATCAGTTTTTATCAGATCCGTTGCAGCCCCTTTTTTAGAGATTTGGGTATGGAGGAAAATAGAGAGGGTTGTGTTTTCTGACACTTGGTGAGTTCCCTGGAACACCGGGGACACATATTCATGTATAAAAGACGTACAAAAGTGCATTTTGCATGATAGGTCCCCTTTAAGAATGAATTACACGTAGCATATTGTAGCACAATGTGAACATGTTTACTTTAACTTCTTATGTTTATATCGATCTCTTTATTTTATTTTTTCATACATTTGTACACATTCTTACTTTAACATCATATGTTTACATTAATCATTTTATACTTTTTGTGTATTTATCTTTTATTTATTTCATTCTTAAATGGAGGAACTGACCTTAAACCCAATTAACAATGGGAAGAATAAAGTATTTTGATTCGGTTTAAATGTATTAAATATGTGTAGCTGCGCATAGTTCATTTGGTAACTTTGGGGTCACTTGCTAAAGACTGCACAACCATTCATTCTACACAATGTGTGCTTTGTTGTCCTCTATTGTTTCAAATGGGAACTGCAGTTAGTAAAAGTGAAAGGCACCATACCTCTGCTCCTGCTGATGTCGCTGTATGTTATGGTTTAGCAGAGATGGCAAAAGTACACACATCCTTTAATCAAGTAGAAGTACAGATACTCGTCTTTAAAAATACTCTGGTAAAAGTAGAAGTACTGACTAAACTTCTTTACTCAAGTAAAAGTAAAGAGGGCTTTGAAATGTACTTCAGTAAAAAGTACCCATAACTAGCAGCTGTTTTAAAGAGTACCTGACCTCCCTTTATATTAATAGAACAATAATGTCATTGTTAGCTAATGAATGTTTCCATGCTGAACAACGGCAAAATGACAAGGTTTTCATTGGTCCCTCTTCTTTAGAGAAGACCAGGAAATGATGGATACACGGATCGTGTTCAAATCAATAGGCACGCAATGACTCTAAATAATAATGATCACGCCACCAAACAAACACACATTAAAACTAAAGTAAAAAGTCTCTGCTCAGATCTAGTGATGTTACGTACTGCGCCGAGGCTTCGGAGCGTGGTTCGAGAAATCCAGGAAGTCTTTGGTGAAGCGTGTATCGAGGTTTGTATCGTTTTAGGCCAGTGACGTCATCGATGACAAACGAAGTCTCGCTGCCCATCGATACCGCGTGGCTGCTTCAGATAGAGCTTCAGATCGGTTGAACCCAGGGGCGCCGTAAGGGGGTGAAAAGTTAGGACGATTCTAATGGCGCATTTCCACTACACGGTCGGCCTCGGCCACACTCGGTACGGCTCGGTACGGCTTGGCCGCGTTGGGCCTTAACAGGGCCGACTCACTTCATGCTGCGCTTCCATTACAGTTTAGGAACTGGGGTAGTTACTATAGTAACGCAGTGTAGGCGGAGCCGTGACGTCATCTTCAATGAAAACTCCAGAAACACAACACAGCCGTTAGCTGTGAGCACTCAGAGCTCACAGCTCCTTATATATGTTAAGAAACTCGACAAAAGTTAAACAAGTACACACCACAGACTGCCTGTGTCATGGTGAATACAGTCGCTGCTTTATTTATGTCTGTATAGGCCGTTGTTGTGAGTGTGGACGGTCAGAGCATATACTGCGTTAGCTTAGCCAATCTCCATCTAGAAAAACACGCATTTTAAAAGGTTTTTCGCCTGCCGTCTGTCTGCAGACTTGACAAAGCATTAATTCATGGTTTTTACTAACCGGTATCAGTATGTTGTTACTTCGGCATCATTTTGAAACGTGTATTACAATTAAATCACGGTCAAATATGTCCATCTTGTTGTAGTTCTAGCCCTCTTGCCAGCGCTCCTCTCTCTAGTTTAGCATACTCAGCCCGACTCAGCCCTGTTTGTTGGCCCCGATAGAACCACAATTTTCTAGGGCCAGAAAAGAGGTGAAAAAGTGGCCCCGCGCCGTGCCGCGCCGGAACCAGGCCTAGTGGAAGCACAACCAAAAAAGGGGACGGCACGACACGGCACGCTTAAAGCGAGCTCCGCGCTGCAGTGGAACTGCGCCATAAGGGCCCGTGACTGACAGGGGCCGAAACCATTTTAGAACATTAAGAAAAAAATGTTTAAGTAACCAATGTGATTATCTTTTCATGGGGCCCAAAATCCCTGGCGGCGTCCCTGGTTGAACCACTGACACTTCACAGTTTTACAACATTCATATTACCACGATGGGATCAAGAGAGCTCAAACCATCACTTATATAGAGGACGGAACATGACATATGTATAAATAAATAAATGCATAAATAAATGTATGAATAAAAACATGAATATAATAAATAAATAAGGCAATAAATAAATACAGGAATAAATAAATAGACAAATAAATAAATGTAGAGATAAATACATTTCGAAATAAATACATAAACGTTGAGAATAAAACAGAACATATATTATTATAAATCTTTAATATATTTCTACATTTAAGTTCACTTACATTTATTTATTGGGGGCGTCTCCGTATTATTTTTTTGAATTATTATGTTATTGTTTTTGTATATATTTAATGTTTTTTATTTATTTATTGCATTTTTATCATAACTTTTGTATTATAATTATTTTGTGTGTATTTATATTATTTTATTTTGTGTTATTATTATTATTATATTATATGTAGTATTTTAAAAAATCTTTATTTTTTATTATAAGTTGTTGTATTATTATATTATTATTGTTTTTATTATTGTTTATTTAAATATTATTAATATTTTATCAATATTCATTATTATTTAATTATTAATTGTTTATGTATTGATATCGTCTTTTTATTTAATTCATTTATTCATTGTATTTTTACTTGTTATTTCTTTATTGTCATTATAATTACAACAGGGGGGGTTTGTGCTCAAATGAAGCCTCATGAGATGAACCCTTTTGCAAACCAATTGGCTGGAAAGCTTCAAAGTTTCGTAAGGCTTCATCTCGCCATCACTAGTTACTACCTCACGTACACTTAATAGATTTGTATTCACAATCGTGTCAGAATGGTCTTAGAGGGTGTTGCAGTTCCCTCTAAAATGGAGATATTAATCATATCTCATGGTTCTCCATTCATCATGTTCTGAATCTCATTATTGGGGTAACAGGTAAGGATGTACCTCACTGAAGATATCAGTTCCATGATATGAGAAACATTAAGATCAGTACGTACAGCTGTCTTACTCGCAGTGCACAATCACAAATCTTTCTCTTAATCTCAAATTGGTGTGTCGTAAAGTTTTCACATTGTTCGATCAGTTAATCTCTATAGGACACGATTCACAGTGGTAATGTGATAAAGTGTAAATGATTATGATCTAACAAAAGAAAAGGCATAACTCACTATAAAGTGTAATTTCACAAAGACTAAGAAAAATATCAAGATGTTCACTACACCTCCAGCTCTTCCTAAATTTGACAATGAAATTTGTCCTGAACAGAAAGATTGTGAGTATAATTAAAGAACTCATCCTACATTTCTTTCCAATTTCCAATTTCCAATTGGCTTTTATCTCTGGATAACATTCATTTTTGTGATGTTATGAATTGAATATAATATGAACCAACTATCCATAAAATGTACTTAATGTCTTCACTGAAGGCCTTATTAAGTTTCATCTCAAATTAAACAAGTAGCTTATCTAGCCATTTTCTATTAGATTTGTATTCACAGTTATGTCAGAATGGTCTTAGAAGGTGTTGCAGTTCCCTCTAAGATGGAGATATTAATCATATCTCATGGGTCTCCATTCATCATTTTCTGAAATTCCTTATTAGGAGTAACGGGTAAAGATGACACAAGTTTCATGATATGAGAAACAGTAAGATCAGTACGTACAGCTGTCTTACTCGCGGTGCACAATCACAATAGATAGATAGATATAGACTCTATAGGACATGATTCACAGTGGTTAAGAGTTAACTAAAGAAAAACACAGCATAACTCATATCACGTTTGAGATATATCTGCCTGTTTTACACACTTTGACCAACAGGGGGGTTTGTGTTCAAATTAAGCCTCATGAGATGAACCCTTTTGCGAACCAATTGGCTGGAAAGCTTCATAAGGCTTCATCTTGTCATCACTACTCAGATCCCCCGGAAATATCGAGGCTGGGGGTGCATACAATCATAATCAAGTCAGAAATCAAACTTTAGCTTGAATTACAATTTACATGTAAGGAAATGTTCATTTTAAATACAGTCTTTCAAAAGAAGATAAACATATTTTGGGGGAAACCCTGAAACCTAAAGTTCTATTTTACACAGGCTCCGCCCTCTACTGGACTCTATGGGTACTACTCTCATCAATGATACGCGAGCGTTCACACACTGAAGTTGTATAAACGTAGCCGGCCAATCGGGGCGAGCCTACCTGAATGCGCGCGCAGGCCCACAGTATATAAGGCGGCTACGCCTCCTGACTGTCATCCTTTTCTCTTCAGCGAGCAGGACAACACCTGACAGAGAAAAGTAAAACGTTTGAAAGAAGAGGAAAGAAGTTATCATACCTTCATGGAGTCTTCTAGAGACCCGGGCCTGTCCTTCGTGCCCTGGCTTAATAGCGGGCGCCGATCCCCACCACCTCTGCTTCAAGTGTTTGGGGGACCAGGATATGGCCGAGGCGGTGCCATTCACGTTCGCCATTCACGTTCGCCATTCACGTTCGCCATTCACGTTCGCCATTCCAGCAGGGCGGATGGCTCAGTTTGCCGGGGAGGAGGATGACGAGGACTCTCGTTGTCGGGCACTTCCGGGTCCAGTGTCCATGGCAGTCCACCGCCCAGGTCTGTCCGCCGGGACTTCCCCCTGGTGATGACAATGGCGGCGGAGCGTGTAGGGCTACCGCCTCAGGGTGCAGGGCCGCACGGACACAGTGTGTCCCGGCGTGGCCCCCCTTGATGAGCTTACGTTCTCCCCATGCTCCTTAGGGACTTGGGAAACGTAGTGCGCAGTGTTAGTCACTTATTAGTCGCTTATTCAGACCAATTAGGCTCTACCCAGCCAAGTAAGCTGCGGCCCCGACTTCTCCACGGTCGCAACCGGATGATGGGAAGTTGGGGTGCGGTGGCTGTTAACCAAAGGCCGGTCAGGGGCAGTGTGGCGGATCGATGTTGTAGGACGACAGGGCGTTTATCCATCGGGGCTCCACCCACTGTACCCATAGAGTCCAGTAGAGGGCGGAGCCTGTGTGAAATAGAACGATAGGTTACGTATTGTAACCCTAGTTCTATAAGCACAGGCGGAGCCCTCTACCTAGGGGCCCTGTCTTTCCTATGCCGCTCGCTGAAGACGATGTAGGATGACAGTCAGGAGGCGTAGCCGCCTTATATATTGTGGGCCTGCGCGCGCATTCAGGTAGGCTCGCCCCGATTGGCCGGCTACGTTTATACAACTTCAGTGTGTGAACGCTCGCGTATCATTGATGAGAGTAGTATCCATAGAGTCCAGTAGAGGGCTCCGCCTGTGCTTATAGACTAGGGCAGGGGTCGGCAACCCCTGGCACGCGTGCCACCGTAACCAGTGGCACACTAGGAATAAGTGGAATAAGTGTACAAAATATTTATTTTATTTTCGGATCCTGAACGAGACCGCCGCCAGAGCGCGTCTCCCCGTTACCTGCAGAAGGAAGCCATGCACGCAGCGCAGCCCCACTCTCTTTAACTCCAGGCGACTTTCTGCCGCTTTCCTCCGTAATGCAGTGCTGATAGTTTCACCACAGAGGAAAGCACTTCACAAATTGCATTAAGGAGCTGTAAAAATGCCGCAGTTTTTGCGTGGCGATCGATATTGGCCGATACTCACTCTCTGCCGATCGATCGGTGCTCTCTAAAAAGGCCAATCGCGAGACGTAACATACATGACACTTTTCTCTGTGTGCGGCAAAACAAGCTCGCCAAAATCGCTTCACTAGTCTGGCAGTATTTTAAGGTGTCCGAAAATGACAATAAAATAGCGGTGCAACTGAAGCAGAAATCCTGCAGCTCCACCCGCTGTGACGGACCGGTGAGCGGAGCAAAACACACAAGAGTTAGACCTAACACACTTAGCTATTTTATCTACCTTTGGAACTAGTTATAAATATATTTATTCTTCACTGTCACTCATTACTGGATCAGTGAGCTGCATGAGATACTGACAGGCTGTCAGGAGAGAGAGAGAGGGGGAGAGAGGAAAAGAGAGCGCTTCCGCTCATTTCTCCCGTGTTATTATCCAAAGTTAATGTAAACTTGAATAATGTAGGCTACTTCATTTGAATGTAACAATTATGTTGGTTGTTGTTTGTGGAAGCGCCAGTGAATGAGCCCCATTAACTGAGTTTTAAACATCACTTTTCACGAGTGTTTTTGTCGAGCCCCCCCCCCCCGTTGATAATTCACGATCGTCGGCACGCTGATAAAAAAATGTTTTTAGAATGGCACTTCATATCAAAAAGGTTGCCGACCCCTGGACTAGGGTTACAATACGTAACCTATCGGTGCAAGCCCTCTGAATTATTCGGATGTGGGGGGCTCCATTAACGTTAAAATTCATTTAAAAAAAATCTGCATTTTGACTTAATAAAAGACTTCATGTCCACTTCAAATAAAGTCTTATTTAATAAGATTCTCCTCAATCACCAACAATTAAATTGAATATTAAAATATATTTAAAGACAATTCATATCTAATAATTCCTCATGTAAATCTCTATTTTGTTGGAGTTTAAGTTTCTGCTTTAGCAATACAACTATACAAACTGCAAATTGCATCCTAACATGTAACTACTGAATACAATGAGTCAACAGTCACATGGAAAAGGGGAGTCAATTTGGTAAACTGATTTAAAAATATTCTCTTATTTAAGTCTTTGATTAAATACAAAAGAAAAGCTAAATGAGTTTACTTGTTAACACAAAGTTAACACTTTCATTATTATATGATGAGTACTACTAAAAAATAAGTTGCTAAATCCTTTCTGTTAAAGCATTTGGTTCTTGACTCTTAATAAGTAGTTTTAAGATTAGTTTTAAAAGTGTTGTCACATTCAATATAAAATCCTACCAAAACAAACACTTTCAAGTTGTGAGGGACAGTTATAGTATGAAGATGTATTTAAAGTAGAAATAAGCCATCATTTAATCATTGTTTTAAAGCAAGTGTTATCATTCCAAAAGAGCACTTAATGTGTCATCATGTCACTATGACCACAGATATGAAGTATTTGTATTTGTTATTATAACATGATTTGAGGAACTGGCTCACAGATAACACTTTACTGAATGGGGCTTGTGGATCTGGGGGCTTTTTTCTTTTGAGAGGAAGTAGCTTTTGTCAGTTACTCTTTAGATGCAGGAGCAGCGGGATCCAGGGAAGCCGTTTGAATTGTTGGAGGAGTGCCCAGTTCGGACTGAAGCAGTCTTTTCAGGGTTGCTGCTGGGGTCTAACTGTGACTGTCTTATTGGTGTTTTTACGCAGTTTCATACAGCCTCATCCAGGTCAGGGTGAAAGTCCGGCATGTGATCTCTGTGGCATTTCCAAGGCTGCAATAATACCACTTGTACTGTAAAATACTGACTCATTCTTGAACACTGGAACATACACAATAAACAAAGATTCTTACATTTTGTTATCACATTTCAATAATTTTTGTCAAAAATCTTTATGTTATACACATATTTGAGGTCTGCTTTTTTGTAGTAGTCGAAAACGTTGTTAAAATAAGTTTCTCAGTATATCTGTTTATAAAATAGGGAAAAAATACATCTTTCATCTATTTTTCATATCATATTTGTGTTATTTATATCAACCTTATCCATAAAATGGAATATGGAAACCCCTTTGAGAAACTACATTTCCCTGCATGCCTTGTAAGCTCCAATTTGACAACCAGCCAATCCGCGCCATGACAGGCCGGCACGTGACGTAGGGCAAGTTCCTGCTGTGGCTTGAGGGAAACAGATCGACATTGTGCCACGGGAGAATCGCACTTTGCGGGTAAGTTAAGACATTTGGCCACAACGAGGCCTATTGAGTCCATATTAAGTGTCCTTCGGAGGGGTTTGCCGGAGCTTTCTGTGAACTGGGGGTCAGAAATAGCCTGCATTTCGGATGGAACAAGCTGTCTTACCGTGTAGGCCTTCGCTATTTCCTGGTGCAACTCCACAGCTGTGTGTGTGTTGGAATGGCAGAGTTGGAAAAGTTCAGTTTAGGGGGTTTTGCTGGAGCTTTGTTCTGTTCCACCCCGCTTTTAACTGTTCTGTAAGCTCGCATTCAGCCATAAGCGCTGCCCTGTTATGACACCGAATGCGTTCGCGATAGTGGACATGCCTAAAAGCCTCCCTTTGGCAGTGTGTTCATACCTTGGAGCTGGATACCCACACCGCAAACTGCTCCAAAGCTGTCAGGGTCTGTTAGTCCGTGGATAATGCTAGCTAACCGCGCCACCCTGAATTACACTATACCACAAGCATTTTAACTGCTTTTAATGAAAGCAAATGCATTCAACTTCAACTCCTCCTTCGTTGTTTCACTATATTATCATTGTATCTCTTTGTGCTCACAGTTCAAAGTAAGTATTTGAAGAATTAGTCCGTTTTGTCGAAGTGAAAGTGTTAGCTTAGTTGTGAAAACATCCTTTCCAGCTACTGTACTGTACAGGTCAGCAGGTCAGAAGCAGCTCCTGTGCTGAAGGACACAAAACACCTCTAGCATGACATTAACACTTGTTACAGTGGAATTGAATGGGATATATGCCTTTTATAATATTTCAATAGTTGCCATTTGAATGTGTTTCTGTTGGAAGCCTGTCAGTGAGTGCACACTCAGCAGCTGGCTTATTCATGTGTTCTGGAGTCAGATCAATGCATCAGCATGGGGAGTGTTATTGACACATTTATAGTTAGCAACAGTATGGATCTGCCTTAGAGTTGCATAAGTGTTAATGTTAGAGACTGCTAAATCTTTGTCAAAATTCTGTACTAGTTTTAAGTCAAAATTAAATACATTTTAGTGTCATTTCCATTATATATTTTGGTTTATTTAAAGTGCACATCGGAAACGGAAAGCTAAAGTGGGGAGATATTTGCTGAATTCTACCCAACTTGTATTGGATCCAATTTTAATCGAACAGAATACTGGAATATTATTTAGAATTTTTGGTCCTCAATATTTTTAAGTAGTTTGTGTTATACACATTTCAGATGTAACAGTAGTGAGTTTAATTCTCAGTTCTAAGATATAGGTCGTTTTACTTCGTGGTATTTCAAATTTTCCACGAACTATCAGTTTAACTAGACTAAAGTAACCTCAGTATTTAAACTACACCCTTCTGCCTCTAGCTTTACCACCGAATGAGGAAGCATTCATTGTTTGTAGTTTCATGCACTTAATGCAAGTATTCATGCATATAAATAACAATAACACATAACCAGATTATCCGATTTTAATCATGATGTTTAAATGTCAGTTCATCGACCTCTCTAACTTACTGCTGTCCATCGAACCTCAATGTCCACCCTCTGAAAACATTATACTGTTGCCAACAACACACCTTTGTACACAGGCTTTTCCCAACTGTCAGCCACCAAAACAAATATTGAAGAGACCGGATTTAAAACGACATCCACTTGGTTACTTATCATATATTAAAAGACGTACGCCCGGATTTCTGTCTTGATATTTCGTTTTTGGTGGCAATGGCTTAAGAAAATGTTTTTCCACTTGCCAAGATTTCTAAATAAAATGTTAGTTTCACTTCCTTTATATACTTTCTCTCCATCCGTATTACTCACATCCTCCATGACTCACCAATGCGTTTATTCCCACTTTCCCTCTCCCTTCCCTCCTTCAGAACACATGTTCAGACAGGCTCACAGTGACAGGTATCAATGGAGCACTGTCCCTAAGCAGAACAGGAATAATCCACCTTTTGACAGTGTATCTGCCTATGAATACAGTTGTTTAATATCTTCTGTGGTTGATCCTCAATTAATTTTGACATTTCAAATGTTTAAAAACAAATAAGCTTGAGCTCAAACATGTGAGCAGTTTTGCGTAATGCAGGTTCTAATTGTAAGTGTTATGTTACATTATGGGAGATGTAGGATCCAGTGGTTTTGGAACTTTTTGAAAAACCCTTCTTTTGTTACATCTCTCTCTTGTGACACCCCACAGCTTAATGATAAAGGGGATACATTGCTGGATTTCCTCTTAATTGGGGTAGTTTCCACAATATCAGCCAAATGGAAAAAAACTCTTGTGGCTGCACATTTATAGTATATATATTTACTGAATATATTATGATATCCCCTAACCTGCTTGCTTTAGCTGGATAATAATATCATAAAAAGATTGTTCCATTGCTTTGAACAAATATATCGCTCTGTGCTCTTTATCTCTTTTCATATGACCGTCAATGAGAGCCGTACCAGTCTATCCAATGGTCAATATTAGCTTTTCATCACAGATATATTCCTATCAGCGTATGTCGCCTCTATGTTTGTGGTTCTTAACAAACAGGTCTTTCTATGACCATGTATGTCAGTGTGAATATGAGACTCATGCATGTGCGCCCGGTTCCACATTTTAATTCTAAAACGGAAGCAGGCATACATGCAGTTAGCGCTGCATAATGAATTGAAATTAAATCTCAACACTAGAGGACTAGAGTAACACATATATGTCCTGGCATACAAATAGTTTTACACATACTTTATTAAATATCTTTGTTTGGGACAGATGTTCTTAAAAAAATCGCACTTTGATCCTATCAAAAATAACTTTGAATGATAATAGAAATAACGATAAAAAAAAAGATCATTCCCCCTAATATTGTGAATCATATTGCAATTCAACATCAGTTAAAATGATGTCTCTGGGTAGCTGTATAGTTCAGTTGGTAGAGCTGGCAGGCTTGGTCTTCATGCGGAGAACCCGGGTTCGAATCCAGCCCGGGACAATTTGCTATGTGTCATCCCCTCTGTATCGCCCTTTCAACACAGTCACTTAAAGGAAGGCGGTTGCCCAAACAAATGTAAAAATAAGATAATCCCAACTAGTTATTTTTGCCAAGTTGCGCAGCTATGCACTTTACATAAATCTGATGAACAAAATGCGTGTGAATGTTCATCTGTGTGCGTAGGATACTGTTTAGCGTAGCTTACCATAAAGCTACACTACACAGCTATGTGTGCTAGCTACATTAGCTTAAATCCTGAGTTCAGCCTAAAGTTAGCCAGCTAACCTACTGCTCTAACGTTATGACCCAAATGTGTCCGGTTTCCATGAAGAAGAGTTTTCCTGTTGACTTCTGGGTAGTTCCATACAATGTATTGTTACCTTGATTAATTTTTCAGTGTCTTTTAGAAGTGTTGCCATGACAACAGTTGAGGGACAGCTGGCATCCAGCATTACTTGGAGATGTGTTGTGAACAGAACACCTATTATCACCTTACTTTTAGCCAACTATTGTGTTTACACTTGGACACGGTAATCCAATCTTTTGAAGGGGGCTAGATCATTCATTATTGATGATGCATATTAGATTGAAGGGGGCTCATTGGGCTCATTGGGCACAGGGCTTCAAACTGAGTCAACAAGGGAATATTGATCTGTCACATACATCTACACCAGCATGTCCTTTAAAGGGAACATGGTGGTGACTTTGCTCCATCGGTGCAGGATGTAATTGATTTTATTTGCAAAGATATGCGCTCTTAAGGCCCTGACACACCAGGCCGAAATCAGCCGTTTTCGTTAGTCGGACGACGAAGCGTGCCCTGACGCCCAAACTCAATTTGGTGTGTCCCGCACCGTCGGCCGTGACGCGCCTTATTTGGCCTTTCATGGCCGACGCACGGCCGATTCAACATGTTGAATCGGCCGTGCGTCGGCCACAGGCAGTCGGACAAAGAAATCACTCTGATTGGCTGTTCAGCTAGCGAATCAGTGCATGAGAAGCGAAACGGTTGCTTGAGAATGTCTTCCACAAGCAACACTCCAATGGCTGATAGCTCCAGTACCGCACGAAACATGTTTTCGATGGACGAGAGTGAAAATGGAACGGACACGCTATTTGTTGTTTGTTTAGATCACGCAGTCTGTTCTTCTTCTCTGTCTTCCGGTTGTTGCCTCTTTTGAATGACGAATACACACTACCGCCGCCTGCTGGTAAGGAGAGTTATTGCCACTCACGCATGCGCAGTTCGTACGTGCTCGGCTGAAGTCTTTGCGGTGTGTTCCAGTGCGACACATGGCCAAGACGCAGGAGAACACGGCGACGCAACAGTCGGCGAGTTCTCTGGTGACTGCTTGGTGTGTCAGGGCCTTTAGTGTATATGACCTGTCAAAGTAGTCCTAGGATGTTCAATGTTTTTTTGGATGCTTTCCTTAAACTAGAAAAAATAATTGACTTGGTTAAAAGTATTTTTATATAGGGCAATATATTAAATCATAACCTACTGTATCATGTAGTATCACCAAAATCTTTATTTTAATTTAATTTATTTGTACCTGTAGGTAGATTTGGTTTCATCTATAAGGGGGAAATGAAAATCAAATCAAAAACCTTTTTTCTCAGACTGTGTTAATACTGTATAATATTCTTCCTCTGGTTACCACTGGCATTTTGCTGACAGTATCCATGCCAACAGTATAACTGACAACTCCTGTCTTATCTGACATGATGTGTTCTGGCACTGTTGTGAAAACGTTCCGGTATCTCTCACATTATCTGCTGATGAATCCTTATAGTCTGGTATTCTCCTGACCCCAGCTTTAGAATTCTATCCTTGCTGCTGACACCACTGACAGTCTGTGTGTCTCTCTTCCTCAGCCTGTGGAACCTCCCCTCCCTGAGCGATGGCCTCACCTGTCTCAGTCTACAACTCCAACGCCTTGGACACACACATCTCCAGCGTGAGTGGATATATGCGTGTCTGTTTGCTATATCTGGTCCGGTGCATCTGTGACGACACTGTGTGCCAGCTTGTTCATGTTGAAATATTTAAATCTGGAGGAGGATACTCAGCTGGTGAGATCCCTCTTCCTTCACTGCAGAGATATTGGTTGCTGTGGCAGTTTTTACATGGAGGGAAGCCAGTGAGGGATCAGATCCTGGTCTCTGTAATAGCTCACCTACTGAATGGTCAGGTTTTCTTAACAAGAAAAGTCCAAATTGTTCAATTATATGATCATCGCCATCTACTGAAAACACATACTTTTGGGTCAATTGCCCAATATATTAAATATATTTATTCAGCAAGTGCAGAAAGATTCCTTGTGTGAACCGTGTGTTAGTCAGTTTCTCTATGAATGAATGTCCTATGTACTATTGTTCATTCTGTTTTAGTGCACAACAAATGAAGAGTCTGCATATGTGATGAATTGCAATCATAAAAACTGACTCCCATTAATGGTTAAAGACTTGCGGCAGTCATTTAGAATCTTAGTCTTTTCATTCTACGATAAGATGCGATGACACTCCATTTTCCAATCAAGTGTAAAACTTGACAAATATTTAAGACGGAAAACAAAGAAACAGACATTTACCATACCATTAAAATCACTAAAGACAATATGTTCATGACCTTTTAATGTACATTTGATCTAGGATTATTCAAATACAGTATCATTTTAAACAGTCCCCAGCTGGATTAAAACAAGTGTTTTAGCTCATGGAGTGCCTTGAATTAGGAATTGAACATATCCTTTCCTTTTTGATCCTTGTTATTTAGAAAGATGAATAAACATTGTATTTAAATCCCAAATTAAATCACTTAAATATAAGGTCCCGAAGAAGAACACTCTAATTAAAATACTAATAGTGAGGCTCTGAAGTAAACAAATAATCATTTATAACTCCAAATATGGATGAGAAGCAGCAGTGTCCTCTGTGTCACAGCTTGTCAGCTCGACAT
This sequence comes from Trematomus bernacchii, assembly GCF_902827165.1. Classification (NCBI taxonomy): domain Eukaryota; kingdom Metazoa; phylum Chordata; class Actinopteri; order Perciformes; family Nototheniidae; genus Trematomus; species Trematomus bernacchii. The sequence goes on from NW_022987787.1 coordinate 458,890, forward strand.
CTTAAAAAGGAAGAGTGCTGTGTTCACAGTGTCTCGTCCCACTGAGCACTAAGTCTGACCTCACTTGAACTAGCTTAAGCAAATTGCCCTTTCTCCACCGTTTCTTCCCTCAGTGGTACTTCAACTGAAAAAAAGGCACTTAATAATGTGAGAAACTGTCGCTTTTTTACCGCCTCTTTGAGCTACTGCCATTTATTCTATTAATTTCTCTGAATGCCTTGTCTTCTGTGTGTGTTTGTAGTCCTCCAGAGAGTCTCTGAAGATGGAGTTGTTAGCTGATGTGTCCCTGCTGCCGGGGGAGGAGAGAATTATAGGTGAGTACATATAGCTCCATAAAATGAAAGTGTGAAGGCATGCACATGACTCAGTGGATAAGGCCTTGTGTTTGTTCTCGGGATCATTTGTGTTTATTCGTGTTTATTCACTTAACACGGCTTCATTGATGTGGTTTATTACAATGGTATGATCCCAAAGTAAAGAATTGCTATGATAATGTAAAAAAAATGCTGTCGAATTAACTACACTAATATCTTGATTTTATAAAAAGTATGAATTCATGCTTTGTCAGGACTTTCCAAAAGACAAGAAACATTTTATTCTTCTTTTTTGGGGGGGGTTTCCTTCTCCTTTAGTGGTTATAGAGGTTTCTGTGCATGTCAATAGTTTGCAAAGGCTAACATCCCTGTGTTCCCTCAAGATTGTGTTTCTTCTGCACACGTTATTAGTGAAGGTGATGTTATGGTTTTAGCCATTATTGCCGCGTAGCCAAATCAGCATACAGTAGTTTGATTATCATCTATCTTCATGAAAGTAAATTACTTAATTAGAATGTGTTGTAGTGAATGTCACCAAGTTCATAGCTCTGACTAATTACATTCTAATTATTATGATTTAGTTGCTTGTTGCTGAGTGGGACGGTCTACAATTATACCCTCAGTGGTCACGCAGAGTGGATGTATTTATAGCCTACCTTAGCTGCACGCTTCTCTTCTCTGTTTTCGCTTCCTCTATGGTTTCTTCCCTCACACTGCCTACCAACTGTATAATGATTTCCAAAGCACAGTGCTAGTGAGGGATCTTTAAGATAAGAGAAGGTGGAATGTATAAACAATATTTGTCTCGATCTGTTTCCAGATAAAGAAACCATCTACATCTGTCCGTTCAGTGGAGCGGTGAAGGGAAAGGTGTTGATCACCAACTACAGACTCTACTTCAAGAGCTTAGATCCTGTAAGTCCTTTTAAACTCAAGACTGTGTGTGTGAGTGTCTGTGTGTTTGGCAGATGAAGGTCTTCGACACGTCTCTATGAGCTGCTCGAGTTTTGCAGTCATGACGTATTTTTGTAAGCCGATCTTGAAGTTAGCATCGCTAACCCTAACCCTTTTTGGCAACAGGATTTTTCCATAGAATCTTCGAATATTGCAGAAAATAATCTCTGTGGCAAACGCACATTTATGATACTTACAAGTTTTGTTCAGCATGGTAATCTCTACATATGTACACCATTTTATGATTTTTGAAGCGCAAGTGCAATGGCCAGAAGTAAAAAGCTAACTCTACGCAATCAAATAATGACATCACGGTCACATGGCTGCCAACGCTAAGTTAACGGTGGACTCGTTTTCAGCTTGATTACTTTTAGTAGTCCAATTTAGTCACTTGTTTCCAATCCCCATTTTTATTACGCATAAAAGCTTTGGAAATGCATCATTTACTGATGTATTTTATGTCGTAGAACGAAACATAACATCTCCTCAGCTTGTGTTAGCAACAGATCTCATTTAAGCATCTACAGTACCGCTCAAAACACGTTGGGGGAAACATTTGAACTCTTTTGGGTTTTAGGACTCATTCCTGCACCACTCTATTGCTCTGGGGCCTCATTTATAACGCCTTGCGTAGGATTGACGTGGGAAGGTTGCTTATGTAGTACAAAGCACAAAAATAGGTACATACATTTTCCGCCATTTTCCGATTCACAAAACATTGCGTACCGGCGAGGGAAGTGCGTACGGAACTCCCTACGCCTGTGTCCCTTTTATAAATCACAATCGACTCGTAACGCCCATATTTGCCTATAAATAGTCAAAGAAACGCCCATTCATTCATTCATTTTGACTGACTGCATGAAGAAGATCGCAGGAAATTACGACCGAACAGCTAAAAAAGACATCTCTCACACCGTGTCAGATTTTGGTTATTTTGGGGAGGTGGAGATAAATCATATTGTTTGGTGGATGCAGTTTGAACCAGAGTAGCAGCATGGAGGTCGGATCGTCACCAAAATAAATAAATAAGTGGTCAGAAAAAAGTTAATGACAAAAAATACACATAACCTTCCTCAGGCAGTGTGTTTGTACCGGGGACAGGAGACACCCCTTGATGAGAAACTGTAAGAAATGATCGGGGAATCCCTCCGGAGTGTAGTCATGACGACTGGATCTGAATTATTTTGTTGTATTTGGTGGTTTGTGTTCCAGCTGTCGATCAGCAACTATATATCCATAATCCACCAGTTAAAGGAAATACAATGTGTTGTGTTATATTAGCTGTACAATTTACCACATATGGTGTTCTTAGTTTCCATACCTCCTCTGTTTTACGAGCGACTTATCAAGTCTTGGCAAACGGCATAAAACACGATTAAACGTGATAGTATATAAAACCATGCTCGTATCTACAACCTATAGAAATGCAAAACGGCGTCAGTTTAGACGTAATTCTGTCCTCCTGCTTACCGCATCATTTATGAGAAAACATTTCATAACATTAACACAACATATTCGAGGTGGTTTTAAATAGCATATCCGTATTTATTTATTTCTCCAAGTTCTGTTTTTGTGTGCACTGAGGAGTCTCAAACAGGCGTTTGTTTAATCATTTTAAGATTGGCTTTAATCAATGTTTGAAAATGAATTCTTCATATTTGATAAATGAGAGGTAACATTTTATTTATGGTATTATTTCCACATATTTCTCTCCATTCTTCCTTCTGCCAACGATGTCGCAGTTTCTCGTCTCTCCCGTTTGTGTGCTTAGTGCGTACGCATGGGTTAGAGTTTGCGTGGAGGACCGCACATTTTCCTGTCAAGTTAGTATTTTATAAATCGCAAACATTGCGTAGAAACTGGCGTACGCCATTTTTTGAGCGTATATCCCTTTATAAATGAGGCCCCTGGTCTGTTGTTACAGACTGGAGCCCCATTACAGCAGTGATCACTGGCCATTTCTCAATCGCGAGGATATTGGCTTCCAAGCCAATATTTCAAGGATGCTACGTCATCAAGTGGTGCAGCAGGACCGTTCCAATGTCCAGCACACTTGGAATTCCACCGAGGCCGCGTCCTTGGTTTGGGGGAAATTTCGAGGCTGCACATGGGTAGACTTTGCGTCCTTAAAATCCCCACAATGCTTTGCGCACGGACCAATTTCCCCAAATCTGTGGCGGAAAATGTAAGGCGGGGCCTCTCATATGACGCACACCTGCACACTTGCTAGCCTGTTCCACTCTTCGTTTTCCGAATGCCAGGAAGGATTCTTGCCTCGCTTCTGAAGCAAGATGCTCGGAAGACATGTGCTACCAAGCAAGCGTACTCGCGATTGAGAAACACCCACTGTTATCCTCAGAAGTGTAACTCATCGTTCCAGAAGATATTTGAACTATAGGGAGATTACAGGAAGTGGTGTGACACACAGACATTTTTGCCCGACAGCCCTTTTTAGATTTGCAAAGACATTTTTTACATAATTATGTCATTTCATACTGAACTGATAAGAAAATAATGGTGGGTCATGCAGCTCTTCCTATGGGAAAGCTAAATCTGAGATCCACTTAAAGCACAGGATTTAAATGAAGGGAAAACCAGCAAGTTCACAGAAAACCCGAAGGGAATTGCGGGTTAAACTATTACTGGGGTTGTGATAAAAAAGAAAGAGGGTATTAAGTTCCCTAACCAGAACAGGTACTTTTAAAATCACCCCACATCTTCTTTGGAATAATATTCATTCTGAAAGAACCTTGTATAACATGGATTTATGTGAAACAGTCAAAAAGAATGTCCTGTTCTCCAAAACTTGCACTCTGTATGAGTAGTTAACATTATAGATATGATGATGCTGTGGTATTCAGAATCAGGTTCATTGCCAAGTGTCTTTTCATATATATTTGATACAAGACATTTGCTTTGGTGTATAATGGCGCAAACATAGTGAGAGAAATTTAAATATAAGCAAATACAGAAATATTATAAAAACTTGATAAAAAACAAGTCTGAAAATGTTTATACAATAACACATAATACAAATATACAAAAAGGAGAATAAGGATTTGAGGAGCTTTTTTGCTTTGAAAGTGGTAGTGTTGTGCAGAAATGTGCAAAATATACCGATTAATGTGCATAGGTACAAAGTATGATTGTTGGACACAGAACAGACACACAGACTTGGAAGACATATTTTAAAATGAGGAGTGCTTGTCATTAATATATTTTGAATGTTTACATTTTTGACACAGACAAAGCAGGCATAAGAGTTTCAGGTTGTGTTAGATCCAGCTGCGCCCTTGTGTGATTTGGAAGAGATACTGAACTGGTTACCTTAAATGAAGGTGCGGAGACACTTTCAGATTAGTGATGATTATCCACTCGCAGACAGAGACATCTCATCTGGATGCACAGTCTGAAGCAGATTCTTTTAACAATTAAGTTCCTCAATGTCTGCCGGGGATAAAAACCATCAGCAGCTGATTGCCTGCTGCATAGTAATACAATTAGTTAGAGATGAACCTCCATATGAATGATTTATAATAAGAAAGTCTGAGTGTAGCTGAGGTCTGTGCGGCTATCTAAGGTCACAGAAGTATCTATGTATGTCTAAAGTTTCCTCTCTTTTACATATGTATGGGGTCATGAGAACATTTGATGTACATATAAATAATGCTATTTTCATTCATCATTTGGTGCTTGAGTGTGTACAATATTTATATTTTGTGTGCTGCTGTTTGTTGTAGGATGTGGCGCTGACGCTGGACGTCCCTTTGGGTGCCATCGGTCGGGTGGAGAAGATGGGCGGGGCTTCGAGCAGAGGGGAACACTCCTACGGCCTGGACATCACCTGCAAGGTGTGTGTGTGTGTGTGTGTGTGTGTGTGTGTGTGTGTGTGTGTGTGTGTGTGTGTGTGTGTGTGTGTGTGTGTGTGTGTGTGTGTGTGTGTGTGTGTGTGTGTGTGTGTGTGTGTGTGTGTGTGTGTGTGTGTGTGTGTGTGTGTGTGTGTGTGTGTGTGTGTGTGTGTGTGTGTGTGTGTGTGTGTTGGTGTGTGTGTGTGTGTGTGTGTGTGTGTGTGTGTGTGTGTGTGTGTGGGTGTGTGTGGTGTGTGTGTGTGTGTGTGGTGTGTGTGTGTGTGTGTGTGTGGTGTGTGTGTGTGTGTAGGTGTGTGTGTGTGTGTGTGTGTGTGTGTGTGTGTCGTGTGTGTGTGTGTGGTGTGTGGTGTGTGTGTGTGTTGTGTGTGTGTGTGTGTGCGTGTGTGTGTGTGTGTGTAGTGTGTGTGTGTGTGTGTGTGGTGTGTGTGTGTGTGTGTGTAGTGTGTGTGTGTGTGTGTGTGTGTCGTGTGTGTGTGTGTGTGTTGTGTGTTGTGTGTGTGTGTGGTGTGTGTGTGTGTGTGTGTGTGTGTGTGTGTGTGTGTGTGTGTGCCCCCCCCCTCTCGGGCCCCTCCCCTTTCTTCCCCCCCCCACTTATTCCTCCCGCCCCCGTCTGCCCCTTGCCCCCTTCCTCTGCTCATTATGGAATACATTTCATTTTTTTCTGAGGCAAGAATATTATTAGTCATTATAATGATATAAGGCTGGGCTGCTGCCTGACTCACTGCTGCTGTTTTCCTTCGATTATGAGAAAGGAACACATGTTGTCGGATATTTAAACTCTGTGCTTTGCAATGAAGCCAGCTTTTGATAAGATGCGCTTCAGTGGCTTGGATGTGGAAGGCGACTTTTTGTTATCCACACTTTGACATTTCCTACCAGACAAGATCAACGTAATGAGGCACAGCTCAGTATGAAGTTGGAGGGGTTTCCCAGCTGACGTGACAGAGCACACTCATCGCAGTCATCCTGGGACTTATGGACCAATGAAAAATTACTCGACTAAGATTTTAGCCGACTAACGTTCAGTCTACTATATGAAGGCAGCTCTACTGCTAGCTGATAGTTGGTGCTTGTACTACCTCACAAATTAAAGGAGACATGTGGAGCTTTCTAAACAAACAGGAAGTCAAAACCTCTGCAGGGTACCTTTAAGAAATTGCAGCTAGCCGTGGCCGCCGCTCAGCCAGGCATCACTATCCGGATATCTGACTGCTGTGGTAATGAGTTATTTTTAAAGAGTGACAGTGTGGAATACTCTATTAGTAATGAGTTCTAAATTCAATCACACTTATTTTCTTCTTCTGCAGTACTGTCTTAGATGCTGTGTGTGTGTTGGTGGTTAAGTGGTTGATCTTCTCTTTCCGCAGGACATGAGGAACTTGAGGTTCGCCCTGAAGCAGGAAGGTCACAGCAGGAGAGATATCTTCGAGCTCATCTTCAAATACGCCTTCCCCGTCTCACATGGTCTGGTAAGGCAGCTTCTCACGCTACTGCCCCCTACTGACCGACACACAAAAGGGTGATTGGCTAGCAAATGAATTCAATTCAGATACAGAAGGAACCCCTATTTTCTCAGATGGTTTGATCTACATTGGTTGGATAAGCCTGTGTTCAACACTACACAATCTAGAGCAAAATCAACATTATGTACTGTATGTAAGAATCACTTTAAACAGAACACTCCCCTGCCTTTTAGTTTGAAAACAAGTCCAGTTTTGATCCTTGAGTGTATCAGCTCTTGTGTGTCACAAAAAAATGTGGATGTCTGTGTAAAAAGAAAAACTGCCATAACATTATTAATTCATATAATTTCCCACTTTCCATTTTTGACCAGCTTCTGTCGTGAACATCACTACCAAATATTCATTTGTTTTAAAGATTTTGTAACTTTTTAAATGCTAATTTGTGTACATAAAGACCACCGATACAGCCACAATGTTCCTAGTGGAAACGAGGTTGCACATAAGGAAGTTGCTCAATTGGAACGTTGTAAAAACTATTATCTTTAAAGCCAGGGCTTCATATTAAAAGCCTGATATTATTGAATGTATGATTTTCTGCTGTAATGGCCCAGGGATCAAAACATGTTTTTTTTGTATGGGTTTAAATGTGTTTAAATCTGTCCTTTATATGGTGTGAGTATATGGTGCTACAATTTTATAATAGATCAATCAAAGCAGCTGAGATTGAACTTCCAAAATTGGGAAAAAACTCAAACAAACTGTGCCATATGAATGAACACAGCCAACATGATCCAATATCCACAAATGTCCCTAGTGATACACAGGGGTGAAAGCAGCAAACCATATTAGCTGAGAAAGGACATGTCCTCCTAGGGCTGTGCGATTATGGCAAAAATCATAATCACGATTATTTTGGTCAATAATTGATATCACGATTATTAAATACGATTATTCATGACTTTGAAAACATCCATTTATTGAACTTTTAAATACAAATAATAATTTGAACAGTATCTTTTAACTGTTGATTTCCCTGAACGTATAATTCAACTGAAAAACCAATACAAAAATAAATAAAATAAATGATACATTTATATCTACATTTAAATAAATAATATCAAAATAATAAATACCAATAAACAAGATCAACAAATATTTTGGAGTGCACTTCAACAAGCTACTAAACATATATAAATATGATAAATACAAATAAATTAGATCAAATATGTTGCAGTGCACTGTCACAACCTAGCAAAGCAAAATAATCCTTTTTTTCGATTATGTTGTTTTCGTAATTGTGGCAGGCCAAAATCGTAATTGCGATTTAAAATACGATTAATTGCACAGCCCTATGTCCTCCTGCATTGCTTCAAAGCCCAGTGTTTATGCAAGTGTTGAATGCAGAGATGCAGCCCCCTCAAGCCATCAGCTGCCCACCTACACCACAGCTCCATCAGCTGGGCTAATACTCCTGCATGCTCCATGTGTGTCAGAGCTAGCCTCAGCAGAGCTAATGTCTCTAATATGGGCCAGTGGACACATTAGAATCTGTACATTTATTCTGCCAAATACCCTCTGGCTGTACCGGACACCAACCAAGCAGGCAGCGTTTGTATTAAGGATTTTTTTTTATAGCTCATGTTTTACTCACACGAGTGAATTCAGACATTCACTGTTCAATTTCTGAATGAAGAACTGGGGCACATCTTTCTGGCTTAGAAGTAGAAAATAACCCAAACAAGAACAAAAGTAAGCCGTGACTCCAAATGGATCATGGAGCGGGTTCTGCCCTCTGTAACTGGAAGCTAAATATTTAGATATTTAAAACATGAAACATTTTCGGGGTGAACACGAAGCATGTTTTTGTAGTAGTTTCATCAGTCCTTAATTGATCGATCAATAAACTGAACACCAATCAATTAGTTGTTACAGTCATTTATCAAGTTCTCTTGTAAACTGAATACCTTTTTTGACTGTTGGTTAGACAGAAAAAATCACTTTAAAAGATGTTCAAATACATCATATGTCTCAGTTCTACGATAATAAATAAAAGGGGAAAGTAATTTGACATTTGATATTTGAAATAACTTCGACCATCACACCAACCTGAAAACATGTTTTTACAAACAAAACTTACAAAATGGTTTTGTTATCAATTGTTCCTTGTGCGGGAATGCTAATGGGATCATTCAAATAATAGTGTTATTACATGTGAGTATCAGTGGGGAAACACACCAGTTTCTCCCCAGAATCTGACCAAAAGTGACCTGTAAATCAGTTCTTCTCAGGGTCCCTGTCCTGCTGCTAAAACCTTACTATCCTAAAATCCTATTCATAAAAATGCTCCTTGTCTCCTTTGGGTGCAGCCACTGTTTGCATATGTGACTCAGGAGAAGTACGGGGAGAGTGGCTGGGACATCTACAAACCCATAGAGGAGTTCAGACGGCAGGTAAGGCAGCTTTAGGACTCTACTATTACAGGCATAGCTCCGTTTTGTTTGTTAGTCAAATACACCCTAAGTTGAGAAAAAAGTAGAAAAGGAGCATTTCTGCGTATGAAGTGACCAACTGATCATTTTCCTTCGCAGGGCTTACCCAATAACAAGTGGCGCATCACCTTCATCAATAAGAACTACGAGCTGTGCGACACCTACCCCACCGTGCTGGCCGTACCCTTTAAGAGTAAAGAGGAGGACCTCAGGAGAGTGGCAGCCTTCAGGTCCAGAGGACGCATACCCGTGAGTCAGATCTGCATTCAACTGATTTCAACCAATCAGCTGTTGGTATGGTACTGCACTGGACCCTGTCCTGCACTGGACCCTGTCCTGCGCTGGACCCTGTCCTGCGCTGGACCCTGTCCTGCACATGCTGCAACTATAACAACAGTTTCCAAGAAAAACAACACACACCGCTACTAACAGTTTGACTCTTTTCACTTTGACTTCTCTATATTTAAATGTTTCTGTGATATAGTATGTCATTGAATACGACCCACTCCTCCAAATAATAGCTAATTGCGATCTTTTCAAGTGGTATTTTTAAATGTTCATATTATGTTGGAGCGATTGTTTTTTTTCCGCCTCTTTATTCTCATAACAAATATATCAAATTATTTTGGTGTGATTTATGTATTTCTTCCAAGAAGATCTATACCAAACCAATATATTTAGTTAATTCTGGAGAATAGGGTTTGTAGGCTGGGTTATCTCTGCTGCTCCATAAGACTTGATTCAAACTAGTCCAGTCCACAGTGCCTTTTGATAAGATTTACACTAATTGTGCACCCAAGTCTAAACTGGTTTCATCAGCCTGCTCTCGTGTCCGTTGCAGTAAAACGTTGTGCTTTTATTCAGTCTTTTTTGACTTTTTCAATCCACCTGACTCAGTTGAATGTATTTCAGGTCCTGTCGTGGATCCACAGGGAGAACCAGGCGGTGATCGCCCGCTGCAGTCAGCCTCTGGTCGGGATGTCCGGGAAGAGAAACAAAGACGACGAGCGCTACCTGGACGTGATCAGAGAGGCCAACGACACCTCCAAACTCACCATCTTCGACGCCCGGCCCAGCGTCAACGCCGTGGCTAACAAGGTGAGGGGGGGGGGGGGGGGACTCTCAGGGGTCAAAGGGGTGGTCTGACAGAAAACACTTCCCCCCCCCATCAGGCTGTCAGAAACAGCGGTACTGAGGGGGATGGAAAGCAGCAGATGGAGAGGTCACTCCTGAGAAAGCTTGCTGTGATTATGGCATGGCGGTTTTCCTTTGAATAGAGTGAGAATAAGTGGAAAATAATAAATAAATGATTTATTTGCATTACAAACGAATCTATTAAAATATATTTTCCATTCATTAAATAGTATAACAAATGAAATAGCATCCACTGTTTCAAGATGACAAATGATGTCACGTTTTGTGCGACCAGCAGTCAAAAATCCCAATGTATTCAGTATAACGGACCGTCTACACAGCAGCGTTAAAAAAATCTTGAAACGCTTCTGCCCATTCACTTTGAATGGGGGTGACGTCACTTTCCCTCACTTTTCGCCGAAATGCATTGTGGGCAGGCGAGCGGAGATTTTGAGGATTTTGAGGATTCAAAGTTGAACAATGTTCAACTTTTGAGGCTGAGGTGGAAGCGTCAGCCAATCAAATCCCGTGTACGCAAATCTGACCGTTCAAGCTCTAGCCAATCAAACGGCGTGTATGCTGGGAGAGACATACTGCAGGTCATTTCCTCATATTCCAAAAAATGGAGGAGAAATTAGCGGTAGCGAATCAATCACCCGGTGCTTTATGACCAGACCTACCGGGATATAAACCGGAGGAGCCAGGCATGGAGGGAGGTGGCAGAGACAGTGGTAGGTTTTCGCCTGTTTTGGGGAGTTTATATCCAGTTTACTTCGGGCTTTTTTGCTTCGTATGTCGGGGGCGAGAGATTCATGTGATTGGTTGTTCGCAAAAAATCCCCAAGCTTCAGATACGCCCACCTCCAAGATTTTTTTAACGCTGCTGTGGAGACGTTCCGTAAAACAAAATCAGAATTAAATAGTCATTCAACATTTTTTATATATTTTACCGTTATATATTTTTAATGTTGTAAGTCTGTGTTCTCATCCCAATTTTCTATCCACATAAAGAATCTTTTTTGTAGTTCACTAGTGGCTGGGGTAGGAAGTTGATGTATTGATTGAAAAAAATGCCAGTTCTTAATGTGCAATGGAAACTTTGGAGACTTTTTTTATGATCAAACATAAAACATGCATCCATAAAACAAACAGAAACGCCACATTCCCATCGTATGGTCCACATTTTCTTTCTCTCCGTTTGAGCTTTGACTCTTTTTACAAAACCTTGTTGCAAACTGTTCTTCTGCAACAGCCGGCATCTTTGAGAATTCTGTTAGCGACTATTTATCTCATGCGTTAATATCGGGATGTTTTCATAACAGTAGAAGGAACTATAACTAGCTTGACTCGTGTATCCTATATTCTATAATCAAGGAGTGCCACAATATGTGTTTTGTTAGTCCTGGAGATAATGAAAGAATCAAACTATCTAGGTCACAAACAAAACATATTCAGTCTTTTGAAATCTGACCTGAGGATTAAGGCCTGGGAGTGGAATCTTCAGTATCAACATTTATAAAGATGACATTTCTGATTCATGTGTAACGTGTGTCAGGCTGCTCTGTTGTCATGGGGTGTCGTACATGGTCATCTCCTGTAGTCCCTATCTGTTTGCAATAGTATATACACTTCAAAATAATGAAAATATGATGTACTCTTAGAACAAAATCAATTTGTGCCGAACATATTGAACTTTTTTTGTCAATTTCAGAGATTTATTCATCGTATTATTTTGGCATTAGTTAGTATTTTGGATCATGAGCTGCATTGCTTGAAACACAAACATTTTCTTCACAGTTAAACATACTCTCTTTTATGGGTATTTAGTATTTCCCCTAGAGAATCATAATCAATCAGTACTTTATTTATTTCCAGGGAAATTGGGTTTTGTGATAGTTGCTCCATTTATAAAAATAAATAAATAAAAAAGGTTAGAAGTAAGAATATGCAATAAATAAAATAAAATATGTATATACACAGAATAAGTTAAAGTAAGAATGTGCTATTGAAAGATTAAATAAATAACATTAAATAGATTAAAGATATTTACATGAACATAAAAAATTAAAGATGACTGCAATCAAAAGTAAAAAAAATGAATCAAAGCCATTAGAATAAATATATTTATATAAGAAAAGAAGATTAAAGGTGGGGTAGGTAAGTTTGAGAAACCGGCTCGAGATACACTTTTTGTTATATTCCATGGAATGCTCTTAACATCCCGATAGCAATGAATATCTTAAGTGCTTTGACAAAAAATCCATAAAAAAATGTCATCTGTGGAAGCTGTAGTACTGTAAAAAGCACGACCAATCATTTTAGCCGGCCCGGCTAAAATAACTGGATGGCCTACCTGCCTGTCAGCCTTCCATCTGTGCACAAACTTATCTCGTGCCCTCATTGGTCATGTGCGCGTTCGTGTGTGTTGGAGGAGGGGCTCTGTAAGGAAGTGGCAGATTTTCTCCGGTTGTGTATTTTCAAATTCTAGCGATCTCGAGCCGGTTTCTCAAACTTACCTACCCTACCTTTAAAGTAGGATTGTGTAATAAAACATATTATATAAACAAATTGAATAAATAGATATATATATATATATATATATATATATATATATTTTTTTTTTTCACTATATAGTGAACATGTACAATAAATTAGACATGATATAAATAAATTAGAGGATGATAGCTAATGATATTTAGATTCCCCTCAGCAACTGTCCACCTCCGTATAGGGGGAAACATCCATTGGACCAACACTTTTATTCAGAAAAAACACACTTCTAATACATTTGTGTAATGAATCCTAATGTTTTTCGGGGGCCCCATGTTGAACACTTCCTGAAACAGAAGGTTTCATTTAATGTTGTATCTTGATGTCCCTCCCCAGGCCACAGGAGGAGGCTACGAGGGCGACGAGTACCAAAACGCAGAGCTGGTCTTCCTGGACATCCAGAACATCCACGTCATGAGGGAGTCCCTGAAGAAGCTCAAAGACATTGTGTACCCCAACGTGGAGGACTCTCATTGGCTGTCCAGTCTAGAGTCCACACATTGGCTAGAACACGTTAAGGTCAGAAAAAGAGTCATCGCTTCATTTAGTGCCTTTTTATAGCAGGAAAGTCAAACATAAAGGTTAGAAATGACTATGTGAATGTCAGTCAGCATCTTCAGTACAAAAGAGTTTGGTTTAACTTAACCTTCCTCCTTAATAGTCCCATGGTAGTTTGTATGGTGGTGTGTCAGGATTACTAAACAGATGTGGAAATTAATGTACAATCATTTCTAGGTCTTGAAGAAATGTTTTGATCATAAAGTAAAATATTATATTGATCAGTTCCAGATACCGCTGACTAAATGTTTTCTGCCTTTGTCCCCTCTTAAATATATAAATAGAAATACTGGTTTCTAAAAGTCCTTTGTGTGTGCAGCTGGTGTTGTCAGGAGCCATCCAAGTAGCAGACAAGGTCTCCAGCGGACAGTCTGTGGTGGTGCACTGCAGCGACGGCTGGGACCGCACCGCTCAGCTCACCTCTCTGGCCATGCTGATGCTGGACAGTCACTACAGAACGCTCCGAGGCTTCCAGGTCAGTAACAGCACAGCAGCATGATGACAGGAGAGTGCTCATCCACACCAGAGAGCAGCACCGTTAGCTTCAATCGCACCAGTGCAGCGCTTTCACTGCACTTAGCAGTAATGGAATGTCTCTTGTTGAAGCTTTAGTGAGATGAATGGACAGGAAGTGAAGCTCTGTGTTGTTTCAGGTGCTGATCGAGAAGGAGTGGATCAGCTTTGGGCACAAATTTGCTTCGGTAAGTAACTCCTCTCTTTAGAATCAATCGGTTGAGCTTTGTCTTTTTTTAATATCAATAATTGCCATTTAGCAAAGCTGAATGTCTACATATTCATTTATGTTCGTACTATATGGTCCTGAAACCCAGAAATAACTAACCATTGGACCACTTCCGCTTCCTTTGTCTCCAAGTCAGAGGTTTTTTTTAACGTGTTTGTGGTTAGAAGCCTGACATAAGGTCTGTGGTTAACACAAGCTGCAGAGTTTTTCACCTTTTGTTTTCCGATATAAAATACGTCATTGATATTTATGTTCAGCCATGCAACCGTGATGTAGTTCACTAGCTTAGCGTTAGCTTTTAACTTCGGGCAATTGTATTTAGGCTTAAGAATCACAAAGTGGTGTTAATATGTGGAAATGATCCTGCTAAAAGGTTGAATGTGTGAGTGCCGCAGATCTTATTTTCTGCAACATACTGAAATGCAAAGGGGAAAACCCATTGCTTTTGTAGAGGGACCCCCTAGCGATGCTACATTCTGGGTCAGCCTACAAAACATTGATCATCACTGCACAATTCTATACGCATTGTTTTATTCCACTGTACAGTATTTAGTTTTACATTCATTTTTTATTTATCTGAATTGACTTGAACCTTAGGGTCCCCTGCACCCTTCTCTTGCACTATTTTATTTCTATTTCTTCTTGCACTAGCTTTATTTCTCGGTGTGTTGCACTGTACGAGACTTAAGATTTGTATTGCCAAAACTACGGTTCAGCTGTTACAGTATACATTTCACTATAAAGTATTTGAGCTTCAATCTTGAATGTTGTCCCTATATCTAAAAAAAAGTGTTAGTTAAGCATCGTGTGTGTGTGTGTGTGTGTGTAGAGGATAGGTCACGGCGACAAGAACCACGCGGATCAGGACCGATCCCCCATCTTCGTGCAGTTCATCGACTGCGTGTGGCAGATGACTAAACAGGTCTGTATCTGAGTCATCACGCTGCATATTAGCGTGTGGGAACTTACCCTCAAAGGCATTTCTATCATCCGTCACATGGGTGCTATAATAGTCTCATTTAAACCAAGATGAGAGGCTTTTCCATATGTATAGCTCGAGCCGGCAGTTGGGGTTTAATTAGATGAAATTGCCACAAACGTCCTCCTGAAAAGACACCGCTGCACTCTTTAAATCATGGAAGCAGAGTAGAATGTCTTTGGTGCGCAGAACTCGTGGGAGTCTTATTTAGCTGTTTTGGTTTATGTAAGTGCAGCAGCTCAAAGTGCAAAAAGGCGGATTATAAATATATATATTGGAGGTTGTGGTGGTTAATAAACACAGCAGAGAGACTGCACATTTGTAGTTTTATGTGTGTCCTGCTGCATGCTGGGATTTAATGAGCTGAAGGAGAGGTTTTTAATTTCAAATCAAGCAGCTGTGGACAACTCGTACTGAGAGTCAGTAGACTAGTGAGCTACATTTCCCTACATGTAACTGTCCTTTTTCGCTGTTTTCTAACCTTTTTTAGAATGTTTTACGAATGTGAAGGTGTACTGGAGTGCTTTAAAAGGCGCCTCTAAATAAATGGTATTATTGATTTTCTTTATTACATAGCTTTTTTAATTAATATATCTATTAATTCATTTGATTTGTTCATGTATAAATATATACGGAAGGATTAGCAGATGTTCCTGCTTGCACTGATTCAAACAAATGGACTGGATCTGAGTTTAATTAACATAGTTTGTCTGAATCTTAGCATCTTTAGTCCTGACGTCTGAGCCTTATTATCACCCAAAATATATTTGTTCTGCCTCGTCTGAACAAACCTCCCACAGGTTCACTGCCTTCCTCTCACCTGAACATGGTGCCTCGCTGCAGGAGAGCACAGGTTGCAGCTCTGCATGTGCTTGTTAATTGCACCGCGACAAAAAAAGCACCCTGAGTAGGCGCATTTCATCACTTCATGGAGGTGCTATTCACAGTATAACAAAAACAAGGAATTTATCTTAAAGACCAATCCTACAATCTGCTGAGATGAGGAGGCTGAATTTTCTCTCCTCTCAGTTTCCTACAGCCTTTGAGTTCAATGAGCGCCTCCTGCTGACCATCCTGGATCATCTCTACAGCTGCTGCTTCGGGACTTTCCTCTACAACTGTGAGAGTGCACGAGACCAGCACGTAAGACTTTAACACTCCCGTCCCTCCCTAAAGCTGACTTTACCTTGCAGAGGACTATCTCTAAGTGTCTCTCTTTCTCTTCTCTCTGTCCAGGAGGTGAGGCTGAAGACGGTGTCTCTGTGGTCTCTGGTCAACAGTAAGATGGAGATGTATTTAAACCCTTCTACACCCCCCGAGTCCGGCAGGGTCCTCTACCCCGTCGCCAGCATGCGCCACCTAGAGCTGTGGGGTAACGTACTACATCCGCTGGAACCCCCGCATCCGACAACAGGTAGGAGGGCCTCTGTGTGTTATATTATACTATGATCTGCTCTAGGCCCCAGACCCATTTAGATTGTATCAGTTT